>NW_017728913.1:4081530-4166905 GCF_001723895.1 Crocodylus porosus
GGAAAACCAGCGGGGGCTGGGGGAATGACCAGGGGGCTGAGGAAAGTGCAGGGAGCTAGGGAAATGAGCGGGGGCTGGGAGAATGAATGGGAATCTGAGAAAAGCATGGAGAGCTGGGGAAGGAAGCTGGGGGAATGAATGGGGGTGGGGAATTGAACAGGGCGTTGGGGAAGCACAAGGAGCTGAAGGAAAGGATGGGGAGCTGGGGAAATCAGCAGGGGCTGGAAAATGGATGGGGAGCTGGAGGAGTGAGCGGAGGACTGGGAGCCAGGCCCCACCCCCCCATGGTTTCCTCCGCCCTCCTCCAGCCCTGCCAACACCCTACTTATCTGGCACAAAGCCAGATCCAGGTTCCTGCAACCTGCACTGCTGTTTGCCTTGTATGGGCAGGCAGCATGCTTCAGCACCGGGGCAAGGGCCAGCCATAGAGGCATATGGCTGGCTACCAGAGAGGCTCTGTGGAGGACCCTGGTTACCTCAGGGCATGGTCTGGGACCATACCTTGCCCCACTTATTTCCCCCATTGTATTTTTCAGTACCTGGATTTCGAAGCATCAAATTTTGCCCCTGCATTGCAAATATGCAGCATGGGGAATGTTTTTTGTTCCCGCACTTGGGTCTTATAGTGTCTCAAAGGGGTTTGAGATGCTGCAAGAGGCATGTGTGCACTCACGTGAATGTGCCCTCTGGGTTTATCTTGTGAAACATACTTGCATACCTAACAGTAATAAATATCCTACAGCACCCTTGAAAGGATTTCAAGACACCGTGGAAATATTTAGCATATGTTGTATATTGCCTCATTCTCCCTTGCCTTAACATCCCTTCAAGATTTACCTACTCCTTTGCACAGAACTATTTTCTGCACAGGGCCTGGTAGAGGAGGAGGGTACAGTCCATGATATGACAACATTGTTGCATTCTCCAAATAGCCTGCACAGGCCATTTCCCATTAGTTTTTCCCCTCCCAGGTATGGTCCAGAAGTGAGGGCAGTATATTGACCGTCTTATCTAAAGTATTCTCTCTACTTCAAGGAAAAACAAAAACAAGCAGACAAAAAAAACCTGTTTTATTTTACTGCTAAAGCAGTCCCTGTGCAAATATAACTGAAACAGGTCCAATCTGCAAAAGTCAAATCTGCATTTTGCATCTACATTTAACAATTTCCAGAGTGCAGAGGACTATAGCCTCCAGATTTTGGTAGATCCAACCCTAGAAAATAAAATTGCACTGAAATACAAAGCCCGACAGATGCTAGTATTAATTCAGTGGAAGGCCTGAAAGTCCTATATCATGAGTATATTTCTGTGGCTTTGAATCAAACAGATAAAAAAAGGACATCCTCAGTGGCCAAAGATATAAACGACAAACAACCTCTGCTAATTAGCTTTACTTACAAGTGCAAGTCAGGTTAATTAAAAATAAACTTTATCATATTATAGCACAAGGCACATCCCTTTTCCTAATTCAAATGCAGATGAATTCATTTTGATTCATATACTTTCACTGGATTAAAGTATATGTCAGGCATGCATCTATATTACTATCAAGAACTTTTGATTTCTATAATAGTTTAGGGGCATTCAGACGGTTTTTAACAACAAAATAAAAAAATCCCAAGAAGACTACAGCGTAAATTGAAAGAGAGAGCCTGTCTCTATTCAACTTCCAAGGTGATGTGGTTTTTAGATGAAATTCTAAAAACCAGTTCAATTGAAGAATTCCTTGAAATAAAAGTTAGGACATTTTGTTTGAGGGACTTTGCCCAAATAATTGAGATTTTTAGTAGGAATTACACAATATTTCTATCCTTTTTTCTTCCAGGATTTTGTAAATGGCTCTTGCTGAGATTTGCAAGACTAAAGCAGATTTGCTGGCTTTTTTCCTACCACTACACAGCAGGCTTTTGGCTGCTGGAATAAGGTCATCCTTGCATCTGTCTGTTGTCAGTCCCATGCTTAATGAGTAATCAGTATTGGATGCAAAAAGGCTGACTGTATTTGCATCTAATTATCAAGGTAATCTTGTTAGCAAAACCTTTAAATCTATTATCTATCTATCTATCTATCATTGTTATATCTTATCTTTCCAGCAATATTTTTTGGAAAACTAGATCGGCACTTTTCTTAATGTAATACACAATGTTTTACTAAGAGGCCTGTGTGTCAGCAAAAACGTCAGGCAGACTTCCTATATTTGGAAGCCCATAAACCATCCTGTTCAGCAAAAATTCAAATACAACTATATCTTAGGTTGCTTTACAGAGGCTCTTTCCTCCCAGTTGCATGATATAATAATGCAGATCCACTAGACACGGAAACTCAATTTATGGAATAACATCTTTTTTCCAGAGACCGTCTTATGTAACTGTTGTGATAAGTATACTTTTTCTTATGGTCCGATCTGTTGACACTTAAATGGTACAAAACACTCTACCAGTGTGGAAAAGAAGGCCACATGGTTTGAAGATGAAAGATAGATTAGCTGTACTGTAGCATGAATATTCTTCTTGGCGGTACATGCTTGGGAATACAGCAGCTTCAGTGTGGCTTCAGAGCCCTGGCTCCTTCTTACTCAGAGACCCTGGCCTTCCATTCATCAACCCTCCCTAATTGTCCATAGGTACTTGTACATGCAATGCCATTACCATGAACACGATAAAAATGCCACTTTGTAGCTTAATGGTGTCACACTATACATGTGCAGGAGTTTGAGGGGTTTAAATGAGTTTGCTTTGTTGTACACTAAACTACATCCCGATGTAATTTAGTTTGCAACATTGCAAATTGCAGTGATGCAGCTGTGAGCTCACTGGTCATGGGAGAGACAGGCAAGGCTCCAGAGAAAAGAAGGATCAGGCCCCTCACTGCTTCTGCATTCAGCAGGCTCTGGGGACCAGAAGGACAGTTTGGGCAACCTGGGAACAGACTGGCTTGCCCCTGGGGCAGCCCAGGAAGGCAGCAGAAGGGCAGCTGGTTTTGCTGGCAGCCTGAGAAGGTAGCGGGCATGGTGCATGGAGCACTGGAAACCCACTGGATTGGGTGCCTCTGAGTTGGGGCAGCACCAGACCAGCTAGCAGCTCACCTGGGCTTCCAGCACCCCATGCACCATCCCTCCTGCCTTCTCCTGTGCTGCCTCTGGGGCAAACCAGCCTGTTCCTGGGTGGCCCCAGCTGCCATGCTGACCACAGGAGCTGGCTGAAGACAGAAGCAGTGAGGAGCCTGATCCTTTTTTTCCCCAGAGGAGCCTGCCCGCTTCTCCCCCGAAGTTGCAGGGGCCCTGGTCCTTCCTTCCAACGGCAGCGCCGCCTGGGGCTGGCAGGGCAGGCTGCTAGTGGGCTGGGTGCTGTGTTTCAATTCAGCCGAGAGAGCGACTTTGTCTCCTGGAGATAACTAGTGTAACTCAAAATGCAAAACTGGAACAAGACAGCTCCTATTAAATAACAGCATTTGTTGGCGCAAAGGCCACAGAATGAAAGCACCCTACCCCTTCAAAGTGTTAAGCAGTCCCTCTGTCCCCAGTCCAGCCTGCACACCCTGAATACCCCAAAGTAAACTCAGCTCTAGTCTCTCCACTCTGCTCAGCTCCCATACCCCAAGGATGCTCAGCTAGTCTCTCTCACCTCTCCCATCAAGAGGCACTTGGCTGGTTTACCCAGCACTGTCCATTGTCACACACATTTCCTTCAAGCTTCTTTGGAGCCTCGTGGTTGCCACTGCCCAACCCACCTTGGTGATGTGCCAACAAAGTTATTCAAGTCCTTGTCCAGCAACTCTGGCTTCACTGTCTCTTTAACCTACCTTTTGTCCCCTCTATAAGGTAGCCAAGGAAAACTGAGGCACACAGCATGATTACATAATGAACATGTTTAAAACAAATGTAACACAATAAACCCCATAATCTGTCATACCTTTGTAAATTATTAATGGTCTCACATCACAGCTGCCAAAGATATCAGGTAAATGGAGCAAACCCCAGCTCTGGAACTACCCAGAACATCTGATATAGCCCTAACGTGTGCCTCCACACTGTAGTGGAAAGATGTAGAAGAAAGAGGTGCAGAATTCACTCATGGAGACTGAAACGTTTTGCATTCATGCTTCCTGCACATGGACAAGAAAATGGTGCCTATGAACTCAGCATCACCATATTAGGTAATTCACTGGACTACAAATGATGTGGGCTCTGCTGTGCTAAATCAATAAAATATATGATGCTTTATTTACAAAGCTGAGGTTATTAAGCAATAATTCCTTTTACATATCAATCACTGCTTTGCTTGTTAATCCAGATGATTAATTTAACACAGTGCGACTCAGAGAAAGAGTTGCAAAACAGGGAATAGGCTTCTTTAAAGCTATCTCCTTCACCCAAAAGAAAACTATTGTGTAAACTATAAAGCACGCTTTAATTGCTGCCATTAACCACAAGAGAAAAACGTGTAAATCAGTCAAGTATTATAGATATAGTAAAGACTAACCTCCAAGCCATTCCCTTCATGTAAATTTCTGTGCTGATGTCAGGGCTAGGAGACTGCAGAAGCGGTTTTGATAAGAAAAAAGGGCCTATTGAGCAAATTGTACATTTGGCCTCATCATGTGGAATAAACAAATTACTCAGAAACAGGAAGCCCAGCAACTGCTTCCTTAGGTTTTTTTAAAGCATTTTCAATTAATTATAAGTTAATTACTTATAAAATGTTAATCATTAATTTCTGTTATTACATTTTTAGTTAATGCATCTAGCAAGGGCAACTTTGAGCATAATGCAAAGTTTCTGGATCTGAATTTTCCCAAAGCCGGGGAACGGGTTACATGTAGGTTTCAGGTCCAGTTCTATTTTTATTTGCAATGCTCTTGCTTTTCTACTCAAGATGGTTTGGTATTGCCACCGCTCTAATGTTCTAAACAACAGGAGAGGCACTGCTCCAATATTCCCATAGGAAAAGCCATTCAATAGTGTTCATTGTTAAAGGGAATGAAACCAGTTTTTAAAGACTGTTATGGCTCAGTATATTTTAGTATCTGTACAAGTCAGTGTAACTGTTAATAATGAGTTCTAATTTCCATTTTTTTCTGTTCTATTTCTATTCTAGTTCTGATGTCTAGTCTTTCTCTATCTTATTCTTTCTTAAAGTATAGAAAAGTCAGCTCTGCCCCAAGTTAAATATCTTCAGCTGTCCTTTGAAAGATGAGTGTACTCAAAAATTAGACCTGTTCTGCCTGTCTGTCCTATTCTCTTAAAAAGACAGAGTAGGCTCATGGTTGCTAGTATGTAACTTGCCATGTCTGGAGAGTGGAGTGAAAGTGTAAGGTGCCAAGTATTGCCGTTTCTTCAGGTAATTTATAGCTGTAACTATTTGAAGGAATTAAATACTGTGTTTTTTAACTGCAGGCTTTACTCCAGGGAGATCACCGACAACCCTTCAGAGCAGAAGTACGAGAAAATGAAAGTTGGAACTACTTGGATCAGTTTTGAGCTGCTAAACTGGATAAGACAAGATTGTGAATAAGAAGGGGAAAATGAAATTGGAAGGCTTCCCTTGGCAGCTTTAGCAGTCAATCTAACCACTAAATGAAAATTTCCTGTCTTTTTACCAAGTCCCATGTATGCAGTCATAGTTACTTGGTATATTTGGATGAGAGCTGTTCATTTGAGAGACTAATTTTAGGGTTAGGGCATCAGTCTTAACTGACCTGTTAGGTCAGGGGTTCAATAAGCAATTACAGTGAAAACCTAGCCCCTGGGAAGGCAATGGCCAAATTCTCACTTACTAAAATGCCTAGATTTTAGATATTTAAGATAAACAGAAGTGCAGTTTGAGAAGTAGGAGTTTATAAAATGTGCATGGGAGTATCTAAAAAAAAGTGAAACCTTGCAATGCTTTTATGAATAGCATAAGTAGATGGTACAACGTTGATTTGTCATTTATAATTTTCCCCACTCCTACTTCAGTCAGACACTTTCCATTTGAAAATAGTACAATGTAACTGTCACTAGGCTAAGGAGTTTGGACAGTAACAAAATATATATCTATATATATGTATGTGTGCGTGCGCGCGCATGCATACGTGTGTGTATATATATATACATATACATATGTATGCATGCACATGTATGTAAGGGGGTGTTTGCTTCCTGGGCAAGTTTGTCACAGTTCTAATGAGAACCTGAGACCCAGCTACATGATCTTTATGAATGCTTGAAGTAGAGGAGAAATGCCAGAAGAAGCAAAGTAATTAGGTCCTTGGTGTAAAATTAGCTGCCAGACTGTAGGCATAGAACAAAAATGAAAATGCAAGTTCTAGAGAAAAGTAATTGCCTCTCATAGCTACTGATCTAGGGTATAAACTATATAGGATTAGGTGATAGAAAACCTATAGTTAGTGGGAGCAAAAATTATAATGACGATTAACCACTAATGACATGTCATCTTCTATATCTGAAAGTGAAGGTAGTGAAGTGAAGCAAGGACCAGAATCACCAGAAATATAATTCAGATAATGCTGCACCTGAAAAGTATAGAGGAATCAGGTATTATCAAAAAACGATATGTGCCAGTTTTGTGCTTGCTTTTCATTTGTATGTGTGCTTTTAAGCATAGTAATAACATTTTTGCTAGCTGTTTACCTCACAAACAAAACTCTATACTAAATGCAAGGTTTTCCAGGTCCCCATGGCCTTTCTATGCTGTGTAATTTCACTCACTAACAAATGTTTAATGTTAAATCCTATGTTACTTATTTTATAACCCCTAGAATGGATACCCCTAGGTATGGCACAATATATTGATTCATGACTGAATGAGACAAGTGACAGTCAGTGCTTCCTCTATAAAAATAAGTAGAAGCAAACTTCCTCAAAAAACCAGAAAGTGATTCCTGAGAGGTGTGAGCAAAGAAGAGTGGAAAGAGCCCCTTAGAACACTTGGCAGCTCAAATATTTCGCTATTCTTTGGAAAACACAGCTATGTGATTAGGGGGAATAGGTCTCTTATATTTCTAGTTATATACTTAGCAATATATTCTGTGCATAATATGTAGAGAACATTTGACAGAACCACCCCCCCCCGTTACGTAAGTGTATAACATCATCAAAGAGTCCTATCAGGTCACCCATGCATCTGTGTTAAGGATGAAGATATCAGACTGTGGGACAGATCTTGGTACTACTGCTGTTTTGTACCACTTTGGTGACATAAGAAGGATATAACATTGACATGGGGAATCTTTGAATTGCATAGAGCCCATAGTGCTGGGACACAGAATCACAAGGCTCAAGGACCATCCTGTCTGTTCCCCTGCACACAGACAGGTTTTATTGTAGCTAAACCCTCCCTGACATATGGCTTTCTGGCCTTGTTTTCAGAATACTTAGTTAAGTAGATTCTACAATTTAGGAATCTAATACTTCGGTATATTTCCTTGAGGTCTGATATTTAGGTACATTTCCTTGAGGTCTAACATTTAGGTATATTTCTCCGAGGTTTAATCTGAATCTGCTTCCCTTCCATGGCTTCTTGCACTCCCCTCAGCAACTAAAGAAAATGACAGCTCACCATGCCCCATGACCACCTTTCAGATACTTGAAAAACTATCATAATGTCACCTCTTTATTTTCTTTTCTCTATAAAAGCATTCCCAACTTCTTCAACCTTTCCTCACATAGCTTATTTTCCAAACCCATTCATGACCCTTCTGTGGGTCCTTTCCTACTTGTCTATATCCTTCCTGTAATGTGATGCCCAAAGTTGACATGATACCTTTGCTTTATACATCTTGGGTATGATGCCCAGATGGCATTTACCTTTTTGGAGACAGTGTCATGTTGCAGAATCGTTTTTAGTTTGTGATCCACTATAACCCTCTGCCTGTTTTCAGATGTGCTGCTTTCCAATCAATTATTCCCCATTTTGCACATGTGCATTAGTTTTTCCTTTACTATGCAAAGTACTGTATATCTGTCCTTGTTGAGTTTCATTTTATAGCTATGACTTAACTTTATAGTTTATTAAAATTGTTTTGGATTTTAATCCTGTCCTCTAAAGTGTTCACAGTTTTATATTATATACAAACTTGGTGTATATACTCTCCACTCCTCCATCAAAACCTCAAATAAAAATGTTGATCAGCCCCAGATTTGATCGCTGCAGGATCACACTCAAAGCTCCCCCCTTTTATCTTTATTTATTCATAACTACTTGTTGTCTACAGCTTTCCAAACAATTGTATCTCCATGATACAGTAGTTCCTACTAGTCCACATTTTGCCAGCTTACAGAATGTTACATGGCTGTTGGCTGGAATGACCCACCCTAGGTCAGAGATGGGTAGGCACTAGGACCCAGCTGTTCAGCGGTGGTCCCTTGAAGTTGAGGATGAAGTCCATCAGCCTTGATGGGTCCTCAGGTGACTGAGGAGCCTGATTCTGGATGCACGCGTTCTCTGGCAATTGGGGCATGTTGTTGCACGGGGGAGTGGGATTCATCAAACTTTGTTTTGGTGTCAAAAGCCTTACTGAAATCAAAATACATTATGTGTGCAGTGTTCCCTTTATCCAATCCAGTTATCCTCTTAAAAAAGAAAACCAGATTGATTTGTCATGATTTGTTCTTAAGAAATCTACGTTGGCTACTAATAATCATTTTTAGTCTTCTAAGCACTTGAAAAAATGGGTTGTTTTAGAATTTGCTTAAAAGAAGTTTTCTGGGTATTGAAACCATGCTGACTGGTCTATAAATTCCCTGGGTCTTTTTTATTCCCTTTCAAGCACTGTTTGCCTTTTTTGTGGGACCAAAAACTCCTCAAATATACGTGATATTTAGTCCAAGATCTCATCAGCAAGTTCCTTCATTACTATAAAATGATATTTCTTTAAAGCCTACTGGCCTTCAATTCGTTTAGAACAGCCAAAGATTCTTCAAAGCCTTCTTTTCTTATCTTGATCTGCATCCTTTCCCTGTCCTTGTCCATGCTGACTTTGTTAACCATCTGTTCAAAATGTACCTTTTTATGAAGAGAGAAGCAACATAGGCAGCAGCTTGGCCTTCTTTATATCTTCTATTAATAACATCTTTTACTACTAAGTAGCAGACCTGCAGTTTCCTTCATCTTTCTATTTTTTATGCATACTTGCTGCTTTTGACATCCTTTGACAGCTGTAACTTGTATTGCACTGTATCTTATCCCTACATACTTTGCATACATCTTTAGTGAATACATTATGATACTTCCTATATATCTTTAGTTCTTAACTTCCATTCCTTGATTTTCAGGTCATGAAAAGCACCTTGTGCAGTTACGCTGCTCTGTTCTGACTTATCCTATGTTTCTGGGCATGAGCATGGATTGCAATCACATCTTTTAAAAAACAGTCAGCCTTTGTGAACTTTTTTTTTCTTTATTTGTCCTTAGGACCTCATCTGCCATTTCCCCTAGTGTATTAAAAATCTTTTTTTTCCTAGAGTTTGCCATCCTTACTTTGCTGCTCATCCACCTTATACTGTTTAGGGTCATGGATGCTATGACTGTCACTTGCTGCCTTTTCAATCTTTTCAACCAGTTCAAGTTAAATTTTCATCCAATTCTTCAATATTGGTCAGAACCAAATCTAAAATAGTTGATGATCTGATTCTTCAATTTTCTGAATGAGACAGTGGTCTCCCACATGTCAGGAACATGCTGGGCATTTTGTTTGACTCTATTATCCTTCCAGCAGATATCAGTATAGTTGAAGGCTTCCGTTATTACTACTTCAGATTTTTTTGGGTATTATTGATACCTGTTTGAAGAATCCCTCATCATCTTCCACTTCCTTATTTTCAGGTCCATGGTAGACTCTCCAAATGGTAGTCTCCAAATTCTCTTTCATAATTTATTTAATCTCCACCCAGATATCCTTAATGCATCTGTCTTAATGCATTTTTATCATACAATGCAAAGCCTCTATGTCCTTTTCCCTCAGCTTATCCTTCTGGAGCACCCTAACCCTTCAATATCTTAGTAATAACATTTGGTTCATCAATTCTTTGTTATGCAAGTTAAGTCATAGGTTTCCTTAAGCACTGCGATTTCCAGGTTGTTCCTGTATCCAGCTTCCTCACATTGGTGTATGGGCATCAATGATAATTGGTAGACAGCCCTTCTGCATTTTGGCTTGCATCATCATCATTTTATTATAGTTTTCCAACCCTTCTCCAGAATTCTCTGTTTTTACCATCCCTTATTCTTACTTTTAAAGTAGCCTACAGTTTTAGTGTCTCTGTTCTCCATAGGATCTAATTTAAAGCCCTACTCACCAGGCTTGCCAAGAGATGTCAAAAAATGGTGTTTATGAACTTTCTCAATTAATCCAATCCCTGCTCGTAAATATTCTCTCATGGAGCAACAGCCCATTATGAAAGAAAGCAATGCTATTCCAATTTTGTGGGAGGTAGGGTAGATTTGTACCTTATAGATTAATCCAAGTAGATCTATATATATAAAGATGTATCAAGAATATATATAGCACAAACTTTCAGGGACTGAATCTCACTTAATCAGATGCTATGAACGATGTGTGTAAGGAAATACACATTTGAATACAAAAGCAGAAGGGAGCAGCAGAGAGAAAGAGAGGGGAGGGTGCAGTGCTGGGAGAGGCAAACATACAAGAAATAAACCCATAGGAACAAAGGAGTCACGAAAACTGATCCAGATAATGGGATATGAACCCATAGTCCCTGTTTAAACCATACTTAATACAACCTGGTCTGTGGATGATTTCTTGTTCTGCAATTTCCTGTTCAAATCAGTTTTCAAAGGTTTGCTGCCTCCGAACAGCCACCCTCAAGTCAGTGATGGACTGTCCAGGGAGGTTTGTGTGTTCTGCTACAGGTCTGTGCACCTTTCTGTAGCTCATGTCAGTTCAGTGTTCATTCATCATGTAGGGATCATCCCGGCTGCCTAATGTAGACAGCAGAGGAGCATTTACCTCCAGGATGTGATGGTCTTTGTCTGAGCCTTTGCCCTCAGAAAGAAAGATTACTACCACCTGGCCCTCTGTCTCCTAAAACCCTTTGCCTAGAGCAGTGGTCTCCAAACTTCTTTGATCGCGCTCCCCTATCTGTATAAATAGAAGTTCTAATATTTTCTTCCTGCACCCCAATGGATCATCTTGCGCACCTCCTGGGGTGCGTGCACGCCACTTTGGAGACCACTGGCCTAGAGCTTCAACGTTTCTTCTGATCTCCTCAGGGCCAATCCAAGCTAGACAGAGAAGTGACAGACAGAGAAGTGATCAGGTCTGATGAGTCTCATCAACTTTATTGTTATGTCCCAAGTACAGTCTTTGAGCAGGAAACATACCTTTTGAGTACCTAGGTCAGGCTCGCAGATGGATGCCTCTGTCCCTTTTAGGAAAGAGCCTCCAACTGCCACCACCTTTATTCTCCTTCTCAGCGGTAGTGCGATGGTGGGCCTTTTAGGATGTGCAATACCTATCTTCCAACCAAGGACACCAGCTCCTTTTTGTCAAATTTATCATAATTTTGGGATGGTTTAGTTGGGGATGATTCTGCCTTGAACAGAGGGCTGGACTAGATGACCTTATGAGGTCCCTTCCAGCCTTACATTCCTATGATCTGAGATACTTTCTGCAGTAGCTGTGCTGAAAGCTAGAAAATGAGTGCTTACTTCCATTTGTGCAGATGTTTCATGGTTTACTTCTTTCTGATGGCCAATTGCCTTCCTTGTTCTCTAACCTTACCTGGTTCCCTTTTTTGATTTCTCTTTTAGCCATGCTGGTAGAAAGAATTCATGACTTCTAACCAGGAAGCCTTTACTTTCACTAATGCTTTCATTGTGTGGAAAACTGTGCCTTCAGACCTTGGGCATTTGTCTTCAGTATAGCTTCTTCAGCTTGCCCTTAGTGCATATGAAGTCTCCAGTATATTTAGGAATGAATAACAGTATGGCACACCTCTGCAGGTTACAACTGATACTTTGCTGGTCATACTCAACTTCTTGAAGACTTTCTATATGTGGTCCTCCACGCCTGCTTAGAACACTTTTTACCATAGTGGGTGGGTGGAAAGAAGGAATTGATTGTCCCACTCCTTAAGCAAGCTCCTCCATGTGAGGGATATTGCCACACTATTATGATCCTTGTTTGGCCTGATGGCCCCTTGGACCACTGCAACCAGTGCATTTTAAAAGCAATATAAAGGCAGCTTCAGGCCCATGGGCCCCATCCCCCCCATGCCAGGGCTCAAATTAGACAGTTATTTTAGGAGAGAGTTAGAGCATACTTGGATACCGCAAAGATGGTGTAGAATCACTTGTCCCCTTTCCTCCCAGATTCCCCAGCAACACCCAATTAAGTCGAGTCACAGCTAAAGATAGTTTTCCTGTGGCATAAATAAAAACTGTATTGCTTTATATAGACAGAAACACCCAAAGATTTACAGCCACCTCAAGAAAGGAATAGAAAAGATAGCGATATTCTGTGAAATGTCTTAGGGTCCAAGGGGGAAGGTAAGTCCTGGAAGACCCAAGATCTCAACGATTGTGGGAAACCTTTAGCACAGAGTATCACAAGGACCTCTTTTTATGCAGTGCATTAACCTCCATCAGGTCTTATAGCCCTTATGTGATTCAAGAAACCAAACTCAAGGGGGGCTGAGGTGGGGGAGGCATGGATCTGACAGCAATTGTTTCCCTGTCCTCAGTGAAATACTTGACTCAGCGCAGTGGTGTCTTACATCCTAGGCTCAGTAGTCAGTATGAGCAAGTTTTAATACATTATAATATCCAATATTATCCAAAGCCCTGGCCTCAAAGTTCTGCCCACTCTTCAGTTAATGTTACTGGGATAAGAATGTGGTCCTGCATGCTAGTTTCAGATATAGTATATGACATATTGTTGGAGCCTGTTTGTCATGTACTGATCTAATATGCTGAACATGCAAAAGAAAAAGCACTGCTACACAAAGGCAGGCATTTATTTAAATACTGGTGCTTGAATAAGCATTTTAAAGTTTCACATTTGATTTGGCAGATGTGTATTCACCCGAGGCATGTTCTAGGAAATGTGAAGGAATTTGGGTAATGGTGCTCAAAACCCAAAGACCTTGTCAGGCATTGTTAATTCTATAGCCTACCTTACAGAGAACTGAGATCTGAGGACCAGAAAAGAGAAAGGGAAGGGGTGGTTTAATTCATGGAACAGAGTAAAAGATGGAATGGCTATTAGAAACGTTTAGCCAAAAACTAACATTTTAACTTATTGCACTTGCTGAAAAATGCTGCCATGTTTCTAACATTCTGAATGAAATGGTTACAGACAATAGCAGAAGCAGCTACTTAAAAGCCAGTTACCCAGGAATCTTTGTATAACAATTGACTAGTAAGTATTATGGGAGCAAGAAACAGAGGGTTGATTCCTAGCTCAGTTATATCTTAATCTGATTTACACAGTTGCCACTAATAATAAGCACTGTCTTGTGATCTTCCATGTGGCTTTATAGAAATTGAAGGAAAAAAGAAACACAAGTACATGTAGATTTTTAGAATATTTCAAATATTCGTATTTTGAAATGGCGTTCTCCTCCATTTTTCAAGTACAGTGTTATAGGCCTTACACTTGTAGAGTGTTGCAAATGTTTAAATATATTTCCAGTATAATTATAGTGGTTGTGTCCACTATAGTTAAGATAGAGAGAGTTTTACCTCTTAACCTCCTGATTCAGCACCTCTGTAGCAAGAGAGTCCATTAGCCCTGGAACATTGAACTGACAAGCTCTGCTGCTGAAGCCATCAGAGCTTGCTAGCTGCAAGGGCTGGGTTTCTGTAGTTCAAGGAACATGCAAATTACGTTGCTCAGATCTGCAAAGCTTCTAAGTTGCACTGAGGAAATAGCTCTGGATTTTTCTTTTTCATTTTTGTAAGAGCAAGCTAAGCCACTGTTAAAGGCACAGATTTAGTTTTAATGTAGTATTTTATGGTTGCAAACTCAAGGCTTCAAGATCAGAAAATTCCTAAAGTTAAGGGTTTTTTTTGCCTAAGATGTCAACTGGATCTAATGGCACATGCAAGGTTGAAGCAGATGCACCCTCCAGATGGAGTACAGAGGTGTTAACAACACTGGCACATACTCTGGCAACATGCCTTCCTGGGAGACCATTGGTTCCTTGGACTTGACTGCAGATGCAAAATAGAAGGTCTTATTACTGTTTTCTTTTAAAAAGTGGCCACATATATGCATCTGTGCAGTATAGTTTGTTTTTAATGCATCCCATAAAATATTTAGTTTGGGAAATAGACAGAATGAATGCTGTGGGAGCACCTTGTTTGCTGATATTTTCTGATTATAGAGTGCTTCAGCTTGCTGCCTGAGGAATGTGTTACTATCATAGATGATCAATTTGGAGCTTGTGCTGCCATGCCTGTTATTTGAGTTCTCTCTGGAAAAGCAGTGTAGAGAGAGTCCCCTGTGGCTGGGTGTACAGCATACTTTGCACTTCTATTTCGCATTTGCCTCTGGCCAATGCATAAAAGTAGCACTGATGAGTTTCTGAAGAACAGTCATGTATAGCTGTCTTCACTTGAGGGAAGGTTACTGCAATGTGCAACTCAATGAGGACAAGGAAGAAACTAATGAAGTTAAAAGAAGACCCGGGAGGACAATCTAAGTCATCCCTAGTGTATAGCTTACCTACCAGGAAGATAATTCAGAGAACTATTTAATGGGAGTCTAATAGTGAAGTTTCAGAAGAATATTGTGATAACCACTAAAAAAAAGTTCCTTTTCTATTTGATTAACTTTTTGAACTAAGCATTCTTTGACTACAAAGAAAATGTTAGTGCTTTAAGAGTTAAGGAAGTCACTGTACTTCTTGCAGCATATGCTTTTCTTGACAGAGTCTCTATTCAGGAGACACTGATCTAACTGGCAATGGAAATACTTTTGAAATAAGGATTTTCCTTTACTTTACAGATCATCTGGCACAGCAAGGATTAAACTCAAGCCTGCCCTTATTTGTGTTTAATGTAAAATATACCTGGAAAGGCACAGAAATTGAAATAACATAGATGCTTATGTGGCGGGCTTGACTATCTTCATCCAGTTCCTTGGGCTTAGAGAATTGCCAAAGCGATTGATGGGGCAAACCCACCAATCAGAGACCAGTAAGAGAGGAGCCTCAAGAGTCTGCCCCACCCCTACATTGGGGCGAGGCAGGGAACAGACCTAACTGAAGACTGTGCTCCACCTCCCCCCTGACTGGCTTGTCTTCAATCTCGGGGCGGAGCTTCAAAAGGGTATATAAGGAGCTGCTTGCACAGCACGTGGAGGAGACAATGAGGGACAGAGAAGAAAGAAGCCAGGAGTGAGGAACAGCTGGGGAAGAGCTAGCCAGAGGGCGCTTCCAGTTGCTCTGAAGAGCCTGAAGACTCTGCCTGGACCCGAGCAGCGGGCAGCCACATCCCCAACCCCTTAACACGACAGAGCACGGTGAGCTGGTGCAGGTGTCGCTGCACGGAGGGTCTGCTAGGGACTGGGCCTTGGAGCCACTTAGGTGGCTCGGGTCTCCAACCCCACCACAAGGCCAGACAGTGCAGGTGTTGCTGCACAGAGCTTCCAATAGGGACCAGGACTTCGGGAGCTGTTCGAGGTGTCTCAGGTCTCCAACCCCAGTATGAGGCTGGAACTGATGCAGATACCACTGCATGGTGAGTCATTGTTGGGCTGAGAGCCCCTGGAGGGGGCAGGGGGCAGTTTGGGCCCCATTCCCTGGCGCTGGGTGCGAGGACCCATGGGCAGTGCAGGCTTGGCAGCACAGTGAGCCTGCACTGGAGCCCCAGCCCTGGGCATGCACTAGGATGCCCAGGCCTGCAACCTGCTGAGAAAGCCGAGCCATCCAGAAACATGAACAAGCCACGTGCCCAGTGCAGGGACTGAGACACAGCACCCACTGTAGGAGCTGCTTGCCTAACTGGGGATGAAACAAAGGGAACCCTTGCTGGACCCTACTCACCATGAAGCATGAGTTCTCAGGCGAGGGGTTTCCCATTGGGGAGGGACATAGGGGATAGTCTCATCAGAGGGGATTTATGCTAGAGAGAGAGACTTCTCTAGAGGAAGTAGCTATTTGGGATTACCATACATTTTGGAGTGTTTATTAATTATTTATTGTGCTTTATATTTTGGGGTACTTACCCACTGATTGTTAGGAAATACTTACCTTCTGGGGATCCATGGGCAAGGTTTCTCTCATGGATCTTGGGGGACTGCTATACTTACCTGTTCTGTTATTTGCTGACTTGAATATATTATATGTAAATATTTATCTTTATCACCTATCCAGTTTATTGTATCGCCTCCTCTTTTATTCTGCACCCAGATAAACCATGTATATTGTTAAGATATTATGTTGTGGTCTTCCTCTATAGAGACACCGGAGAAGGGGAAGCTGCAAGCAAGCTGCCATTTCCATCTCCAGCACGTACACCCTGATGACCCTCCCCTTCTATTGGAGAGGGGAAGACACACTCTGGTATACTGGGTCACATTTAAATCCTGTGATGCTTAGTATTCCTGATGAAGCATCTGTTCTGTATGGAATGTACATATGCTTAAGTGTACATTCAAAATGCTTAAATTACTGAGAGGCAGAATTCATTAAATGCTGGGCTTTCAGAAACATTGACCAACCACAATACCACTTAAGTCTGCGGGAACTGCAGAGACTGAGTCCTCAAAAATCATCTCCTAAGAATTGTTGTTGTCCTTTTTCAAACCAAATGGAAATAATTTTGGTAGCTAATGAAAGAATAAGTTGAGAAAAGGTGATAGCTCCAGATATAGAGCAGAGAAAGCAATGAGGGTAAGTAGGCACTGGAGACCCAGGAAGAATGATATCTAGAAGATGATAGATATATTGAAGGATGATGATACATAGAAGACTGGAAGAATGTGCTGCCAACAAAAGGCATAATGGAAAGAAGACGACTGGAAGTTCACCAAAAAAGAAAAAAATGAGGGAGAGAAAGAGAAGAAATAACTGCCTGGCATGTTACCAGACCAGAACCAGAAAACAGAAAGGCTTTCTGTGCTAGGAGGAAGAATATGAGATGCAGACCTCAGGTTGCTTGGAATCCTGAGGAGAGCGGGAAAAAATCTTCTGGTCATCTGCACTTTGGGACAAATGACTACAAGATTCTTGCTAGAACTGTTAGAGAATAACCACATCAGTATGCAGAAGATCTTCAGCTCGGCCATTCCATAGTGAATGAGGATGAATATGTAAGAACAACATGAAGATCAAAGATTTGTTCTAAAGGAAGTTTTCTGGATGTTAAACCATTGGCATGCATTCACAGAAAGAGGTGTAGTGACCCTGGTAATCTCTCTGATGGCCAAGAGCCCCTGAATTGACAAAAATACCAACATTCACAAAGATAAAAATACTGACACCATTTTTGTTGTATGAAAGAAGAACAAAAGAGGACTTTTCTCAAAGGGTCGAGCTCACTTCCGGAGGCGCTGCTGTTGGACCACTCACCACCTCCAGACCTCCTGTTTTGCCACTGTGGTCACTGTTGCCACAGGGGCCATGGCAGCCACCCCTGTGCCCTGGGCTGGATCTGGCCTGTGAGTAGCCCCAGTTCTGGATCTGGCCCAAGTCTTCAGGTAAGTTTGACACCCCTAAGCTACAGGAACTAGTTAATGAAGTCAGCTTTCCTGAGGAGTTGAGGGACTTAAACGTGGAGGAGGCCTTGCATTTCTTTAAATCTGTGGAGCTAAAACTGTCAGGCATCTAGATTCTGAACAATGAGAAAATACCAGTAGGAGAGGGATTCAGACCTAACTGGATGAATAACTCCCCCAGGAAAAGATGTTAGGAATAACCAGAGAGCCTATAAAGAATGGAAAAAAGAACAGGTCAAAAGAAACTACATCTTAGAGGTCAAGAAAGGTAGGGATAGAGAATTGCCAGAAAAATCAAGCTTTTAAAAGTCAATCTTACAAAGTATATTTGAACAAATAGTGAAAGATTCTTCATATAAATAAGGAGATGATAAGGAAAGAAGAGGGACCACTACGTAGAGAGGATTGGATAGACAGTAAGGATAATATAAATATTTTCCAAAAATGCAGTGATTAAATTATCTCTGGTTTCAATAAGGGGGATGTTGATGAAGCCAACTGTGAGATGGATAATAGGAACGAGGGTATGGGAATGGAAATGGAAATTAACATAACCACGGTTAAAACAAAACTCAAAGAACTTGATGTACTCAAGCTGGGGACACCAGTTAGCCTCTATCTCTGAATTATGAAAGAACTGACACTGACATACATAGCCAGTAGCAAGTATTTTTAGTAAATCTATCAACTCAGTAGTGCCAGCATATAATGGAGCAATAGTGAATACTTGGGGAAGTAAATGGAACATGAGATGAAATGCAACATGGTTCATCAAAAATGGATTTTGCCAGACTTATCCAGTAGCTTTCTCTGAAAAAAGAATCATAGTATTTATAGATGGAGAAAATGCAGCCAGTTAGCTGAACCTCACTGAAGCATCTGATCCATTGCCACATGGAAAAAGCCACTAAATGTTCTTAGCACAAAAAGTGGGGTGTGTTCGTGAAATTTGCTGATGAAGCAAAGTTGAGAGGCATCAATACAAGAAAAGGAAGAGACGGTCATAAAGAAAGAGTTGGATGACCCTGAGGACAGGAATTTGATTTGGAACAGGTGCTGAAAAGGGCTATCAGGTTGATTTGAGAAAAGACTGGAAGATCATAGTTTGTTTAATCCAGAAAAACAAAGGCAGAGAGCAGATAAGGCTGTGTTCTATAAATATATCAAGGGGGGGATAAGCACCAGTGATGGAGAAGAGCCATACAGGCTAGTGGACTATGGGACAGGAAAAAATAGGTGCAAACTGATCATAAATACATTTAGATTGGAAATCATGAGTTGTTTTGTAGTCATCAGAGCCTTGAGATTGTGGAACATCCTTCCATGTGGAGTAGCGAAGCAAGACAATTATTGTCCAGTTTCAGGCACTACATCTCAAAGAAGATGAAGACAAACTGGAGAGAGTCCAGAAGAGAGCAACAAAAGGTTTAGAGGTTTTAAACCAGTTGGACTTCATGACACACAACTTGGAATACCAAATAAATTTTGAAGAACACAAGATTCAAGGCCAAGACCAGGAAGTGGTATGTTTTGTATTAAAAATCCATGTGAATGAAGACTAATGTTTCAGAATACACAAGAGTGAGTACCTCAGAAAATGTTGTTCCTGTAGTGGTGGAGGGGTATGAGAGAAACAAATGGTTTTTAAAAGCCTATGAACTATGTTACATCCACTAAACTAGGGAACACCCAAGAAAACTGTAATCTATACCCAGGCCCTTAGATACTACCACATCTGCTCAGAGAATACTGTCAACCCCATTCTCAACCTAAAAACTGTCTTTAGCAAACAGGGAAATTCTCCCAAGGAAATAGACCACACCTCTGAAGGAACCACCTGAAAACCCTGCACAAACCTAATACAGTACAAAAAAATCCCCCCTCTTACCCCACCACTGACCTCATGCCTCTGGTTTTCATACATTGTTCTACACTGGAACATTCCTTCTTTCCCAGACCTAATGAAAGATGCTTGAAGCCTAAAAGCTTCTCTCTTACCTCTTCCAAACATACAAGATGGCCCAATAGATTACTGTTACCTCACCTTACAAATCTTGCTTCTCACCATAGAAAAAATTCACAACACCGACAAAGAATCGGACTTTTGACCAGTCTGTACATGCACCTGAGGAAGCTTGTAATGAGAAATAATATACCAGAAAAAAGTGTAGGCTCCTTGGCTATGGTTCTTATCTCCCACTCTGCTGCAGTTCATACAACTGAAGAGTTTTTTAATCATTTGTTATATTAAGCATCTTATTTTTCCTTTTTCTGTTTTTTGCCTTTTGCTTTTTATTGACTAGAATGCATCTTGGCTTTTATTTGTCTTTTTGTGTGCAACGTCTGAAAGTATGGTTATCTGCATGCATATATGTAGGTGCATTCAAAGCCTGCAGGGGAAGTCACCCAAAGAAAAGTTTTCCAAGTTTAAATAGCCGTAGATTTTTGTGCATTGAAGTGAAGGATGGAAGCCTAATTAACTCTGAATTCAGTAGTTCAAATGTTGGATAATTTGGATTTAATATTCACCTCCACTTACTACAGTTGGAAATGGGGCACCAGATGGGACAGACCACTGCATTGAGGGAAACTGAGAATCCTTTTGCTTTGGTGCCTTAGTGGTGTGTCTTACAAATTTGCTCAGGATTAGAATGGTCAGCAGGTCTATAATTACCATCAAATTCACAGTCAAAAAGCAATTCCCCCCCCCCCCAGTTAGATTAGCAGGGTTCCCTTATGAATTTTGTGCCTTCCACTGCAGTGTCAATTATTTACCCTCTGTGATTGTGCAGACATAGCTCACATGATTAATTCCCTACTGGGACAGGGCCTTGGAGCATTGGCTCTCTTGGTTTTTTGCCTGTGTACAGTATAGTAGTGGTATAGTGTGCAGTAGTATAGTCTCCAAAGAAGTGAAATCCTTTAGTTTAACTAAAGATGTTGAACTTCATAGTTTGAGGAATTTTAATGGCCTGTGATATACTGGAGGACAGATTAGACAATCTAATCATCCCTTCTGGTTTACAATTTTTTAAATTAGGAGACCTGAATTTATAGATTTAATTGAATTTGAGGAAATTGTTTGGGTCAGTGCAGCTCCAAACAGGCTGTTACATTCTTAGAAGCCTCTTCAGGAGTTGCTAGGATTCCCTCTAAAAAAAAATTGATGATCAAATCATTTTATGAATTTACTCTAAATTAGCACCGGGCATGATTTGTTCATTTGAATGTTACATTAGTTGAATTGAATGTAATATCAGTAACAATAAATTAGATTCAGTGACACACCTTGGTCATCTTATTACCATTTGTTTTAGACTTTCAAAACAATTTATAGAATGGCAAATTGTACGCCTAGGAACACAACTTGTTCCACCCACTCACTCCAGCTCCATATGCAACCAACTCCCCAAAATGCGGCAACATAGTTACCTTAAAGCAGTGGTGAATGCACACAGTGCTCCCCTAATGCCTTCCTGAGTAATATGTGGTTATTAGCAGGCATTCAGAGCTACCCTGAGCTTCAATGTGTCACTTGGCGCACAGGCCGCAGGCGGGGAATGCAAAAAATGTGGGGCATGCTTTCTGACAGGTCTGCTGTGAGCAGCATGGAGACATGCTACAAGCCACATTGGCTCCCCTCTGATTATTTTTTGGTTCTAACAATACAGTTCTGAAATCAGACTGGTCACCACAGAAGATGAGGCATTAGATAATGGATAGTCTCAAAACATTAGGCATATTTTTCCTACGGTGCCTACTGGATGGAGGCATAATGCCTAACCCTTTCTCACTGTTGTATGTTATATTATGAATTGAAATGGCGGAGGAGAACTTATTGCAAAACTTTTTTTTTGCCTTTTCATCATTGTAAACTCTCATTTGCCTTCCTCTTCTCTTGCTGTGTTAATTTTATCATCAGATAATTAAATTTTATACGTCTTTGCAGAAAACAAAAAGTATGAATGAGTTATGAATGAGTCATGACCCATCTTCAAATGCAAATGATGTACTGAACCACAGTACAGGAAATGACTCATCCTATACAAATTAGGTCACTTTTAAAGTCAGGATTCTTAGCTACAACTTATTTTATTAAATACAATGAATGCAAATGTCTGGTGTTCTTGTGGAAAGGATGTGCATAGAATTTGTCCAGTCAAGGCACTGAGTTAAAAAAAAAATGCCTTTTTAGATATGGATAGCAATCTCAGGCCTGTAGTGACAATTGATTAGGTATTGTGTCATTTTCAAAAGCGCAGTGCAATCAGTTTTTGGAAAACTGTGAGAATTGTGTTATTTCCACTGCTGTAGATTTCATCTCAGCTTCCAGAATATATCACCAGAATGATGTTAACTTGCTCTAGTGCAAGCTGGGGCAGTGCTAGAGAGAGAAGTATATGATAGATGGGTATTTCCATAAATGCCAATATACAAACACAATTATCTAGAAAAATATATATATCACCATACAGTATTTTGATTGACTGCCTCTTTCACTCATTTGTTTTATGTTCTATTTAGTCAGTGCAGGAGAATTAAAATTTTTAGCCAGTAAAACTTGCAGCATATTAGACAAAGTAGGAGAGCACTCTAACATATCATAGCGTTCTAGAGTCACTTTCTTCCGATATTGTTTGCATGAAGAAAATAAGACCCCACAAATACAAATTTATAGTTACTTAAATGGGAAATGAAACAAAAATAGTAAGATTTCTGCTGATCCAAAATTAATCCACCTTATGTACTGAACTAGTAGCTATATGGACTTGATTGCTATTCATCTTCATTTTGGTTTTTCTATAATGTGTTACATTAGCAGCAGATATTATGACACATTTACTTGTCGCACAGAGTCTTTTATTGAATTGTACACCGTGATAAAAATGATTGAACAGGTTGTTGAAGTGGAAAAAAGGCTTCATCAGCATGCAAGAAGGCTGAGGCTGCTATTACATAATTATATTGCTGTACTAGTTTTTAAGTCTCAAGCCTATCAATCAAAATGCCAACCCTGAGAATACTTATAAAGATTTCCTATTCAATTCAGTTAATTCTCTTAACTCTTCTGTGCTTTTTTAATAATTACTTTCAAATGCAATCAGGAGAAAAGGGTTTCATCCTAACAAGAGACTTGTTAGGAGTGTGAAAAGCATTGACCTATAACCTCTATTACATAACTAAAAATAATTATGCTTATATGAAAATACCTTCCACAGTGAAAAATTCAGCTGTAAAACAATGAAAAGTGCTGTTTGTTGCGCTCATAACTATTTACCTGATTAATTGACCTTCAAATGGACTTCAGAACTTCATGGTACAACGATATAGCATCTGACGACAATATGGGTGATGACGATGTGTGCACACATGTGTATATCTGGCAACGGACAAGTGTCCAATTTGGATTTTTCTGTCATTCTTTGGGCATGTAAGGGCTGTGTGTGTGTGCTGAAGTGGCACAATAAAAATGGCAACCTATCACCAATGGTCTATGAGAAATAAACATTCAAATTTTCTGCAAATGTTGAGGTGGAATTAAGACAATTATAAACTCACATTATTCAGGTCTTGAAGAAACGATTGTTCTTTTTAATGAGCTTTAAAAGGGTTTGAAAGCTAGTGCCCCACATTGATACCACCAATAAATGCAAGTACAACAGTTTCATATCATGGCTGATAGGATCTATACATCTACTGATCTGATGCATAGGCATATGATACTGAACAAATGTACTTACTATTTATTTTCCTCTTTAAGATACTTCTAAAAATCAGATCTCCTCTCATAAGTGGCATTGAAGGGCTCAAAGAGGAAGATTGTGCAATTACCACTTAACCCAACTACATTTGATTATTCAAATTGACATGCAACAACACCTTTTGTGTAGCTCCTACACAAAGCTGAAGGACACAGGGTAGTAAGTAACATGGGGGAAAGGGCCACTTCAGTGTGGCCAAGGCTCAGGACACTCATTCTAACCAATGGATTAGCTCCCATGACCCCTGGGGATTTCCATGGTCTATCCAAATCACAGACCTACTGGATGCACTGTCACCCAACCCTAAAGGTTAGTTACCTGTACCTCGTATGTGGCAACTAACTCTAGAAGTTATGAGCTAATAACTCTATTAGCTGGTAACTAACTGTGTTCAGGCGCATGAAATCCTTTGGTGCAGCCCCTCAACTTGCATACTTTTGAGGACTCTAGCCATTCCCTTTAACCCTTGGTAAGTTTCATCCTTTACTGCACAGCAGTGCTGATTTGACCCAAATGTGGAACTGGGTGCTTCAAAATGATGAACACATTTGGGGGCATCTACCTGTACAAAGTTACTGAGCAATATGGGCGCATGTCTACACATGCATGGGCAATGCACAGGGGGTGCATGTGCACCCCCTGAAAGCAAGCACTCTTGGCTTAGGTGATGGGCCACAGTGGGGGGAAGGGGGGCAGGTAGAGCGCTGGTGGCCCCACCGAGAAGTTCTGCCTACACTTCCAGGCTTGGTGTCCAGCTGCGGCGGGGGACCCACTCCCCAGCCGCCAAAACCACCTTGGCTGCCTGTGCACGGTCCCCACTTGGCCCGCCATCGTTGCTGATGTCAGCGTAACCACCTGAAGGTGGTCCCTGCTCACCATCGCCATGCCCCCACCACTGACACCACCTGCAGGCAGTTGCCATATCCCCCCAGTCTCAGGAGGTACATGTTGCCTATGTAGATGTGTGCCCATACTGGGCAATAACTATGGCAACTTGCACTGAGTTGGGTGTAAATTTGCTACTGGCATGATGCAGGTAGCATATCTACGCCCACTTAGTTACTGTGCAGTAATGCCTTACTGCCCAGTAATACTGTGTGTGCGCTCCCATTTGGGAGTAACTTTACTCCAAAGTTGGAGCACACACAGTGTTACTGTGCAGTAAAGTCTACATGTGTAGGCACGGGTCTAAAAACTGCTTGCAGTAAGTTACTTCTCAGTAAATGCAGTTGTAGACAAGCCCTGGGAAAATTCCTTCCTTCTGGGGACCATTACTTAATGGGATATTAAATAGATTTTTTAATACAATTTTTAAAAATCCACTCAAAAATGTATATCATAGCATGATCCATAATAGAATGATTTAACCTGCACACATACATGTGCACACACACATACAGGGAAAACTTATTTGAAGAAATATGCAATATTTATGCAACAGGCACTCAGAGAATTAGGTAGCAAACTAACCAAGGAATCCAGAATTAGGAAAGCCTAACTTTCATACCATATCTGTAATGCTCTGAACACACAAACATGTTACCATGAGGTAAATGAGAGAGGGGATTTAGAGTGTCACCTGGTCCACAATAACAGCTTGTGTGCCCATTCTTATCCCATGGTAAATGAAAGCCAACTCTTAATAAAAGAGGGAAGGGCAAACTGCTATGGATTAGTGTTCATTTGTCAGCATGCACAGAGTTAACTGTGGAGCAGCTGATGCCTTGTAAATCCCTGTGCTCATTGTTTGTGTGCCTCTGCCCACAGTAATAGATAAATCATGAGAGTTAACATCACTTCAAGAATACAAAAAACAAGTTGAACCACTCAACAGGGTTTTTCTATCAAAATCTGTCACTTCCAAAGATACTGTTTCTCTAACTGCTTAATGGCCGTGACAGTTGTTGAGCCTGGAAATCGGTGGGAGCTATTTGCAAAACTGGTTTGGCAAAAGTCAATATCAGGTGTGTTGTTTCTTTCATTTCTTTAATAGAACAGGTCACACTTTTGTTAGCTTTGAAACTGCCTTTTGTTTGTTGGTGGAGTTAATAGCTTGACAGGCAGTTTAGTGCTTTATTGCTTCTAAAGTTGTAGCATTTTCTTTTTAATGATGTCCAAACAAATTAACTGTTAAAAATAAACTGCAGGGTAGCACAGTGGGAAGTGGAATTTAGCAGGCTGAAGATCAAAAGGAATTAAGTGCCACAGCTCTGGCCTATGTACCCATAAAAATTGATTTGACTTAATAAGTTTAATGCAGAAGGGAGTTGTATGGTATGCTTGATGCTTCCCTGTTGATTTTTGAAAAGTGTGGGAGCACATCTTCCCTGCTGATGTCCATTAACTGTGCCCATGAATATATACATATAAATTGGGTGCTTCACTTTTTTAAAACCAACTCTTATCTGCAATTTATAGCCAAACATGTTAGCTAAAGTTATACATACACACATGCACACAGAACTGCTACTAGCAGCTATTTTCTACTTATCTGAAATGTTTTCTCTTATCTTATTTCTCTTATCAAGGAAGAAAAAAGACATACCTTGAAAATTTTGTTGTAATAACTTCCCATCTTGACAAACTTTGGCTGTGACTTTTAATAAACAGGCAATTCATTCCATACCCATGTGTTCATTAAATCCTTCTCCCGTGTGTAGTCTTTATGGAAAAATCATCTGCTAAAAGTATCAATGAGCGTAACACACTGGTAATTTATCAGGACTCTTTTCATTCTTTCCAAGGTGGCAACAATTATTTTAAATGATAAATGATCCTCAGAAGTGGTGTAAAGCATTTAGCTTACTTAACATACTGAAGACATCTCCTTTGGACTAGATCTTTTAGTGAAACCTCTCAATACAGCATTGTCTTTTTTGGGTTGTGTACGTATGAGAGGCAATGCCTGTGATATTCTCTCCCATGGTTTCTAATAACTTGATATCGTACTTCTCTACCCTTCTAATTTTACAAGCATGTTGCTTTTCAGATATATCAATGATTGTGCTAACCATACTTCTGAAAAAGCCTCTGCTTTACAGAGTTTTATGTGATTGTGTAAATGCACATACAACATACACATACATTTATATACATATAACATATACATATATACATGAAGCTGTTTGGCTTGGGAACCAGCAGCTTTTTAAAATGAAACCACACTCTTGTCTGTGTGTGGATGTTCTGCACATAGTTCTGCATGATTTTGCTTATAGACTGATAATTTAAGGCTGCTACAGCAGTCCTGAGCTAACAAAGTCCTCATCACTTCAAAGCTTCTTTTTTTTTTGTTTGAAGGCACAACTATTTAACACAATCCAAAATAAAATATGCTATTGCAGCTCAGGTTAGGGCAGATACCTTTGTTCTCTGACTCTATTTTATCCTCCAGGTATCTTTTCAGTTGTCTCTGTACATCCCTTAAACTAATTCTGATTCTGCAATGCAAATATTTGATTACCTAGCAGTAAAAATGTAAGACTTTTCCTGTCTCAGTGCTGCAAAATACTCTGTCTTACATCTTCCTGTTATTCAAAGAGACTGAAATTTTATGGATACCATTGGTCAGTAAAAAGCTTGGTATCTTTCACAGAGCCTAAAAGACATCCATTCCTACAGGTCATGAGAGGCAGACATCTCAGCTCCATTTTGAAAGTCCCAGTACAAGTAGGGGGGATGTATGTTTTGGGTTACTACAGCCCTCATTGATGGGTATAAAACTTAGTGATGAAACACTCCAGAATGGGTGGTCTCCACCCAGATACATGTTCTGCATAAATAAGTTTAGCTGCTGTCTCAAGATGCAGATATAGTTTGTTATAGTTCAATATTTGTCACAGAGCCAAGTAAGGTTATGCGGCATGTCAGCATAGACATCACTACTCATCAGCATCTAGTATTCTGGAAAATGTTAAAGTGTCTAATTATCTGCCAAACTTATTTAGCTAAGCTGAATTCTTTAAAACTCTTTCAAGTAGAGGCTTGAGATTCAGTGCACCCTTATGTGGTTTCTGAAGGACAAATTCTACTAGACCTGTATCAGAATGCTCTTATTAGTGTAAGAAGGCAGAATTTGACCTTTAATTTCTATGGGTAACATTTTCAGCAGTGCCTAAGAGGTTTAAGAGATTCAGTCCCAGCATAAAAGACTCCAGAGTTATGTAGGAGCCTTGCAAATGTTACTGTACATCTCCCTTTTAAAGTTACAGATGGTGAAAGTCAAGATAACTATTTGAAATAATAGAAAATAATAATTTTTATTTTATGTATAATAGAGATCTCAGTCTATGTATTTATCTATTTATATAATCTCTCAGTCAAGATAACTATCTTCTGTGCGCAAATCTGTTATACAAGTGGATTTATTATTTTATAAGTCATATATTAATTAGCATCATTATTATTTGTTACGTTTATTACATTATAGTATAAGCTATGTAAGATGCCTATGGGGAAGGCAGACAGCCATTTAAACAAGGCAAATGAAACTAATCATTTGCCAAAAAACACTGATTTAAATTTGAAAGGCATCACTTAAACCTATTTAAGTGTGCTGTCAACTCTGCTTTGTTAGACTAAGCTTTTTGAATCTCATTCATTCTCACTACTTCCTTACTCAAAGCCTGCCTGAAGCTTTTGCTCAGCTTTTCACACCTCTTTAAGGTTCAATCACATTATTTCTCAGGTTGCCCAGCCTAGGTGTGGGGACATGTGCCTGGGTGCACAGTGGGGCAGAGGCAGTGCTGCTGCTGGCTCCATTTCCTGGCAGCAGCTCCTTCCAGCTGCCACTGGACCCAGCCAAGCTGCCCAGGTACCACAGAGACCTGCTGGAAGCTGCGTGGGCAGTGCTCTGCTGGGCGGATGCAATCAGATCACCCTGTCCACTCAGCTGCCAGCCAGTCTCTATGGAGACCCATTCCCAAGATTGTTCTGTCGGGCAGATGCGATAGGAGCACCCAGCCTCGGAAGCTCCCGACAGATCTCCCAAGGCTGGAGCCATATTGGCAGGGCATGCAGCCAGGTGGATGTGATTGGAGTGCCCTGCCTGTATGGCTCCCACCTGGTCTACATGGAGGCCCTGGGTCTTGGGGCAGTGACAGCATGGGGTTGGGCTGGGGAAGAGCTGCGATCTGTTCCCTGCATGCCCCTGCTCACAGAACTTGAACCCATTGCAGGGACATGCAGGCAGCAGATTGTGGCTCTGCCTCAGGCCTGCACTGACACACCCCATGACCCTGCCCATTATCCTGGCGTTGCCCACTCTTGAACACCGCTCCCAGCCTGCCCATCCCACATAGGGAGTTTTGGTAAGATGTTGTGCAGGGGGGAGGGGGAGGTAAAGGGATTGATCCAGCCCATGTCACCTTGGTAAAACTCCCTATGTGGTCCACAGGCCCAAATAATTGTCTAGTCCTGCCTTAACTCCAATACCAGCCTTGGAATTGACAGATGCCACCAAAAATACATCACTGACATTAGGCAGCAGCATAACTAAGTGGGGGAGTAAGGGCCAGCAGCTCCAGGCACCAACTTGGGGAGGGTACAAAATAGCAACCATTGCTGCTGCTGGACTGGTGCAGCTGGCAGGAGCCCAGCCACACCTCTGGGGTACAAAGATTAACTGTCTACCCCATATGCTGGACAATTTTCTGATTGCTATATGCGACTTAGCACATAGGGAACATGTCTACACAAGACGTTTTACTGTACAGCAAGGCTTCACCATGCAGCTGTGAGCACCAGCTACTGCGCAGTTAGTACGTACCTGTAAACACTTAATGACTTCAGGATCGGGCCTTACCTTCTTCCTTCCTCCACTCCCCATTTGAAAAACCTGAAGCTTTACAATGAAGAATGTGCAGGGCAAATTCGACTGTGATTATCAGTTTGTGTGTGTGTGACACACTACTTTTATTCAAATCAAATGTTTAAATTGCCTCTTCCTGTAAATCACTATGATTAAGAATTATTCAGGCAAAAGAGATCTGCAAGTAGAAATCCATAAGGAATGTGTTGGGGGGGAAGGCAGGGAGGGTTTGTTAATAAAAAGGGGAGCATATGATTGACAACAAGAAAATGAGAATGAAGAGGAAATATATCTTTGTTTTCTTCCATAAGCAATAATCTTCCAAAATCAATGGTATAAAATTGCGTAATTTTAAATAGGGTTAATTTTTCAAACTTCAAATCTTAACTTTTGTGATGACCTCATCCCCTTGAGTGCTATCCTACATTATTGTTTTTCCCCTCCAAGACATTATAATGACATTAAGTATATCAAGGCAATATCCTGACTAGCCCTTAAATATTATTTCTTAGAGAGTTTTCCTCAAATAGTGGGCAAATCATGTCTCTTCCCCTGCAGGTGAAGAAGTTAACTCAGAATTTGAACAGCTCACACACACATCAAGGGGCCTTCTCTCTTGGGTAAGAAAAGCAGTGATGTGCTTTAACAATTAGATTAAATATCAAGAGATAAATAAAACCTGTTACGTTACTCAAGCCAAGTCAGACCAGACCCCACAGAGCTACGGAACTACTTACATAAATAAAAATGGAGCCTTCGAAGGCTCAACTAATGCTCCCATTGAAGATGGTAGCATTGACTTTGTTTGGAAATGTCAAGAATACCTTCATAATCAATGCACATCATTCCCAGTGACAACAGTGAAATTTCAGTATCAGTTGAAGGCAATTTATGGATCAAAACCCTCAAGTCATTCATACTTCTCTTTATCTACATTGGAAAGGAACTTACAGGAGGGAAGCTGCAAGAGCAAATGCACACTTCAGCTTTGTAGTGTCTTCTTACCTTATTACAGTTTTAGATTAATTTTGCTCTCTTTTCTGTATTTTTTACCCTTTTATCATTAGAAAGACAGCAGAATAATCTAAGTGGATGATAAAGTCTGTACTGTGCAAAGAAACATAGGAGCTATTTTTAAATATATTCATTTTTATTAATTAGATACAAAATTACCAGGCCTAACAGTAGCAGCTCTGTTATAACAGATTACTAAAACAACAACTTTTGAGTTCCTGGCTCTTTTGAAATGCAATTAAAACACTTAAGGGCAATTAACAGCTCACTAGACTTACTAGTTTATAAAAACTAAACACGTACATATACACAGAACATTGTTCTAGTTTGAAATGTGGTAGGTAAGTAGATAATGAAACATATTTTAACACCCTGTAGCCAAAACCAGACAAATGAAGGTCTCCTGTTATATTTCAGTGAACCATGAAGGACTTACCTTTCACTGTGAACATAACCAGTACGGTAAAGTATGCTTCAGCAATGGGAGGAGACAAACTGAATATTGCCTAAACCAAACCTTACTTATTTCCTCAAATCTGGACTCTGCCAGAAAGCACCAAGCCCATGGAGCTGATACCAAATCGAGTACAGAACTAAACCATTTCGACTCCTTAAGATCATTATTGTGAAGAAATATGGATTCCACATCTATCATGTTAGATTATCCCTCTGGGGATCAGCAATTACACAGAGGTATCTTTTTGTTATTAACAAATGTAAGTTCCACCTTATGTTTAGATGAAAATTGCAATGAGATTGCAGATGGGAAAAGCAAGTTTACTTTTAGATGCTTTCATGAAAATGAAAAATAAATGACAAACACAAAAAGTCCCAAACATAAAAAATAAAACTCACATTTATTTAAATAAAAATATACACACAGTGTACAATGGATGTGGCTTACACGCAGCAACAAAACAAAATGATAATTCCTGAAGTACAAAGGTAGGAGCTGAGGCTATCTAGCTGTGCATCAGTTTCTCTTCATGGACACAAAGCATAAATCCTGTTACTTTGCCTCATAAAAGCTGTCCCATTGACTAGAGAGAATATGCAATTTGATCTTTGCAGTTACATTAGAATAGGTACACAAAAGGAGACCAAGTACCAAAAGTAACCCGCGATTATATAATTCTTTCACTAAAATCTGAAAGACATACTATTCATAGAAAAAGAAAAATCCATAATTTAAAAGTATATAGTAGAAATATATGCATACCAAATGGAAGACATACAAACACTAGTGTCCAGGCACTAATAGTTAAGCTACTAGAAGGTCATCAGAACAGCAACATCCAAAACAATTCCAGCCAGCAAAACAACCCACCCACACCCTGAGCACCATATTATTTTGCATCCATTACACAATTCTTCAGATATGCAAACTTCTGATGTTTTCTCTTCCCTGTGTCATCATTGGAATTTGGATAACTGTTTTTTCACAAGCTTTTTTTTTTTATGGTATTGATTCTAAAGCTTGTATGACTAAATAGAATTTTTCATGTTTTAATTTTTGGTTATATACTGTAGCCTCTTTTTAGCTTGCTTTATTTTCTATGCTACTTTTTCAGGATATAGCATTTGAAAAAAGGAACGTATTTTAAATGTTAAGAATGCTATAAAACGTAAGTTGAATCTTCTAGTAAGAGAAAGAAAATATGGCTGATGTATTGTATGATTAAGGAAACAAAATCCTCATCAATGCTCCAAACTATTGGAAAAATACATTTTTTCCTAACTATGGAAACAATTGTATGAATTATTTTTAAATATTTGATCTTTCAAGTATGTTTCATTTTTCCCTTTTAAAGCAGAGTTAATTATTTGAAGCACTTTTTGCTTCATTGTAAACACCTCTTGGCTGCAAGAGTTTCTTTTTAAACTGTAAAGAAACAAAAGTTGAGATACAAATTGTGTCCAATGGCATGCCAGAATATCACCCTCTTTATGGGAATAAAACATAAATATAGAATCCAATGGCTTCAAGTGTTTAAGCGGTCAACTGAAATTAAATATTTAAAAATTTTTCAACTGGCTACATTTATGAACCACACCACTCTGTCCTGTATAATTTTTTTTTAATGTGATTCTTTAATAATTCCACCAATATATTAACCACTTTGTAACACTAGCTACCTACAGATTTTGCCAGAGAATCTGTTAGAACTGAAAATAAAAATTAAATATATTTCCTGAGGACAATAAGATGCATATTGTGTATTGATCTAAATAAATGATATGCCGCAGTTCTTTGTACTTAAAACATCAGTGATGAGTTAGAACACTGCCAAGCTTAAGATGACACTATGCGTTTAGATTGATTTATATTTATTTAAAAGTTTAGCACAAAAATATATTTGTTCTTAATTTTCATTTTTGTACTTGCACTAGAGGCCAATAAGCTGGACATTAACATTCATAGCAAAAAGACTTAACATTATTTTGGCTTCAGTAGGCTTTGTATATTGCTGGTTTTTCTGCAGTATGTGCCCTGCTACTGTTTCAAGCTGAGCTGTTTTACACAGACATAATGGAATTAGAAATGTTCTCTTTCTCATCATTTAATAAAAACTAAACTATAGATGTTAAAATTAATATATTTTTGTGCTAAACTCCTCAAAAGAAGACTGTAGAAGAAAAAGCCTGCCTGTATGGCAATATGTCATTTCTTCATTTATTACACAGTATAACAATTTTACAGTAAGCACTGCAAAAATATTACAATGTGGTTTTCTATAAATTGTAAGAAAAAGGGAAAGCTAAACTGGTTTGCTATGTTAACACTTAGCTATAGTATAAAATGTATACAGTTACAGAATACACTAAACAAACATTCAAAGTGGGAAGCACCTTTGTTCAGGCTTCAGCAAGTGATATCCTGCTGACTTTACTCAAATAAGTAGCAACAGTGATTTAAGTAAAGTGTTGGCCTGAAGAAAGCAAGCTGGTTTTGGAAAATGCCATATATTTATTCCAATATGGCTGTTTTCTACGCCTTGAAAAATTGTTCAGATCTCAAGACAGAACTTTCCAGACCTTACAAAAGTTAATACAGTGCAAAATCAGAGCATGGTCTGTGAGTCTCCCATTAAGACCTGGCATGTTTTCTTCAATAATACATTGGCAAATATCATAGACATAGTTCACCCATGGAAATCCACTTGGCCTGGATTACTCCACCGCAAAGCATTTGCACAAAGCTCTTGGGAATACTAATCCTCTGCTAAATTTACAAGTGGTCTTGGGTGCTTTTGTATGTCCTCTATTGGGACAGGGAGGCATGCAATTCTTGGAGCTACAAGCACCAGGTAGCTGCATAGGATTAATTGTGTTAAAAAAAAAGAAAAAAATACTTAAATTTGGCATTTATGACTAGTTGGCCACTCAAATTTGGGGACAAATCTTTATCTGGTGAAACCATTAGAGGCCACAAAACCCCTTGGAATCCATGGCAGTGCAAATATTTCACATGAACGCACTGAAGCAGCAGTGCTCATGTTAAGCTTGAAAACTGCATTAGCATTTCTTACTGGGGGCTTATCATTAATCTGTAAAAATGTGTTTCAGTCAAAAACTTGGCATGCAAAGCTTCAGCCTTGTCAGATTAAAAAGTAACACTTATTCTCTCCCTGATAGCCTAGATACCATCATGTGCACACAATTGTGTTTCACTGAAACATCTTTTAATATTGTCTTGGAATATTGAAAATTAATTGGCAACATAAGTTTCAAAAGAATGAGCTGTTGGCATATTTAAAATGAGAAAGGCTGGAAAAATGTGTTTACTTCAAAATTCTGCCTGTACAAGTATGACTCGTATATAGTTCTTCTGCTTAAAGTAGCCAAACAGAATATGATTATTTTGTAAGGATAATTTAGGTCCCAAATGTTGAGGAAAGATCACAAGAGGAAAGGCCCTGAATTATTTCTTTTGAGAGGGAAAAATTCTGTGGACTTTAATTTAGATTAAATGAATGGGGCTTTAGATAAACCACTCTAAAACCTGTAATACTTTTACCTAGCCACAGAATTTGGCAGATTGATTTGAAAAGTGTAGAAAAATATCTCATTCTTTTCCTAATTCTATGGGATTTTTTTTTTCCAGAGATGCAAGAGAAATGCAGTTTTACACACTTAGTGAGCACATCCAGTCACCTTTTTATAGTAAACATGTCAAAAAAGATGAAGAATTTTAATGTGACAGATTCACAGCATAGACTATATTGTTTCTAGGAAGCCATCAGTTCAATAAACCTAGAAGTAACAAACAGATCAGGTCATAATGGTTAATCCATATACAAATATAAATTTGCATGACAGACTGTAATGGCCACCACTTTTAGTAAATTACATAGTACTAAAAAGAAAATCCCTTTGGTTTATGTCTGCCCAATCTTAACTATGTACCATATTTATGGAAGGTGCTGTAACAACTGCAAAGGCTCTTTTGTGGTCTCATGTGAAGAGAAAAAAACAACTTCTATAGCTTATGACAGAAGAAGACCCCTCAAAAGGAGCCATAAAATGTGAGTAAACCAATTTACCAAACTATTCCAGTGCCAGTATCACTTGCTTTGAAAAAGCTGTTCATCATGTATATATATTAGACAGATGAAGTCCAAACTCAATGATGTCCACAAGAGTTGGAGCAGGATTTCATTCCCTATGTTTTACTAATTGCCCAGAGACCTGATCTTGCAAACATGTTGACATGTGTAACTCCACTCACATAGCAGTTCATTTCCATATTTATATAAGCATTTTGCAGGATCAGGCTTTTAAGTATGTATTTTTATTAAAACAAATACAGTAACAGTTCTTAGTGCATTAGCATTTGTGTGGTTTCTGTAACAGCAGAAATATTGACTCCGGTAATTATATTTTTCCAAAGAATTTTGAATTTCCGTTGTGGTTTCACTTGGATAAAATTATTTTCTTCCTTTCCTAACCTGTTTATACCTTAAACTAAGGCTCTATATAAATGTTAATAATCTTTGAATTAATGCTTTTTTTTTTGTTGGGGAGAGGGAGTAATCTGATGCAACTAAAAACCCAAATGACAGCTATACAATAAATATAGCACAACTTGGGAAAAGCGCTAGAATTCAGTCAACACTGAAAACACATCTTTTAAAGCACTGTGTCCATATATGTGATATATAATCAGCTGTAATAGCTAATGAGTCAAAGTATTTACATTGATTTTTAAGCTTATGTTGGATTTTGTGCTATAAAAATAATAAAATCTTACAGGTATACAGTTTTTTTTCATCCAAAAGATCTGGATTGAGTGATATACAGGAATCACTTTAACTACTGTTAAAATGAAGCTATAACTGAGGTTTCACTGATCACAGCAACACTGAGTATATGGGTCAAATTCAGGTAACTTTACTCTCATGCATAATCTGACTCCAATGAAACTAATGTACAAGTAAAATGAGTAGGATTTGGCATGGGTACAGACAGCAAAGAATAATACACTCAAATGAAACTACAGAGAAGAATGTACTTAGCAAATTACATGCTGTAATTACTGTAATTACATTATGTAATTACCAAGCTTCTATAGAGAAGCAAAATATAATTACCAACATAATTTTGACTGGGAGACTAAGATCAGCATTTCTGGAAGAGAGTTCTGTGGGGTTTTGACCGTAAGCAGCCAAGACATGCATTTTACCCTTAACTGAGAAGATCAAAACCAACTGGATGTTGCTTCCTCACAGAAGTCTCAGGTACTGGGCCAAGTACCACCACCACCACCGTGCCACCTTTTGAATCACTAACATCAGATCCTGCAGCAATCCACATTTTTTTTTCTTATATCCAAAAACTCATAAGACCCGGTTTCTTCTTAGCTTATTTGATCTGGTTAACTTAACCCCTGACACAGAAGGGCTGTATATTATTTGGTTTTGAGAACATTCAACCCACCATATTTCGTTGTGCTTTCTTTCATAGTGACTGACTAGTTTTTTAAACTTAACTTCATCAGCTATCACCGCATCTATTTTAATTCCTAGATTTGTTACACATTCCCAATTCATGATACACAAACAGCAATTTTATATTAGCTAATTAGCATAGATATGTGTTCCTGATTACATTTTTGTAAACTTAGGTGTCAGCTTTTCCATATGTCCCTTCTGGTGGTCTGTAGTACTTTGGGAAAGCCATCAGCTGTATCATGTTGAATGCATATTTTCTGCATTTGATATTCTTCAGTACATTCTCTATGCGGCATCCTTCTCTAGTGAAAGGGGAAAAAGTACAACTTCATGAAACACAGAATAAATAAATATCTTTTATTTGTTCATTGCAGAGTTTCAGCAACAGTTGAAGTAAAAATAACAAAGATTGAACTCTACATTTTTGTTTCTCCACAAGTGATGATACATCTTACAAATTAAATCCAAGGCCAGGCCCAATACAGTTATTGCCCTCAGAAATCAGTGATGGGGTTTGTTTTTTTTTTAAATATTTGCCCATAAGGTTTAAATAAAGTTTAGTAAAAATTTTTAAATACTTTATTTAACGATATATTTTAATTCTAACTTTACAAATATATTTGCCTTTTACTTCCTTTCACATTTTTTTCAGACTTTTTATAATACATGTTAAAGTCTACACGTAGCCCTAAGTATGCAGGTTCTAGGAATAAGGCATTTTATTAAGTCTGGCCCTACAGATTTGTAAAGGAAAGGTTCATTTCTACTTTATTTCAATATGTTTAGCTTTGCAATGAAAAAAGAGAAAATGGCTTTTCAAACAGCCTGATCCAACTCTCTGCTTTATAAAGAAAGGATGTTCACATACAGTACAAAAGTCACAAGTGCCAAAGTGGTGCATCTAGACACAAACGAGACTTTGTTAAAAAGAATATAAAAGTGTCTTGAAAGTAAAAGCAACCAAAGCAACAATTACAAACAGGCTAATTTAATTACAAAACAGAACTTATTTTATATTTCCATGTAGTTACTTGACAGAAAAGGGTTAGCTGTTGCAAAGTAATAACATAACCCATTTGTTAAACAAAACAGAAGAATCCATCAGCTAATAAATAACAATGAAAGTAGCACAATAAAAAGTAATCCTACAGATTTGTCCCATCCATGATTCTTAGTTCAGAGTTAGCTTGCATTGTGCAAAATCATTTTTAACCTTTTAAAATTTTAGACTAAATAGGAGTCTGGAAAGTGGGTTCAAGCTTTCAGGATCCTGTATTCTGTCTTATATAGAGACACTAATATAAATGATCTTTTTTTCAGCTAATTACAGAGGGAAAGCTTTGCCATGAACAAAAAAGCAAAATAATTCACCTGATGCATAGTATACTTCTTAAATTTCAGAAAAAATAATGAAAACACTGTACAGTTCAGACATTTGTATCTTAAAGACAAATCCTCTGGGTCTGAAAATGTAGAAATCTTACAGAATAATTCTTTTTTAAGTTAGTTTGTTGATGTTTGTAGAAAAGCAAGGGACACAAGTGAATTTTATTGATATTTGGCTAATAGTAAAGCAAGACTTAAAATAAGCCACACAACCAGCAAGTGTGAGCTGACAAGCAGCAAGGCGACAGGATAGAAGTGACGAGAAGTTGGCTTGTTATCAGTTAGACAGCCTGTCTCGGGATCATCCGACTCATTCAGTGCTCCCTGGGTTTGTCTGCTGTTAAACAGGGGAAGTTAGGAACAAATAGAATAGCATTTAAATAGCAAAGAAAGCCAACACTTAGGTATTCTGACAACAAAGAGATGCTAAATATGGCCATTGTGATGTGACAGTTTTATGCCAAATAATTCCAAGTATTTTATTCTATTCTGCACCGGAATGGGAAGCACAATGAAATAGCTAAGTAGCTGTCTGATATTTTCTAAAGCCATGTAAGCGTATTGAAGCAGCATTCAACAAGTTAGCAGCTTTTAATAGCAGAACTGAAACAAAACAGACTGTGACTCAAACAACACATGAACTGATCTGAAGTGAAATAAATGGAAAACACATGGGTTTAGCTAAAAGGAAAGAAAGACATAAATGTGTCACAACGTGACATCAGTGATAAAGCAGTGTTTCTGTCCTGCTCACATGATTTCATTCACACCTGCTTCACTGTCTGCTTCTTGTACAGAAACTCTTTTTGCATGTATACAAGATTTTAACAGTCTTTAAAAATAATTGGAACAGGTTTGATTAGTTTCTGCTAACTCTACAGAATAGTTAACTTTAAAAGGAAATAGCAGTTTTTAAATACAACTAATTAGTTATTTTTTAATTTGAAGACTAGCCTGTATATCAAGGTTTTCTGAATCTTTAAGAGCTGTGTAGCCACAGTACCAGAGCAGTAAGAATACTTTCAAAGCTCCTTCAGCCATTTCTGTTTTAACCCTTATAGCTCATCCAGATATTCTTTAGTCAGTGGAATTATGGACTAACCCTTTCAACCCCATTAAAGTTATGGTGAAGGTTTTTTTTTCTTAGACAGGCATAAGATTAAATACTGAATTCACTCTTTTGCCATCATGAGAGAGTCCTGATAATAATTCCAAAGAAAAATTTACTCAGAAGGATGGATGTTCAAAAAAGCAAAGGTGCCACATTGCAGCACAGCATTTTTCAGACCCACCTGCCTCAGGGATATTATTTGTTATGAACAAAGATACAGAAAGACAATGAAGTTACGGCACTGTCTGTAGAAGGGTGCAAAGATTGCAGCTAGGCTACCCTACTGACTTGTACGGAAGGGCAGACAAGTGCCAGCCTCCTTCTGACTCATTAGAGAAATCAATACTCACAGAGCTATTAGTCTTTGTACTCAGGTGGGGCAAGGACTGCAATTATGGCTGGGGTGCCAAAGAAGGAGCTGAACAAAAACTGCCACTAAGCAATCATATTTGTAAAAGACTATGGAAGGAGGGAGAGGAAAGAGAAATACTCCATTTTAAGTCTATGTTGTAGCAAAGGGTAAAAAGGATTCCCAATAGTATTCTGCCAACAAAATGAAAGGTAAAGGCCCAAAAGCCCATTGATTTTAAAGGCAGCTGGATCAGGCCCTTATTGTGACTATTCATTTTAGTATGAAATGTCATAAATTGCCTGCAGTGCTTGGCCTGTTGCTTTTGAGTGCTAGTAAATGGCCCTTAATGAAAAAGCTCTGAGACAAAATGTGCACAGAAACTATTCAGAAATAAAACTGGCCTAGTATGTTGTACTGATTTGCTCAGTGCTGTGACCTAGATTTACAGAGACATTACTGTATTCTACATCTCTCCAGCTAGATGACATCGCTTAGTTTGTGTCTAACCTAATGACACCCCCCTTTCTCTGTTTAAAATGCTAACTTTTATCGTATTTGTAGCATCCACACAAGGGACACATTACCTTCTGTTTTAACATTAATTTCTGTGTCCTTTTTGGAATAGACTGCCTTTTATTTCTTTTCATATCATAATTTCCATGGGAATCTGTAGAAAGGTCAGGCCTTGGGGTAGTCATGTCACCATGCCACCCCCCGTGGCCAATTGGATCCTGCGTTACTTGCCCCTCTGGCCTCTCAGGGTCCCACCCTGCTATCTCATCTGCCATGCCGTGAGGTTGAAGTAAAGTGGGGAGGTTGCCCTTAAAACATGGGCGACTGGTGCTGTCTTAGTCAGGGGGGGCACGTGCCTCCCCAGCGACCAATCAGCGATCCCACTGACCAATCGCTGTGGCCACTTCCAGAAGTGGCTGTGGCCACTTCTGGGAGGCCATGGCACTCCCACTCCCCAGCCGGCGCTTGCCAGGGAGGCACCAGTGCTCCCACCTGCCCCCCTTGCCCATCACCTAAGCAGCGAGCACGGCCAGTCAGGGGGTGCACTGGCACTCTCAGGGGTGTACATGCACCCCTTACACATCCCTACTGCCTTAGCAACTAGTGAGCTTAGGGTAGGGACCTCTCCTTAGGCTCAGCTTGGTCTGCTTGGTTCAGAGTCCTGACCCCACAGCATGATTGTCAGCCTTCTGGGTACTGACTCAGAGTGCTCCCCCCAGCCTCCAATGAAGCACTTGGCCTTCAGGGCCCCTCTCTCACCCTCTCCAGCTCTGGGCCCCTGCCTTGCCTGCTCTGCTCTGGGCTTGTGCCCTCATTTTTGGGGGCTTCAGGCCCTCTTTCACCCTCCTATCCCCCATGGGGTTTGGGCCTGCAGCCACAGTCTATTTTGTTGCAGGTTGGGAACCTTGGTTTGTATCCCGGTCCTCCTACAATGACAGCAACACACCCCTAGGTACTGGGCACAACTTTCAAGCCTCCACACATAGCCACTCCTGGTCCTCCAGTATTAAACTCGAACACAGGCACAAGCAAACTACTTCCAAGCTAAAATCCTTCTCCAGCCTGGATCTGTCTCATACCATATGAACAAATAAGCATATAACCAAAATAACTTGGTTTGGTACCCAGTGCCTTGTGGCTTGCTTTTAGTCCCCGGGAGCTCCTTTGCCCTGGCAGGTCAAAACCAGTCTGAGGCCTCAACCATGGTCCTGTACTTATGAAGCCTGGGTCACCTAACCCATCACTTCCCCACCAGGCCTGGCAATCATAGTCCTCATTGGGCTTCCCACACCTGTAATGGGTCCCTACCCCAGGTCCTTCACACCTGGGTACCCCTGGCTCTCTCCTCTTTGATAATGAGGTAAGAGGCCCATTACAGGATTCCACAAGCTTCTGCCCTTGCCACCTCCCCTTCTTTTGGTGACCTGATGGTTATATGCTATCACCACCATGCTATTGATTCATAGACTTAACTTCTGACATATCACTCAATCATTCAACAACACATGTCAGTCTGTCTCACTGATGGCTCCTGCTATGCATCTTTTGCCATCAAATTCATAATAGACTCAAAGCACAAAAGACAGACTGGACTATCCTTTGTCTACTTTATCCACCAACAGAGGTGAAGTACATAAGGTAGTCAGTTTGCACCACCACTGCATATATTAATTGATTTTAAGTGGGTAGACTGCAGAGCTTTACATGCTGTTATTTCATGAATGCAGTTTCTTTATTTTGGATGGTCAGTTCTTTGTTTGTTGGTCTGTACCGCAGTAACTGAGTTGCATTCTTTCATCTGTAATTCTAGAGCTCCCATTAGGACCACTTGGATTTGTGTGTGTGTATCAACAGGAATATAGCTAAAAGGTCTAACACCCCACAGCAAATTTACTCTTTGATATATGTTAAAAAGTCTGAATATTGCTTAAATTTACATAACAGAAATTATATTTTGACCCATGTTATCATGCTTATTTTATATTATTTTGACCCATGATACCCATGTTTTCAACAGTTGATGTGCTGGAATTCTATTCCAAGGAATTAATCACCTAAGACACATTTATTGTATACATGATACAATAAGAAAAATTGTCAAAGCAGAGGACAAGAGAGTAGTGTCTCAATCCATTATGAGGTAACGCAATTGAATACTGAGTAAAATATCCAAATATACCTTTAACTTTATCTTAACACAGGTATTTTCTCAAACAGATGCTACTAAAAGTAACCTACTGCAGCACCAATGTGGACTGCAGTGTCCTCTGCAACAGGGAGTTGGCCAAGCGAAGCAAAGACCTCCCTTCAACTTCATAGTATTTTTTTCCCTGTCTATCTGTCCAGCACTCTTGGACACTGCTTCCACTGTTAAATGCTGTCCCATAAAAACCCTGCCGGCTTTGCACTGCATTACACAGCATCTTGGTATTCATGGGCAACTGGTGAATGTCTGTGGGGGGCACCAGATCACCAACAGGGGGGCAGTCCCCCTTTGGCTGATCACAGACCGATCACAGAGCGTGGAACCACCAGCGGGGAAAAAAGGAAGTGCACTTCTGCTGGCACTTCCTGTTTCACAGCTGGTGCTTCCAGGGGGTGCACGGCCAATGCACGTGCACCCTCTATGCATCGCCTCTGTTAGTATTTTTGAGGGACCAGTCTTTCAGCATTAGCAACCGTAGATGGTGTGTTTAATCATACTCAAGCCCTTTCAAAGGATGAGTCATGGCTTCTGCTCAGCATGCAAATGTTCTACGGGACTAGGGCTCAATGAAATGTCAGTGATATGAGCAAAGGAAGGGACAGGTAGGTTCTTTCTAAGGAACCTGAATAAAAGTCACATAATAAAAAAAAAACTGACCAAAACCCCATAGAACTCAAGGGAAGAACTAAACTGACCGTCATTGGCTTTGAATCAGGTTCTGCATATATAGTTGAAGAGCAAAGAACTCCTCTCTGCCAGATCTCCTCACCTAACAGCATCAGCGATCCTGGTCAGCGATCTTTTAGAATTTTTGTTTGCTTTGGGTCTTGCTTTCCTTTGGAGGTTGACCTTTTCTTGGAAAATTACACATCCAGCAAAGGCTCTCATTTTGTGCTTGAACAGCATAGAAAACAAGCAAAACTTTCTGCTGATTTGGGCCCAGAATTACACCCTCTCCTACATCCCAAATTGTTCAGAAGAAATGTTAAATCCTGTGAAAAGACAGAAGCTATCAGGAGGTTAAGTCTCAGCTGCAGTGCAGAGGAATAACAGGGAGCTGCATGCTACTACCCTATTCTCATCTGACTGGCCCAGCAGAGGTAAAAGCTGCAAACGGGCAGATTTTACTTATGCTTTGGTTACAGGCCTCCCTCAGCAGAGGAATCAGATGAAGCAAATCCTTGCTTTGCCATGTCCCCATCCAACTTGGCACACTGGAGTATCTTAATTAAAAAAAAGATGCAGTTTTAAACCCTGTAAAATTATGAAGTGTGTGCATGTGTCTGATTTCACCAGTTACTGATCTGTTACTGATCCATGAACTCCCAAAGAAGTGCAATTCTCTCCAATACTGCATTTTTGCTGAATGTATTGAAATCTGCAAAGGTCTTCTCCAAGAGGGTTAGAAACTACAGTATATCCTGAAATGCACATTTTGAATGTATGAATGTTTCATTTTCACAACCTGAAATGGGCAAACAGTTTAATCTGGGCCCCAGATTACAGAATGGAAATGCAAAGTGTTTGGTTTACATTTTTTCCAAAGCCCCACAAGAACATGCCTAGGATTCTCAGTTTGTCATCCACCCAGTCACCCATACTGCCCCAGAGCACTGAATTTATGCCAAAAAGCATAATGAGTTTCAAGAAGCCCAAATAAGATTTTATTTCACAGCTGATTTGAGATGCAATGTCTTTTGGGGGAAGGGGTGAGAGAAGAGGGGGAGATGAAGAGCATGAAGCTCATTAACTATCGATACCTGGGGCTGCAAGTGCTTCTTCAACCTTATAATCCTATTTTATATAATTTTATTTCAGGTTCTTTTACCTGAGGCTACCATCAAATCTATCCAAGGGGGCAATCATTTTAATCTGCCTTCTATTTCATTTGGTTATACTGGGTACATCTACACGAGACAGTTAATGCTCATTGGACTAATTATACTGAACATCAGCATGGCTGGCAAAAGCCATGCTAATGCACAGTAAATTTAGTTCAATGAGCATTAAGCTTCACAAAAAAACCCGTTCATTTGTGCTAATGCACAGTTGCACTGATTACGGTGCATTAAATAGTACCTATTACTACAGGTACTAAATTTAAGGTGCCGTAATTATGGTACATTAATGAATGTGTAGACGTGCCCACTATTTCCTATTGGAGTAGCTTTACATGCCTACCAAGTGAGATTGGCAAAGTTGTAGATATATTTTCTCTTACAGTTTAATTGTAGAGTCCCTAAGCTCTGTAGATGAGAAAATGAAAAAAGTAAAATACTTCTCATAGCACATATAACTCTAAATGAAGTCAACCATGAATGTGAAAGCAGATGCTGGCCCTGGATTATCACACTGTTTTGCAGATGAAATTGATTCTTTTTATGTGGTGACACCTTTTATTTCTTTGGGACAAATATGTCTCCTAGTGAAAATTCACCAGCTCCCATTCAGTTATATCAGTGGATTAGCTGCATTCAGCAACTGCTTATATGAACTACAAAAGTGTTGTAGTTCAGACAAAGGCAAGATCTACAAACTGTTGTTAGTACAGGCTTAACCAAACCAGAGGGTTAGCAATGCTGAGGAACCCAATGACCACTGCACATGTCTGTGGCCATTTCAAAGCAGTTCAGTGTGGGGTGAGGGATTTATAAATCCCTCCACTGTGGCTGCGTTTACACAAGATGCTTATTGCAAAGTTACTACTGCGTAGTAGCATCATGTGGCACAAACCATGACATGACCCTACTGCGCACTAGTAACAAGCTACCAGTCAGCATCACCAGAAAGGCATGCAGGGATGTTACTGTGCAATAGCTCCAGTTACTGTGCAGTCATTTAGTAGGGCTATGCGAAATTTCAGCAGTTGTTTCATTTCAGAGGTGTTTTGGCCTGTTTTGGTGCCTGAAACACCAAATCTGAAATGAAACAGAAGGCTCCAAAATACCTCTGAAACTAAACAAAACCATCCAAAATGTTTTGGAAATGTTTTATATGTTTTGGAGGAGTTCCTGGGAATAGCCCGGCACAGCCCCTTTTAAAGTGCCAGGAGGCTGGGGCCAGGCAGGGCAGCTATGGGGGCCTCTCCCATGGCTTCCCACGCTGGTGCAGAAGCAGGCACAGCCAGAGGAGCCACGGGAGAACCTGCAGCCACCCGGCTGTGCCTGCCTCTCCCTGGCTGATCTGAATTTCTGAATCAGCACCAACACTCCAAAACAGATTTGGCTGAATCAAAATGGAACAGTGATCTGAAACACTGAAACGAATAACTCTTCCTCTGAAACGGCTGAATCCGAAACCGAAACAAAACATAGCTGTTTTGAACATCCCTATCATTTAGTTCTTGGGTATGCAAGTACTAAATGACTGTGCTGTAACAACTGTGCAGTCAGTGTGTCATGTAGACGTGGCCAGTGAGGACTATATAAATGCACTGTAACTATCTATACAGAACCAAAGCAATCAATCTTCAACAGGTTCTGCAAGTGTGCTCCTGAATCAGTAATACAGAAGTGATGAACCTGAACCATCCAGCTTCCTATTCAAGGACTGAGGTGATCACAGTCTCAAATGGAGAAGTTTTGACATTAAGAAACACCAGAAAGATGTACGCATTTGGAGTTTTACCTGTGTTTGTAATGAGAGATTTGATATAATGGTCATTTCATACACTGGAGGTATAATGAACTAATTTTTTACATTGTTACTGGTATTGTGTATAAAAACACAATATTGCTCAAATGCCTAGACCAGGTGTTGGCAACCTGTGGCTCACGGGCCAGATCCAGCCTGCAAAGGGATTGGCTCTAACCCACAAAACTTGATCTGGTCTGGTTTTTACTATGGTTTTTGCAGCCCTTTGATCTACTCTATTTTGCAATGGGATGTCAATTGTCCCTGGTAACTCTAGCTGCCTGCCCTGAGTGCTGCCTCTGCTCATTATTGCTTGGAGGGGCTGGAGGGCAATTTCAGGCTGTAGTGTCAGCTGGGTCACAAGCTGCGGTCCATGTTAGTAAAAGGATGCTGACCCACTCCTAGTTCCCCCTGCCCCATCCCAGATAATATCAAAAAGTCGCTGCAAATTAACAGACCGCCATAAGACCAGCTGATTTACAAAAACTATTTTGGTCCCAGACAAATATTCAGTGGAGACAGGATGGAAGATCTTTTGCTAGGAGTATGAGACCATTTGTTGGGTCCCAGGACCTCAGTGACTGCAAAGTTTAAAATGCATTTTAACAAACTGCAAATTCTAGCCTTCATTCTATCATTAAAATATAGCACTGCTGTTGTGATGAGATATGTTAAGAATGTAAAACCAGACCATGACAGATAAAGCAGAAGGCAGCTCTATATCATGCTGACCACATTTCATAACTGGAGAAAACTCAAGCAAACATGGTAAGGGCAGGTGGGGAGTAGTAATGGGGCAGCAAGTGGTGGGAAATAGGAGGGGCAGGCAGTGTGAAGGCAGTGGGACAAGCAGTGAGAAAGGCTGGTAGATTGCCCCCTGCTGCCTGCCCCACAGTTACCCCTCATTGGGCAAGCTCCTCCTCCCCACAGCCTCAGACTTCCCTAATTCCCCCTTCTCCCCTCATCTGCCCTCCACACTGCTTCCGATTCCTGCAGCCTCACGTCCCCACTCCCCTTCCTTTTTTCTCCCCCTCCCAGAGTCTCTTTCCCCAACCTGCCTCTCCACTCCCCACTTACTTTTTCTCTACATCTGCAGGCTCTGTCACTGATGCAGCCTGAGGCATGGAGTATGGTTCCAGATTGGCTCTGTAGCAGTCATGCAGAGCTGGCACTGCTGTTCTAGCCCAACTCTGTAGCAGCAATGCAAGCTCCCTACTGCTGCTGCTATAGGACTGCTCTGTGCCCCAGACTGCAGCCAGGATGGAGCCTACCAGTGCAGAGCAATGGTAAGGAGGAATGCAGCAGTGTGAGGGAGAGAGAGGGAGAAGTGGCACGGGGGGGAGTGGGGAGAGGGCTGTGGGGACTAGGGTCTGTGGGGAAAGAGTGGAGACCATGGATAGGTAGCAGAGGAGGGCAAAGGAGAGTTGGTTGCTGTGGCTCTGGCTCCAGCTCCTGCTCCAACTCCAGCCCCAACACTGGGTTGGGGCCACAACTGCAGCAGTTGCCTGCTCCCCCTCCCCTCTACCTTGAGCTCAATTATAAGGCAAGGGGCTTCTTCCCCCATGTTAAATGGGGTGAAAAAAACCTCATCTTTCTAACTGAGTAAGTACAGTATACCTTGTGATCTCCACTGGATATTAGAAAGAAACCAATAAAATTCCTTCTATCTTGAAACATGGGGAGATTTGTGCCCAATATCCAAAAATGAAGTATTTCTTGTATGTGTGGCTGCTACTGTGAGATGACTATGTATATTCCATGCACATATAAATTGTGTGTATATTCCACACACAACAGACCCAAACAATTTTTCCCCCATTTTTTTGGTTCATCCAGAAAACCAAGATCTCCATTTTTCATGCTGCTCTAATTATAACATATTAACTACTCTAAGAATAGCTTCAAAAGCATAATGATTCATTGGAAGGCATACGTGATTCAGATATAGATAATTGCTGAGTTTTATCATAACAGAAAAATTCACAGTGAAATACTAGCCCTACTAAAGTCCAAGTGAGTTTGTCTTTGACTTCTTTAAGGTCAAGATTTTACACACGGTTGGCACATCTACAGATGTCCCTATGGTGCCATTGCTACTGCACTATCATTTAGTACTTCCTAAATGATGGCACAGTAACAGCCTGTACCACACCATGCTGGAGGTGTACGGTTATTTTTAGTCGCTATGTTGCCATAACAATGCACTATACTGAGGAAGTATGTTGCTATGGCAACATAGCTGTAGCATCATGGTTTGTGCTTGCCAACGCTATGTCACTATTGCGTGTTGCATGTAGATGGGCCCAGTGGCTCATATAGAACACATACTAAATTTTCTTTAAAATTACATACACTAATTTTATATGTAAAATATTAAAGGAAAATAATGGCCTCTAATATTCACTCTTTTCTAATGTCACAGCATTCAGTCTACTGCAAAATCATGGCACTAGCCACTTAAGGGGTCACTTTCAACATAAAAGATCAGTTTTGGGAGGTGATGCTTGACTAACACAACCTGTGATGTGTTGCAGACAAATCCATAATATCAAAGGTCTAAATCATAGCACAGCTGCCACTGATATAAGGCAAGATGTCAGTCCTACTCCTCTGAATACAATTTACTCTAAAAGGCCTTAACCAGGATCTCATACCAATTGCAGGATGTTGAAAGGCAAGTTTAAGTCTTAATATTGTAGACCTAAAGAGAAGTACAAAATCTCTTCCAAGACCACTGAACTGATGTACTCTTCTATAATTTTATACAGCCCTACATAATGTTATATCAGGAACAGGACATTACCCATTTTATTACCTCCTTGTTTCTAATCTGCAAACTTGATTCAGTATCAAGACCATCACTTTTTTTTGTATATTAGTTTTTCTTATAAATTACATTTATTATTCTTTCTGATTGATCAGGATGTTAAACTTTCTTACCAATGTGATGCAAAAGCTTTGTCTTACTTTGAAGTATAGGATTTACTATATTCTATTATTATTTACCAACGTAGTTTTTTCCATTTAAACATATAATTCTGAAAATGTTGGGCACTTTTACCAGCACAGAGGTAGCCTGATTCAGTAAAAAGACCTTGGAGTCATGCCTATAAATGTGCTCAAGGGAGCAGGGGGGGCGCATTTCATACAGCAGTTCCCAGGAAGTCACATGTATTAAGCCCCTGTGCGTTTAAAAGTGTCCATGAGACGCTTTAAATAAAGCTCATTTTTAAACCCATTGGGGGCTTATACACGTGATACTAGAGTGTTCTAACTAGAACGTGGAGCAGACTCGATTAATCCGACACGTTCTAATTAGCACATCTTTGGCACCCTAGGTTCTCATCTCTGCTCAGTAAGTTTGGGCATATCACTTAATTCTTTGTGTTCCTGTTATCTTAACTTTAAAGTGGGGATAATTATTAAAATAGACTTGTTGAGCTTCTTGTTTGGAGTGAAAAGTTAGGATTACCACTGTGTGAAATGTTCAGGACAAAATTTCAGTTCTTACCTGACTTGGAACTTTATTGTAAAACCTGAAACTCAATACAGCCTGTTCTTAATTTTCAAGTAAACCTGTCCCGCCTTATAGATTTATGAGGATGCCAAACAAATCTCTGGTTTCTCTGTGACCTGTAACCAGGCTATGTTTTTGGGTAAACTTCAAAAACATATGAGTCTACAGAATTCAAATAATATTTTGCTTGCTTAAGGGGATGACATGAGAAATAATTAGTAGGCCAATTTTTCCCCTCAAATCAAATTCTGCTTGTTGTAATGGAGTTTTACCAAAAACTTATTTTTTTATTTTGGCACGCTGTTTATGTAGCACATTACAAATGTGAAGTCATACGTAAATTTTAAGATAACTTTACTATTGCACTCATTTTTGGTATAGGATTTATGCTGAGCATGAAAAGCCTTTATAAATAATTCCCTCACTGCTAAATTGCTTTTGGGTAGGTTTTTTAGGTGAGTGGAAGTGTATTTTTTTAACATGGTTTTAGAGGGTTAAGGGCATCAAAGTATGATTTTAAAAGGGGAAAACAGCATTCTGTTATTAAATGGCTGTGCCTAGTGCTTAAAATCTGAAATTAATATATGAATCTTTAAATACTAGCACTAACTGATGACACAAAATTAAGGAGATGTAAATCAAGGGATACCTGAATAGTGAACTACAGTACATTTGTAATTCACTTTTAAGATGAAGCTAAACAGGTTACTTCATAGTTATTCACAGAAAACTGAAGCACAAAGAGGCAGAAGTTATAAACTCAGTCTCCTTAACCCTTAAACAGCCTCAGTATAGGCAACTGATCATTATGTCTTGTGCTGGTTGCTGCTGAAGTATTAACTTTTTAGCTGTAATCATGCATAAGTTTCAATTTGTCTAACCAATCTTAACTATACCTTCCAGATGCTGAGAATTCAAACATCTCAATATCAAGGTGTTAGGCAGTAAGCAGACAAAAATCTGCAAACTATTACTTAGGTTTCTTAAGCATGTGGAACTGTAGGTTTCACAAGTGTGTTTTAGGACTAACAAAATATTTTGGAAGACTCAGTCACAAGGCTGATTTGCAAACTACTCCAAATCACAAGATGCAAATAAATGCCCATTCAAATGAAATCCCTTTTCACTGACACTCTGCCATTACTTTGTTTTTTATATACTTGAGTATTTAAGACCTGACCTGATCTGGTATCTGATATCTTGCTAGCACTAGTATCAAAGGCAGGGCCCAGGTATCAATATAACAAACACACATGTAGATTACTTGTTCAGGAAGACATGCTAGAACCAAGGACTTTCATCCCTTACATCAACTGATGTTGCAAGACAACTGATGTTAGCACTACCAGATGAAGCCAAGTAAAGAAAATACATATTTTTTGTGTAGGCTGTTAACCACTTCATACATTTATCTGATGTTATTTTTGGTGTCTGAGGATGGCAATTGTGAGAATCTAATCAATAAGCATCTCTGTTTTTCTGTTTTGGTTGTTTAGTCACAACAAAGGAATTCTTTGAAGTAACACTAGGCCCCCAACACCAAAGTACATCTCATGTGCTACTTCTCCCCAGACTTTCAGAGGGGAATCATTGAATAGTTCTGGGTAGAGATTCTATTGGGCTAGACATGTTTTTATTTGCTCTATTACATTCATTGTATTTGTTCTGTCTTCTAGCCATATAAAAATTTTAAGAAACAGAGTATGTTCTGGGAATTGGCACAACCATCTCCTACTTGTCTCATACTGAAGGTGTACAGTTGACTGCACAAAGACTGGAAACTGGTTCTGGTGTCAGCAAGGAACAAAGTATTTTTCCAAACAGCAGTGAGGCTGCACTTAGAAGGGTTTTGAATTTTTGGTCAATACATTTGAGTGACTGTGTTGCAGATTTTTTTCCTGTCAATGGTCATTATCATCATTGTTTCCATTTGTGTGGCCCTTCACCAAACTCTCAGCATTGCAGGCAGATTTTCAATAGGATTCTACCCAGAAGATTTCAAACAAATTCCTCTCCCTCAATCTTCCTTTTCTAATTATTTCTGCTTCTCCGCAGCACTGCAAAGCTAATATTAGCTTAGTCAAGGGCGTATATGCTATCATTTAATAAATTCAAATAGCATTCACTAGTTAAAAAAAATGGTGTCCCCTACATTTTTGTTTCTGTAACTCTCATAAGATTTGACTGTTTGCAGTGGAACCGCTGTAGAAATTATACATTAAGAGCCCCATGCGCGGCATGCCTTTTACCTTCTTGTGTTTGCCTAACACTTTGTACATAGCCATAAGGAGACAGACTAAACAAAACAACAGGGCGTATACATTCTCTTTTTAGTGAATATTATATCTTCCCAATTATTGCAAGTGGTAACCAAAAAAGCAGAGATTGCAGATCAACCCATAGATATCAATGAGTGATTTGTTAGAAGTAAAAAATATTCAGTGTCAGAACTGCTTGTATGCAATAAAGAGTGCACAGTTTACCACAGCTGTCTAATTGGCGGCCCTGTGTGCTGCATGCATCTGTGAGGGGTTAATTTGCAGCCTCCAGGCTCCAAACTGGCTACCACTTCCAATACTGCTCTGGCTGAAGCAGCAGGGTCTCTGGGCTCCCCCTCCCTCCTCCAACTTCTACTTTCTGCCTCCATTTTGGTGGGTGGCATGATGCATCCTGGACTGCTGGCAGAGTCTGTGTAGTTCAGTGCAGCAGGAGATCCAAGGGTGGGGTGCACATGCATGCAGTGTGGGGGGAAGGTGTGGGAGACAAAGTGGGACAAGCACTCTTGCATGCAGCACAGGGCAGCTATGCTGTTATTGCTCAGCTCCATGTTCTTGGGGAACCCTGACACAGGATGCAGGCTTTCCGACTCGCAAATAATTCCTCCCCCCATCTACCTAAACAAAAACTGATTAAGATGCAGTGAGAGACGCACCTAAAACCCTCCAGATAAGGGTGACAAGAGTGAAACAACTGCCCTGGGTCTCATTTGCATTCGAGATGGAACCAGATGACCATTCATTTACATGAGAGATGGAGAACAGAAACCCTGAAGCAGAGACTGCAGTGAATTCTGGGATCAGAGAAGCAGGGGAGCACTGCATGATGGGGAATCTGTACTCCAAATGCTAATCAACCCACACACCCAGCTCAGCAGTTATCAGACCAGTTCTAATCTGGATTTACAAAGGACTCCCCCCCCCACACACACACACACCTCTAAGCAGAAGTAAAGTTTACTAGGTATTTCGGGCTGTACATTCCCCGGTCCCACTATGGAAGGCCTGTTTAAACTTGATTGACTAAAACTTGGTTGCTGGGTTAGGGAATGCTGACGCAAAGAGACCGAGTCAGAGGGGGTATGGGCAACATTTGAACAATGGTAAAGGGTTCATCACAGCGTCCAGCCCATTGGAGCCCTGACCACAAGTGTTGTCATACTTTTCCCGGGATGACTGGTGGAATTCCCCCCTCCCAAAGGTTATGAACACTCCAATAATTGCCTTAAGTCTGTTAAAAGACTATAGTAAGATCTGGAAAAGTCATGCTAAGCTGAGGCTTGTTCACAAGTAAAAATCCCAAACCCTGATGCTGTAAACTATCTATTGTTTCTGAAGAAACCAGGAGATATCCTATCAGTATATCTACTATCCATAGGAATTTCAAGCTGACTCCTAAGTGTCTGGTTACTCCCTAACCTTATGTGTTTCTTGATTTTCAATCAGTTTCTTGAGATGTTCCAAACCAGATAACCCTTTGTCAATAGAAAAGGCAATTTTTTTACACTATTGAGAATGCTTGAAAGAAGCTGAATTGCGGGTATAAAAATCTGTAAAAAGCAGCAGTGTGGGTGCTTCAGGAGGAGAAGTCTCTTTCACACCACCTGCTGTTGTCTCCCTTGAAGGATCGTGCTGAGATCTTTAACTGGTTAGTTTTGCAACCCGAGTGCCTTGGATTGGTGAGATCCCAGCACTCCCTCTCTTTTCTCTTTAGGCATAAAATTCTGAACCTGAACTGTATTAGTTAAGCTTGAGCTAAGTTTCCCCAAATACTTGGTGAAACCAGGGTAATACTGTGATTGTTTGCGTTTGTTTTTCCTTTGCATGTCTATTACTACTAGTGCTATTATATATTTCATATACTTAGCAATAAATAACTTTTATAGTCAAACTGGTGGTAACTGGGTATATTTTTCCTTCCTTACTTCTCCTTCCCCACTTGTTCTGCAGCAATGCTTCTTTTACCTAAGCTAAAGATCCCTGTGAAGCCCAAAAATACTGTGGGGTCTGCTCATCAAGAGGCTAAAGAGCGGGATGTGCTGAGTTTGAAACACATAAGGGGATCAGCTTGTACAGGCTGATTGACCCAGTTTGGCTCAGATATGCCCTAATGAACTGAATGCTGGCCCATGAGGGTGTCAGCCGGACACCCAGCTGGATTCAGAGGTATTCTGTTTAACCGTGTGCTTGTGTCTGACTGCAGTTTATTATTGCTCTGATGAACTGATTCTTGGCATATGAGGGTGTCAGCCTGTCCATGCTGATCAACCCGGCCAGATCAGGCGTGTCACGTTAATTTGCGTGTGTTTGTGTGTATGACTGATTTGGTGACTGGAGAAACCCAGCCCCATTGAAACTGAGTCCTGCAAGATACCTCCATTGGGGGTGAGGACTTGCAGAAGGGAGCTATACATCTCCATATAGAAACACAAGTAACACAAGCAGCACATTGATAGAATTACCAAGACCCTAGAAACGTATCCCTAATAAATGCACACACCCCAAAGTGATGGGCAAATCTGGTAACAACATAGAGTAGTTCAGTAGGTGAGTGGTCCATGTGGCCGCTGGCCACTTAGAAGTTGGACAGCATCCAACTTCTACTGGGGATAGTCAGATAATAAGAGCGCAGTGGTTAATGGGAAAAATCAGGATTAAACTGGGGAAAAAAAAGCTGTTTTATGTAGTATGAACACAGAAACAGTGGCTAACCCTTCTTCTGCCAGGGGTAGTACAACAGCCCGGGATACTGCCAACTGGAAGACTACTGCAGAGAGCTGGCACTTCATGGTAGAAGAAGTACCACTTGTTTGTTATTTTGGGGATTCCAGAGAGCTTCCTGAGAACAGGGACATGTAAAGAAATTTGCCAGATGGCAGTTCCTGCCTTCAAACATACTCCTAAGACAGCCCCAGAAAAGTATGTGTGGATCCCTGTGATGCCTTCCACCCCATTTCTATACAAACCACCACTGAGAATGTGGTGCAGGGGTGAGAGGAAGGGGTATTTTCCTAAGAAAATCCTGAAACTTACAATGCAGTTTCCTTTAATTTGGAAGATTAAGAAAATTCAAGAGAAGTTCTTTGTTCCCATTGCAGATAGCAAATGTATATTGTATTTTTTGGCATGTAACATGTTCCCAAGTAAAACATGCATCTTGTTTCTGGAAGGCAGAAGGTAGAAAAAAAAGATTTTTTCCAGTCATGGCTGGCTGTGTGACATACACAAAGTATTCAAGAAGTGCATCTTTCCAGGAGATAGTCTAAGTTAGTAGTGCCCAACCTTTTCCCCCACTCAGACCAGAAAGACGGTGCTCAGTCCATCCACAGGCTGGATCTGGCCTGTAGGCATTATGTGGTGTATGGCAGTAAGGCAGGGTCTGATCCAGCCATGGGGGAAGTGGCAGCATGGGCAGAGAAGGAATATGGCCTGGCCCTGATCTGGGCACGTGGTAGAAAGGGAGCATGGCCTGGCTGTAATATGACTGTGCACAGGGGAAATGGCTGGGCCCTGATCTGGCTGTGTTGGGGGGGTGGGAGGGAGGGGGAAGGAAGGGGATGATGCATAGTTTGGGCCTGATCCAGCCACACAAGGGTAAGGGGGCAAGGCATGGACCATGGACCTGATTTGGCCATATGGAGGGTTGGGGAAGGCGCATGGCCCCATCCCATGGAGCTTGGAAATTTGGCACAGGGAAGCAATATTATTTGCCGCTGGTTCCCTGCCACCAAATTTCCTGACCCATGGGGAGCCCCATGGGCTGGATGCCATGACTCAGCAGGCTGCATTTGACCCATGGGCTGGAGGTTGAATGCTCTTGTTCTAGATGATGCAGCAAGAACTTTGTGCTGTGGCAAGACAACAATGAGGCTAGGCCCCAAACCCTTGTGCGGGCAGTAGCAAGACTCTTCCATCTTTACTGTAAACATATTTTTTTTTAATATAATCTCCTGTAAATAATAAAGTGTGGTTTCCATACCCCAAGCCTTCTCAAGTTACTACAGACCGCATGAAGCAGCAGCTTGCTTGCCCTCAGCTACCAACTCTCACTCTCCAGCTAAAAGTTACTGCCTTATTAGTGACTATGAGCAGGTTAATACTGGATTCAAGCCCTGCTCATTGCAGCCGCAGGGAGAAGCAGCACCCATAAGCCATAGTGTCTGGTTGCTCTATTCTATCATATTTCTATTCCAGTTCAGGAAACTCAGCCACCCTGCTTAAGATATACACTCTAATTTTGGACAGCTGATGTTGGGGGGGAAAGTTGTGATACTTGAGTAAAAAAAAAAACCAAAAACATTTTATGGCAAATATTTGTCTTTTTAAATATCTGGAATATCTCAAACAGAAAATCAAATTGGGCTTTGCTGGAAGTAACCCCTGGATCCTCCCATTTTTAAGTCTCTTTATATCAATGCAGATGCTCAACTTGACCTAAATCAGAGTGGTCTTTGTCTTGCATGGCACTTAGTTCATCTACTTGGGGATGAGGCTTGTGGCGTGGAAGAGCATTTTATTATAGACACTAATGTCTTAACCAAGAGGTTGGGTTTTTTTACCACCTCAGGAATAACATCAGTGTCATTCATATAATTCAGGTGTTTGGATTGATTGTCCATGTGCCAGAAATCAGGTGCTCAGACTAGATGGACTTTTCCCTTGTCTTCTAACAGCTCACAGGCTGGTAATTAGAAACCCTTCATCTCCACAAGTGCCTATTACAATGGCAACCCTAGGGGGATTCTGCTTTCTTTTTAATTTTGAATAAATTATAATGATCTTCCATTATCTTGTAATATATCCTACATTCACCTTACTGGCCATGATGCTGCAGTTTGGGGCACTGCAAGATGTCAGCATTCAGAATCTTTTCATACTCGCCCGTGCCTCATAAACTATGAAAAATTGTATCCACCTGTTCCGGACAGAGCAGATTGTTTTCTTTGGTCTCTTGTTTAATGCTTTGTTCTCAGCTGTCACAGTACTTGGTGTTATGGGTTTCTGGCTAGATTGGTTATTTTCCCATTTTGGCACACATTAACTGTACTGTCAGAATACATTAAATTGATTATTTTAAATTATTTAAATTATTTTTTTCTGGCAGCCAAGCAAGCACATTTAGACAAAGCAGCAGAACTGTCTTTAAGAAGGTCTCAGCAACTTTCATAACTTGAGTCTAAACTGGCCTTTAGTCAAAATCAAACTAAGCAATTTCATACAGTCTCAGCTCAAGCCTAACTAGGACGTTTTAGGGGAAATTACTTTTGCATGTCTCACTTTATTAGCAGTTAATCCTGTGTTAGTTAAAAATGCATTCTATGACAAGTTGCTATGCACAGTTTAAGCACAATCAGTAAAATACAAAAGCTTCAATTAAGTAGAAAAAATTAAAATTACCGCTGCATAGCTACAGGCTTGTCTTGTTATCTTATTAATTGTACACAGTGTGCAGAGCTGAGCTTACACACTACGTACTGTTAGATTAATAATATCCTCTTAACTCTCCTACAACATGTCTAAATCACATGGTTAGCAGAAATGCCCTAAACTAGCCTTGTACAGTATTCTTGGCATAAAAGTGTGGGAATAGCAGTTACACTGATTAAAACAAAGTTGGTGGTGTATGTTTGCAGTCCAACTTTTCCACTTGCCAAACAGGTAGGCAAATTAACGTAGACAGGATATTAGGGGTGCCTGAAGCAATGAATAATGCTTTCCCAGGTACGATATCAGTTTAGAATGCAATATTTTATATAAAGCATAAAGAACAATGGGATAGATAGATTCACAGCAAAAAAAAGTTAATTTCTGATACTGTTTGCCTAATGAACCATTTATTTTTCCTCACCCTAGAAAGTCTCTTGTCCATCCCAAGCATTGTCTATGGTTCTGACCCCTCACCACAACTGCATGCAGCAATGGGGAGCCACCCTCTCCACCCCTGCCCTGGGATGAACCACCTATGGCTACATCCCACTCCCCAGCTGGGCCCTGTAGCTGTAAATTCCCACCTGTTCCTGCCCCAGCCCCGGCCCTCGGACAATGCCCCAGCTGGGCAGTACCCCCAGCCCCAGCTACCAACCACTACCCCTGCTCCACTCCCCTACTTCACCTTGCAGGATCAGTGCAAGCCACTGCAGCCTCCTCAATCTCCCCACAAGTTGTGCCCCACGATGTGTCCCCCCACATGTCGCTTACATCCTTTGCCATAGGCTTACCTGAAGGGAGTTGCTCTCCACCATGCTGTCTAGATCTACCAGCCACGTGCATGTGTACATGCACACTTGTACATGGCGCCCCCATGCCTCTGATCGCCCTCCTCCCACTCCTGCAGGAGGAAGGAACTCTGTCAGCCTATAAGGGGAAACATGTGGCTTCCCAGGTTTTTCTCCTTTAAAATGTGGATCCTTGCTTATAACATACCACAATATAGTCTAGGCAGACAAGGTTCTTTGGGTAAATGTGATATCTTTTATTAAATCAACTAAATAGTTGGAAAAATTGTTCTTTGCAAACTTTCAGACACAAACACCCGTCTTCAGGCATCAGAAGAATCTGCTGTTGGTTTGTGTTCTCCTGGATGAAAAAGAAGCCCATATGCAAACTATGTCTGAAGAAGGATGTTTGTGCCCAAAAGCTTGCAAAGAACAATTTTTCCAACTATTTAGTTGGTCTAATAAAAGATATCACATTTATTGAAAGAGCCTTGTCTGCCTATGTCCTTAGACCAACATGGTTACAACCAACACCCCCGACAGTATGGTCTAGGGATTTTTCCTTAAAGAAGAAGTGGAATTAAACAGTGGTGTTTCATTGTGACCTCATTACTAGGCATCTCTTTGAACCATGAGTGGATCCAGAATCATGGCAATAGGGGTGCAACCACCCCTCTTTCAGCAATGTGGCGCATATGCAATGTGGCACAGATGCAGTAAAAAAAGTGCACTGCATATGTATTGTAGCTAAAAGGGGTGCAGCCGCAACCCCTTACCATGATTCTGGATATCATGGAGCCTTCAGAGCTCACCAGCATGCCAGCAAAGCTTTTGTTCTGATGTGCCATGTGCTCTGTGGACTCACCACCTGGTTGGAGCAGGGCCCGATGGAGTCCCTGCTTTCAAGCAGCTCCAGAGCTTGCTTTTGTTCACTGTTCCCCTGTCTCCTCCCTCTCCCTCTTGCTGAATTCAGCAGCAGGAGAAAGGAGGGGAGGGACAAGTGGCAGCAGCATATAGCCCCTGGCTCTGGTGCTGGGCAAAAGCAGAGGCTGCTCATCCCCTCCTTTCCTCTAATGCTGAATCGGGAGGAATCAGAGAAGGGTGGGGAAGAGAAAACAGCAGCTGCCTCACCCCTTGGATTCTGGGGCTGCTTGAAGGCAGGAACACCAGGCAGACCTCTTGACACCTGCAATGAGCTCACTACATGTGGCACACAGCTAAAGGGGTGTGCGACTGCACTGCCACCCCCACTCTGGATCTGTCCCTTCTCTGAATGCTAAATAAAGGTTCTTTTAGCAGGACCCACAGGGATATGATCCAAATCCCTATGAAGTCATCAACTATTTTCACAGTTATATAGTGGTTCAACGGATTCATCTCTCTCCAGTTTCCTAAGTCTGAAAAGTAAATGATGCTCTTTTCCTTACAGCATCCCTCCATTCCACACATGTACATACTTTCTCCTTCCTCAAGCTGTTCCCAAGAGAAGATGCTGGGAGGATACTAACTCTGTGAAGATTGCTTGGGAAGTACACCAATTGATCACAAAAGTACAATAACAGATATGTACTTGGCTTTTATACCAAGTGAGGATGACATTCATGTCAGTACCTAGTACTCAAATAAGAATGCACTGAAACAAAAGTAAAATTTAGTTTGTAAAAGAATCTCATTTCCCCAGTTCAATACAAAAAGGTGGGGAAAAGTTCCCAGCTCTCTAAAACTGAACTTAAAGACCATCTACCATTAAACAGAAGCAGCTGGACATTTCAAGGAAAGCAATGAGGATAGTCAAAAGAAAGGCCTCTATTTTCTTTTTCTATTCCCCCCACACGTTTTTTTAAACTTGCACACAGCTCTGTCACCCATCTTAAATTGTTCTTTATTGAATATTTCCCCATACTGGTGTATTATTTTGTACCTAAACAAATACACATATGCAGCTGAGGGGCTGTCACAACATCATTTTTTCAAACAATATTGCAGAGAGATGAAAAAAAAGATATACAATTAAGAGCTCTGCTGGACTTGCACATAACAAAGATAAAAAAGATGGGTCCCATTTTTATTTGTGACATATGTTGGTCAAAGCTCAGCCAGATTTGCCCAATGGCACAACCTTTTTAAGTAATGCAATGTGCCACAACCCCTTCATGGGACAGAGGACCAGAACAAGCCAGATCTTTAGAGGAAAAGGGTGCAGACATAAATTTCATCCACTTTCTCCAAGAGGAATTGTCTCCTCATGGACTGCTATTTTCATAGGAGAAAATATCCTTTAGAAACACGGGGCATTTCTTGCAAAAGGTAGCATAATTTACAAGTGTTTCTGAATCTCATCTATTTTATGATTTTTGCATGTCTCTTCTGGATTATACCTTGCTGCCCATTATTGAATCATACATTTCATCTTAGACTCTTTATCAATTTTACTGCTTGGACACTGAACTGAAATACTGTACCAGGCAGGCTCCTTTTCAAAACCCCTTTCCAGCACCCTAAATGCTGTAAATCTGGATGAGGAACCACACTAGGATGCTTGTTTGACTAAAGAATCACCAGCATATTTTAACAGGACTAATCTGACTTATCATTGCAATGAAAATCAAAGGGAAAAAATTATAAGCAAGCAATTGTCTGAATTAGATTCTGTTATGATATGGTATAATACATTAAATTTTGTGGCAAGGCTAAAATTTTCTATTTCTCTTAGTGTTTCATGCCCAGTGGAGTACACTGTAAAAAGTTCAAATTTCTATTTTTGCAATAAAAGATCATTCAACTTTGCTTCCTCCTTGTAGTGTGTTTTGTTTAATAACCTCTATAATAATAAACCCCCCCTACAAAAACATTGTTCTATTCAAAGATTAGAACACAGAGGAGGTTCATTTAGTTCCATTAGTTTTAGTATCTGTATTTTGAGTTGTATAACAGGGGCAAAAGTAAGTATTATGGTACTGCAGTGTTTCATTTATGAAAGAACCTAGATGCTTATAATACAGTGGTAAGTGACAAAGTAGGAGAATTTGCATAAAATGGCCCACCATGTTAGCAGGTGTTGATCACGGTTAGAAAAAAGGTCACTAGAGTTCCAGGAGTTCAATGTGATCCAGTACTTCACCTGAATTGAAGTGAGGTGGGATGACCCATAGGAGGTGCCAAAGCAGGTAGCCAAGCTTAGGGAGAAAATGTATCTCATGTTTTTCTTCAGTAAAGCCAACCCAAGGAAAGAAGATTAATTTAGCAGACTGCTTCTGGGGAGCAGGCTGGGATAAGGCACTGTTCCCAGTAACATGACAGGCTAGATTCTCATCTGCCTTTGAAATTTGCTTCGTATAGAAGAAAAAATGCAAAGGGAGCCAGCTGGGAGGACTTGATTCTGCTGTCTTGGTTGGCCCAACTCCCAGTGTGAGCTGGAGCACTGCATTATGGTTTTACCATACACGTTGATATTTGCTTTGATAATAAATGCCAATTTTGTTTCATTTTGATACAATACAGCACGTGTCATCATGCAATAATGAGGTGAGTGTATCTATTTTATGTAAGATTACCAGCTAGTGTTCATTAGTGTAGCTCCATTGACTTCACTACAGCTATGCTGATTTGTACCAGATGAAAGATTTTGGACCCTTGCATACAGTTAATGTATCTGCCACAAAAGCAAACACAGAGCCAAATTCCAGGGTACAGGAGAAAATCACAGTATGTGCCAGATTTCTTTGCACACCAGAGATTGCATGTGTATGGTCATGAAAGCTTAACTTGAAAGTTCTGTCTCAAAATTATATCTTATAATAACTTTGTTTTTATCTCCTCTCTTTAGCAGGGAGAGGAAAATTAGCAAAATCTTTGTCCTTCGTTGTTCTGACAACTCCCTTTTCCCCAGAAACCCCTATGCCAAATTAGTCATACAGATTATTTTATTTTACAAGTGTTCTTTTGATGTTCACATGTATTTACAGAAGCCTGAGTTAAGCATAAAACAATGAATTCTGGATTCTTTTCCTGTATTCACTGTAACGACACTTAAGAGCAGCAACTTTCTCCTTTCTAATCTGCTCCAAAGAAAAGAACACCTTCAGAGTGGAATTCTGTCTGGAAAATACCAGTACTGTATCTGAACAATTTTATAAGCGTGCATGAGATAATCAGTAGTGCAAGTTCAAGTTCATTATAGCCTCATTTCAAGTTTCAGCTGGGAATTAAACTTAAATTGAGACTGAAATGAGTTTTGTTATCCCTATTGTGCTGCCTAGGGGAAGATTCTTCACAAGAATAGGGAGAATGATTGCCTTTGGGACTGGAAACAGAATTTGAGATGCCTCTTCCACAGAATAATCCTGAAAAATCATCTAACATTACAGATGGTTCATGGACTGCTGTGCTCCCTCTCCTTTCAGCACCTGTTTCACATTGAATACCTGCTGTCTGAAGCAAGAGCTGCTGTTTGATTGAAAAAATGCTAGTGTACTCCTGTTCCTATTCCCACCATAGTATCAAACAGAATGATGCCAAGCCACATCCCAGTACATGACAAGCAGCCAAGTTTTCAAACACCAGTACCTAAGGAAGGCCAACAAAATCTGCATGTACAAACAGGTAGCTTTACCCTATACAGAGTACTAAAGGTACAGTACGTTGTTCAATGAGATTTTAAATATAAAGCATATAAAATGAGATGCTTACAAAATACTGTGATCGAAGTTGTACACAACTCCATGTCTGCTAGTGTAATTTGCAGATTTAAATGTATATATGTCAAACCCCATTTCTTATCAAAGCATATGCACACATTTTGGGTGTTCAAACCAGCCCAACTAATTGTCCAAACTCATTCCATGAGAACATAAAACAACTTGCATAAAACAACAACATAAAACTATAGTGAAGGCAATAAGTTAAAATAACACCTTATTCACTAACATTTATACTTTTTATGTATTAGGTTTTTGTTTGAATGTGGCTATGAGATTATATTGGAGAGACCAAAATATACATTATAACCTTAGCCTTAACACGAAGTCACTAAAAAGTTGTGAGCAGAATTTTAAGTCTCTCAGATCACCTGGGCTGGAGCTCTTTTTATTTTCTCCTGGGGCTGCTGAAGCCTGAACTTCTTCACAGTTCATGGGAGCAGAATCTGGAATAGACTCCTGGTGGTGGTGCAGACACCTTCCCTGGAGATCTTCAAAAGGAGACTGGATGCACACCTTGCTGGGGTTATTTGACCCCAGCAGTCTTTCCTGTGATGATAACACAAGGTCCCTTCCAGCCCCAATCTTCTGTAAAGCTGTATGAATCTGTGATTCTGTGACCACGCATCCACCTTTAAGCTAATTGTTTGCTATCACAGCTGTGATGGATTTCAGTCCTAGCTATACCTGAAAAAACTGTTCGGTAATTTTTTTTATCTAATAGGGTTGCAAATTACAGTCATTAAAGAAAGACAGGACTCTTGCCTTGAGCAATATGTTCTTCTTCTTACAGGGTAGGCATCAAGCATAAGGTCATAGCCTAGTGCAGGGCTTGATGAAGCAATGCAATTTTTTTCTCAGAGATGAGAATGCTACCGACCAAGCTGTAGTGGCAAGTAGAGCAAAATTTCTCAAAAAGTGCAGCAACAAGGAGATATAGGGTAAAGACTAATTTCTGGAATATATAGAATTAGAATGAATGCTCTCCTATTAGTGAGAGACCTGAGGCAGAAACTACGAGGTCATTTCTAATAGCTAGGGATAACAGAAAACAAATTGATTAAATCCCTAAGAAAAACGGGTATTGTTTTTTAAACTCAGTAACTGCTCCACACATATGGTCTAATTTTTCAGGTACTGTTAGGCAACTTCTCACTGTGGCATACTGCTTTATATGCTTGGAGCAGATGACTTCCTGAGGTCCTTTCCAAGCCTAATCTTCTATGATTCTATATACTGCATAAGAGAAATGTCATTTTCAACAACTGCTTACAAATTTCCCAAGTGTACTAAGAGCAAATTCCTATGGAGCAGAAGGGCAAATAAACCCACTTCCTCCCCTGGGCAGCAAGGCAGGTTTCCAAACTAGCACTGTAGACAGTTGGAGGGGAGGGAACAACTAACTACCGCCATTGCCAGTCCACCAGCTTTGCCATGTTCAAGAGGCACTAGACTTGAACTGTATCAACCAGAAGCAGGGAAGAGGTGCACCTTATAGACAAACTGAATTAGAGATGTAAAAGCTTGCACAAACCACAGCTCAAAGGCAGCTACTGTGCATCTAAGTGTAGGAGCAGATCCTTCCCATCCCTCTCTCAGATAGGTGGTAGACAGAAAGCAGAATCTTCTGCTTAGGACACTGGATTGGGACTCATTTCCTTCACCAGTCACAGACATCCTCATAAGCAATTAGAAATAAATAATTTAATCTCTCTATGCTTTGGTTTTCCATTTGTAAACTGGGAAAATGCTACTTCCTTTCACACATCCTTTACTTGGCTTGTCTATTTCAGAGATAAGATCTTGGAATCAAGGACTGTTTCTATTTTATGCATTTGTAAGGCGCTGACCAGAATGGGGATCCAAGCTCCATCAAGGCCTCCTAGTGTGACTAGAAAATATAATAATTAAGCACAAGTCACTTAGCTGATCTTGAGGGAAGATAAGCACACATGCAACAGCTATTAGATGGAGTCATAATGAAATGGAAGGGCCCCTGGGGCAGCTGCAACACATAGGGGGGTAGCAGTGATTTTCAGTTGCCACTGTGCTGTTGGCATGATTATACGACTGCTCCAGCAGCTGCTTTTTCTATTCCATCCACTCCCCCCACCTTCCAAGTCAGCCACCCCCATTGCCCTGCCCTGGTATGCCACTGCTGGATAGAAAGTTGCAATATAAAGTAGAAAACATTAAGCAAGAAAAATTAGTAAAGCTCCATCTTTTCCAGAATACATATTGTGAGAGGAAAAGGATGAGCAATAAAAACTTCAGGCCAGGAACCATGCCTTATTATAAGTCTGGAAAGCATCCATCACCCTGTAGATGTACCAGAAAGAAAAAAATGGAGATCTTTAAAGGCACAAGGTATATATTTGCAATTTTATTTGTGGCTGCTGAGCAGGAGTGTAATATAGGGGAAGTAAATGGAGCACCAGCCCACCTTAGTAGGGGTACTCCCCTCCTCCCTGAGGGCAGCAACAGCCAAACTGTAATAGCAGCAGCCAGGGACTTTTGAGTCTCTGAAGCAAGTAAGACTCCTGCCCTGCTCTTGGGTGCTCCCTTCCCTTCCAGTATGTAGTGGCACTCCCCCTCACTCTTGGTCCCCATCCCACCTGTTTTCAGAACAGTCTGCCTAGGGCACAAACCATACTAGTTAAAACCTGCTGTTGTAAAAACCACATAGGTTAATACAGTGGAATATAAGCAATACAGTACACAAGATAGTAAAAGAGTTTTTTTTAAATTAAAGATAATGGAAAAGCATGTTTTAAAATGTTACAAACCAGTAGGCATCTAATTAACCTGTTCTAAAATTCTGGAAATATTAACCATCAATTCATGCACTATTTAGCCTGAAATGATATCATCTCCTAGTTGGCTGGTATTTTGAAAACATTATAGTGCTATTTTGGCCATTATGAAAATAACCAATAATAATACTAATGCTTTTGACAAAGTGACAAGATGCTTCTGCCTTTCTGATGGACTTTTTCAAAACATGCAGTGTAATGGGCCATTTTATTTTATAAGAGATAATGTTAGGAATGATTCTTAAGGTCAGGTCTGGAACCAACACTACTAAAAACAAACAGTATTAAATAGGGTGGTGTTTATTTCACATCTGAAGTCCGTATTTAAAAGAGTCTCACTATATAGCAGCATTATGGTAAGCAGAGGGTTGATGAGCAGGGTTGGTGCCTTGGGCACACCCTGTCGAAGCATGGGGAAGGATGGGGAGAGTGCCAGTGGGTATGCACTCCAAGACGGCAGTCCCCACCTGCTGCTGCTTCAGCTACTGCTGCATGCTCTGCCTGCCACAGTTGTTCTTATAGTACCTGGCTGCTGCAACTGAAAGAGCAACACTGAAGGGTTGTTTTCTTCTGCGAAGGCACAGGCTCTATGAGGGTGAGGATAAGGTTATGTCACCCCTCTTCAATTGGTGCCCAGGGCTGGTACCCCACTTGCCCATCCCTAGTTATGCAATTGATAGTACAGTCAGCTGCTAGTTGCACAGTTCATCTTTATGCTGTCGACACTATTTTGTATTCTGTTCAGCATCCCATTGTCAACAGTTATGAATGAGCTACCACACAATTTTAATAACATTCAGCAAACAGCTTTAGAGCAGTGTTTTTTTCAAAATGCATACAAAACAAAATGTATTATTTTTAACTGGAATAATAAATTTGGTGTTGAAACTGACAGTTTACACAAGACAAGAATTATTTATCAGATGGCTGTGGAGCAAGCTGGCTGTTAAAACTATTTGGATATAGGGCCAGATTGCTCTTAACTTGCTAAAATTCAGACTGGCTCCCTAAAAAATAATTAAACCAAATGGAAATCTCATATCTGCCAAAGCAGAGGGCAGACTGAAGAGTATTTGGGGCAGAAGAAACAGAAATCTTCATTTCAAATGAAGAAAGATGCTGCAGAAGACTCTAGATATAGATGACAGTGGGAGATATATTTATTTTGCTTTAGAATCTTTAATTCTACTGACCTGTTAACCGTCATGGCTGTCATCTTTTCTTTTATCTCTTGTTTAGATTGCAGTGGTACCCAAAGTGTGGAAAAAATAGTCCCTGTCCTGACCAGGTCACAGTCTACTAGGCATTTCATTTAAGCTTTTTTTCTGAAGGCTAAATCCTGTTGTCTAGCAAGTAATCCTACTAGGCCAAATTGTGATCTTGTGCACACTGGTATATAAGAAAAAAGCAACTCTAATCATTGTAACAAAGACAGAAATCTCACCTCAGTCTTCAGTGAGTTAACTCATGTTTGCTTTGGTCCAGTAGCTAACTGCACTTCTTGAAGAAGCTCTTGTTAAAATTAGATTTATTGATTTCTTTAATGTTTAAAGAAGAAAAATTGTAATAACTTCTTACGCACAGAACTGAATAGATAAGGAGGAACCATTTTACTTGATTTTGACTCAGAAAACTGGCTTGGCTGTGAGTTTTTGGAGGATTTTGCATTGTATTTCATAGACTCATAGATTTTAGGGTCAGAAGGGACCTCAATAGATCATCGAGTCCGATGCCCTGCAAAGGCACAAAAGAGTGCTGTGTTCAGATGACCCCAGCCAGATGTCTAACCTCCTCTTGAAGACCGCCAGGGTAGGGGAGAGCACCACCTCCCTCAGGAACCAACTCCAGATTTTGGCCACTCTAACTGTGAAGAAGTTCTTCCTAATGTCCAGTCTAAATCTGCTCTCTGCTAAATTATGGCCATTATTTCTTATAACCCCCAGGCGTGCCTTGGTGAGTAGAGCCTCACCAATTCCCTTCTGCGCCCCCATGATGAATTTATAGGCAGCCACAAGGTTGCCTCTCAACCTTCTCTTGCGGAGACTGAAGAGGTCCAGGTGCCCTAGTCTCTTCTCGTAGTCTTTCCCCTTGACCTCCATGTATCCTAACCCACAATCCTTCTACTTTTCCTCCTCTGATTTCATTTTGATAAGGGTTGATATATAATGCACCTTGACATAGAGCACAACCCCTCCCCTTCTCCTCCCCACTCTATCCTTTCTGTACAGCTTATAGCCCTCAATGTGTACTGCCCAGTCATGGGCAGAGTCCCACCAGGGACTCATAGTCTGCTTCATTATTAATTTTCCTGGTGAACTCAGATTTACTGGGGTATAGATTACTATATAAGGTTTTACATGTTTGCAAATGTATTTCTAGGGCCCCTTCAGGTAGTTTAAGAATTTGGGCTTCAAATTCTTATGTACAGCTCCAGCCTGAATGTCTACAAGCTGGAGACTTCCAGCAGGTGATGTGGGTTCATAATCAGAGCTGCTTGTCACTCAAATGCAAGCAGCTGCAAGAAATTACTCCCTGAGAAAGCAACCAAGTATTGATGATGCATTGGAGAGGCACGCGGGGAAGTACCTCCCCCCCCAATTTCTGCACTGACAGTAGGTGCGGGTCTGCAGCCTGGCTGGAGTCAGGGCTCAGCAGCACTGGGGGGGGGTAGGGGTGGGGGGGTGGCAGCAGTGGTGTGATTTCTGTGCCAATGGCAGCGTGTGGGTCTGGAGCCCGGCTGGAGCCAACACCCAGCAGCAATGGCAGTGGTGGGGAGTTGTGTCCCTTCACTGTCAGTACTTATGCATTGCCTGTGCAACTGAGGAACTTTCTTTTGATAGAGGTACTTCTATAGCTCAGCCATGACCAACATGAGTTGCTGCCAGAGGTGTAGCGGGGTGGAGGAACACTTCAGAGACAATGCTCAGGGACTGATTTGAATGCAGACACCATAGGAGTCATTGTAGGAGATCATTATAAATTCAGTGATGAGGTGGATGCCAATACCGTCTAGTAAATAGTCAGACTAATGAGATAATGGAAAGAGAAAAACAGTGCAGAGGCAGAACAGAATGGAAACACTGCATAAAGTGATGGAAGACAGGCACCCGAACGAAGAAGACAGGAGCAAGGACTTTGCATGAGGAAAAAAGTCGGAAGCAGTTCTGATGGACTGGTAAAAGGGATCATTGAGTAGGGAAAAGAGGGGGCCAAAATGGGGACACTGAGTGTATAATGTATTGAAACAAAAAGTCAGGGGCAGATTAAAGGAGCTTTAAATGAAAACGAAAAATGGAGTTTGAAAAGCTTTACCATGCTTTAGGTTATATACCAGAAACTGACTAGAGTTGTACTAGGAGACTCTATGACCAAAGGAATGACACTGCACCTTAAATCTTTTTCCACATGCCAAATTCCCCTGACCCTTCCTGATGTTAGTTGCCATTTTTTGAATTCCCTCCAACTTGTCAATAATTTTCAAGTGCCCATGACTGCAGAAATTTACTAGAACTTCCTTCCCAGGCAAAATATTTGAAATACAATATATCAAGTGTTTGAAGGCAGATAGTTTCATGCAAAGTTTGACTACTATTAATTCTGTTTCTAGTAGCAGTTAATTCATGCCTATTTATTCCCGCACCTTTCCTTTTATCTGAATTTCATCATAGGCAGTGCTGCCATGGCTGAAAGTTTTAGTTTACTTTGGCTTTGACTAGGTGCATTTCATTTTGGATCAGGCCCTTATAATATTCTTAGAAACAGTAACTCTGAAAACTTTTGTAAACCAAAATAAAGAATAAAAATGCTACTGGATACTTACTAGAGAGACGCACTTTATTTTTGATTTCAAGTGGAATTGAGTTTCATCAAAAAAATTCTCTCTAAATGATGGAACTAGACTCAACCTCCATTTTGCTGATTGTAAGGAGCAAATCTACAGTGTGCAAATAAGATTGCTGAGGAATTGTCCCAATAATAATAAACAGGATTTTGACGTGAACACAAAATGCTGGAAGAACACAGGAGGTTGGAAACTACTGTAAAGTGGTAACATACTGGATTTGTCTAACCAAGGAATTCTCAACTTGGGTGATACGAAATCCTTTTAAAGGTGTGGTGGCTTTTGTGCAAGGAGGTAAATGCTCACTCCTCCCCTTGCCTGGTACCCTGATCCCAGGGACAAGCATTGTGACTATTCCAGGGACTCCCATTCCTGCTGCCATCTCCTGCCACCCAGCAACCCTCACACACTGAGCAGCACATTCTGCCACAGACAGGAGATGGGGGGCTGCTCTTTTCAGCCTGGCTCATTTCTTTACCCCCCATCCCCTTCTCATGCCAGAGTCCTGGGGCTGATAGTTCTGGTCACTGACATGTGTGTCCCTTGAGAAAGACTGTCCATCTGTAAAATGGTGATGGTAACATTTTTTATGCCATCTTTTTTTTTATCTTAATCTGTTTTTATCAGGACAAAGGCATCTTTTTACAGCATCTAGAACAATGTAGTTCTGATCTTTGCTGGGGCTTCACAGTGTGAGTAAATAATATTAGAAATGAAGGATGGGAAATGGAAAATCAAAGATGTTGCTAAGGACCATTTCTGCAGAGTAGAGAGAGTGAATCCCAAAATAGAGCTGATCTGAAAAAGCAGGGAGTGTACTGAAGAATTAAAGTGAAAAAAGGAATTCAGATACAGGGCAAGTGCAGCTTACTTGTCTTTTCAGGAGCAAGGACAAAGAAGCACTCTTGTATGGTGACAGAAAGAAGCAAGAGAAAAGTATGGTTAAAGTAAGGAATCTTTAAGAGTTACAGTGGAAGTAAGTGCGGTCTAGAGGGCATTGAGTAATGGGGAAAGTTGAGAGCTTGGCAACAGATAACAGGAAGGATAAGAGGATAATAGGACTGGAGACTTTTATACACTGCTTTACACAGATTAAACATGAAGAAAAACTGTTGGGGCTGCTGGTTCTCCATACCCATTCCCAGCTTTTCTAAAGAGCTCAGGGCCATCTTAGCCAAGGGTCAATCAGTGCTTCACATAGGCTGTGTTGTCTGGCTAGACTTGCCACCTCCTCTCCTCCCCCCAGTCAAAGGGCCCTAGAAGCCAGGAGCAGCTGTGTCCAAGCTGCTGTGTTATTGGTTAATCATTTAACCGGTATAATTAAAGGAGATTAAATGATTATTTAAAAATGATATTTACATCCCTAGTGTGAAATCATGAGTCTATAGTTTATGTCTGGCAAACTGTGATAACGAACATCTTACACTAGGAGGCAATAGCATAACAAAGTGGAATGACCAGGGCACCAGCTTTGAGCATTGACCTTTGGGGTGGGGGGCAGGGGAAAGGGGCAAAGAACCAGAAGTGCTCCCATACCGGTTGCCACTGATGCTAGCAGTGCAGCCAATAATGCTTCCTTGTGCATTACTGCTGCTCAGGAGGACCTTAAAAAAGAACAAATATTGCAAACACTTTTCAGTACATTTCCAACTATTCAATATTCCATACTGAAATTAATCTGCTGTAAGGGATGCATCCTGCAATTAAAATAATGTAAGTGACAATATGTATGGAAAGGGTTGGCATCCACACTCAAAGTTGAATGATCAGAACCATCACCTTGTATGAGATTCATCATGTAGTGTATCCACTGTATATACTGGAATTAAAAAATTCACTGAGAGAAACTGTAGTTAAGTTCCCTGCTTCCTACTGCAGTCAAAATTATGGCAACATTAATATGTGCCAGCAAGGTTTTGGATATTTATGTGTTAGATGAGATGTCATTTATCATGTCATTGTCACCACAGGAGAATAAAATAATCACAGCAGAAAAATGTAGCACAAACCAATGGATCCTTGACTGGCATTACTATGGCTGTCTTTAAGGAAATAAATGGGGACTGGGGCAGTGTGGGTGCTAAGGCGCATAGTTGACAGGCCAGAGGTTGCTAGATCAAGGCCATAGCAGAAGTGATTATGGTGTAGCCCTGCCAGATTCAAAGAATCTGCAAATTCAGCTAAATGCCTTGTCACAACAAGGACACGAGAAGAAAGGAAGGGAAGCAAATCATATAGCCTGTCAAGTGGTAGGACTTTGGCTAAAAGGCTATAAGGACACTAAGGCAGCAGATCAAAATGGCCAACTATGTAGACAAGAAAAGGTATTTTTCCCTTAATGGCTCCTGCCTGTATATTGATCATTTCACAAATTGATGCAAATATAGAGCCAGATTCTATTCTACTTAACAGGTGTCCAAGTGGTATCATAAAAAGTGTAAGTGCATTCCTATTCCACCTCCTTGAATCCTAGAAAAAAACAGTACTGCCTACTTTTGTACATATTTCCATATTTAGTTTTAGCCTAAAGACTATCACAAAAAAATGGCAAGAAAAACAATGTCCCAACACTTTATGCTATATTAATACTTTTTCAGGGACTTGACCTGAGCAGGATGGAATAGGATGGTACTTAGACACCTAAGTACCACTTAGCTGCCTAATAGATGGAGTTGGATGTGTCTCTTGGTATTTTCTTGTAAAACAGAATACGAGTTTGTACCATCTTCTTTGGGAAGGAAAAACCCCTCAGTAGTTATATCTACAGTACAGACAAATCTCAGGACCACTAACTGTAAATACAGACAGCACAGATAAGAACACTTATAGTTCTTATCAAACACTTCATTTTAAGACTCTGTTTTCCAGTACCTAATACATGCATCAAAGTTCAAGTGTACAAACTGGTAATTATAGCAAAAAAGTAGTATAAAAATTTAGTAATGCTTCCATCCCCAGAAGCAACTGTTCTGATTTTTTTACAATGAGTTCATCATGGTGTCAGGACAGCCTTTTGCTGTTCCTGTGATAATCCATCCAAATTAGGCCAGGTGAAGAGCCTCTGAAAATTTCTGTGCACCTGTGCTTAATAGAGACTTGTTAGAGTCTGGCAGCTGAATTTGCTGAAGATTGTGTCCACACACAGTATAGTCTAGGATGGGCCTGTGGATGCTAAACAAAACTTTCCCAGCAATTAGTCTTCTTGGTAGTTAGGGAATGAGAGCAGGGAAACCGGCTGTCCTGGGCCCTTAAATTTCCGGTGTCCAGACCATATGGCAGCGGCGGAAGAGGAAGTCAGAACATCCACATGGGAATGTAGAGAGGTGAGGAGCTACAAGTGGGCTGGTGCCACGGAGTAGGACAGAGGAAAAAGGAGTGAGGAGAGGCTATGACAGATGTCACAGGATGAAGCCAGGCTGGAGGTGGCAGATGTAGAAGTCTGGCTCCACAAAGTGGGACAGGAACCTTTCAAACAGTAGCTTCGGGTGGGAGGAGGGAGAGGGAGGACATGGGGCAGCAGCTCCCATCACTGCATTTGTGAGGGGGGCACACAAAAACAGCTACCATCATAGCAGTGGACTATCGTGCCACTGTAATCAGCATTGCAGCAGTCCGGCACTGTCCTGTGCGCTGCAGCTGCCCAAGACACGGAGCTGCCCTTCTATGCCTCCTGTGTCAAGCACACTCTGCTACAGAACCTCGACTTAAGCCCCACAGTCCTAGATCTCTACATCACTCTGCTGTCAGCACATACCTGTTGAACCCACTGGAAAAGTGAGCGTCCATTTAAGAGTTAACCATTAAGAGTTAAGCCATTACTGTTAACAGCCACTAACCAGCTATTGCATGAGCCCAAATGGTAGAGGGATCATACTGCAGATCTGAAAATCTACATTGTGTTGATGACCCAGGTAGAGTGTCAGTATGGTTTATATCAGGATCCTTTGGCTGTTTTTTAAATATTTTAAAAGTTACAGTTAAAAGTTAAAAATATAAAGTAACTTTCCAGTCACAAAGCCAAGCACTTGGGAGTTAGGAAATGATGGAATTAAGGTATCCCATGCAACCCACTACTGTCTTAATATTTTCTGAGCCTTTTGCCATCATCATTAAGAATCTATTTGTTCACCTGGTCCCCCATATCTCACTGAAATTTTTAATCCTTAATATGTACTTCTCCCAGAAGATCAATAAAATCCTAGTCCTCCCATATAAGCATAAACAGATGCATTTAAAATGCCAACAACATGCACTGATTGCACTGCTTTTCATTACTTCACATTCCTTTTTGTCTTGTAAGGCATAATGCATACGGCTGCTACAGAAGAGAGATTGCAGCTGTCCTTTCTTTAACAAAAAACGAGTCCTATTCTTAAAACTCAAGCATTTTTGAGTAAGCTGATTTTGCTAGTGATCTCTGTGCAATGAAGCCTTCAATAGCTCCTAAAATAGGCTATTTGCTTCACAATTGGACCATCAAAAGCCTGTATCTTGTTGCCCAGACCATTCACTCTTTGTTCTATGTGCTTCAATCTGCTCTTTGATAGGCAATTTATCCAAAATATCCTCAACCAGTGTTTTGAGTGAAAACAATGTGTCTTGCATTGAATCAAATTTTGTATTCACTGTCCAAAAACATCTGACAGGTACTGCTTCCTGCTAAGAATGATGATGGGCTTCACAGCCCTGAGGCTTCACTGAAGAGAGTAGATTTGTCACATTTATATTTCACTGTTAGGCTTTATTGGAAACATTCTGAAAATGAGATTCTCTGGTTATTTACCATACAAAACTCTCAAAATAGACATGGACCAGTTCACTGAAAAGGACAATTTAACAGGCAACACAGGCACAAATTTAAGAGCTCTATAGAAAGCAACTTCAGTTTATGCTACCTTCTGGGGTCCAACCTCTTTTAAGGAGTGGAAGGTCCAAGGAAAAGAAATAGAATTGTGTGGTAGCCTGTAACCTGAGATTAATTATGGTAAAGGTGTTTGTGTTTGATTCCGTCTCATATGGAAACAATGTAAGATGGCACAAATTCTAGTAAATAGAAGATAAGAAAAGATGATCACATCATTTGATGAAGACTGGGGTATCAAAGTTGTAATATTAGTAACATGAAATGAGATGCTTGATTCAAAGGAATAATGCATTGGTTATAGTCACCATAAATATGCAGATAACTCCATTAAGACTGATTATATATGTAGCAAGGCAAAACTGATTATATATGTCGGTAGCAAAACTAACTCAGATACAGTATTATTTATTAAAAACTCCCCTACTTGCATGAGTATTTTAATTACATCAATTATACCAAGAAGATAAACCTGCATTGTAGATAGTAAAGTTGAATTTCTCTAGCTAATTTGCAACATTTGTCCTAAGTTAAAAGGACATACAGTAAAACAACCATTAAAACACTGCTTTTTGTTTTTTTGGGTTTTTTGTTTTTTGGGGGGGTTTTTTTGTTTTTTGTTTTTTTTTTTTTTTTTACAAGTGATGAATATTTCATGGAGTTTCAGTACAAGTCTCAAATTCTTCTAATGGTTAACTGTCATTCCATAAGATTAAAAAAACCCTATTAGCAGAATTTACAAAGCAAGGTTTCCGAGCATAAACATTAAACAAAATTTGAATGCGAGAGTTAGCCTCTGATGCATGCTAAATTTATACTATGCTATGCAAGGGTATCAAAAAATGGGAAGTTACAAGTAGTAGGAGAGTCCTGACTCTCCCAGTGCTCTTTCCTGCCCAGGGCAGGGGGTCAGACTTGATGATCTGCTAAGGTTCCTTCTGACCCAAACATCTATGAATCTATGCCTCATCATTAACCTTCCCACAAGGCCAAAACAGAAGAGGGCTACACACTTATTCCTCACCCCTGTATAATTATCATCACAGCCATGGCAGAATGGGCAGAGAAGGAGGAAACATGAAACCTACAAAATTTTCCCAGGATTTTTTTGTACCTCAGAATTACAGTTTCCAGTCAAGGCTTCTCTTAAATCTCTGTTTACTTTTATAAACCAGTTAGCTTGTACAGCATTTTGTGCTCCTGTTGTTAATTCTGAAAAGTCACCTTTCAAAGCTCAATCCAGCTTGTAACATTTCTGTAGGTTAAAACTTAGCTTTTCTTGTATTCTGTTTCTTTTCAAAGTGTTCCCTGGCAATCATCACAAACGTATGAAATTGACATGGGGCTTAACGAAGTGCTCTATCGAAGATTCATCAGAGGAAAATTGCCCAAGCTATACACATTTAGAGAAGCACTGATGTTGTGCCTCTGTCTATACTTAAAACAAAATGATTTCTTCAATGGCATAAACCATTTTAAAAGCTTCTGCAGGCAAAGAATGAAGAGTTCAGTAATGCACAGCATAAGCTTCTAAATAACACTGTACAGCAGTAATCAAAGAGATAGAAAGGATAAATACAGAAGTGTCACATCCTGTATGAAGTCCATTAACCTTGTTTAGACAAGCTCCCAGAACAGGGTTGACAAGTTCCTTTGAATGAATCAAGTGAGTGTTTGTTTGAAGGCCATTACATCCCCTGGTAAAAACTGTAGCTTTTCTCCCCTTTGTCCAGGTGTGATCTCTTCCCTCAGTTCTCCTCTCTGGTTTGTTACCCCAAATTTGTTTTTATCCAGTTCTCTTCTCTTGAGCTGCCTGCATCAAAAGGACTTAGATCATGGATGGGAAGTTATTTCAGGTGGGGGGCCACTTAATTAGTTTTGGTGAGCTGTCGAATGCCACAAGGGTAGCGCTGTCCCTTGACAGATGACCCGTCCCCTGGTTGCCATCTTAGGACTGGAAGTCCCACCCCTTAACTCCTGACCTTCGCCACCAGAAGTCCCTCCCCTTGCTCCCAGAAGTACTCCTTTTGGATAGGGGGTTTGCCATCTCAGAACCAGAAAAAAGCCCAAATAGTATATTAAAAATCCAAACATTTACAACAACACATTTTAATTTTATTTTAAAAATATTTTTGCCTGGTTTTGTGTATGTTTGCATCAATAGAGGTGATTGCATACTAGCTCAAAATTCATTCTTACTCTTCAATACTGTCTGGGGCGTGTAGGAGTATAGAGGAGTGGGTATATGTGTGTGGGTGTGTATGTTGGGTGTGAGGGGCAGTGTAGGTATGTGGATATGTGTGTAGGGTTTGTGGGGGGATGTGGGTAGGTAGGGGGGTGTGGGGGGATGTTTGTATGTAGGGTGTAGGGGAGGGTGTGTATGGATGTGGGGTTGGGTGGGTGTTGATATGGGGTTTGTGGGGGCTGTGGGTATATGGGGGTTGTGGGGTGTATGGAGTGGAAGAGTGGCTGGGGTGTGTACCATGTGTATGGTGGGGTGTGTGAGAGCCACGTGCTCCTGGGGGGAGCCCCACATGATGAAGCTGGTGGTGCAGATCATGGGACTCAGCCAGGATGGCAGGAAGAGGGGCAGAGCTGGCCTGGTTCCATAGATTGGAGCTCCCCACTGTTTCCTATGGGCTGCACATAGCAGTGAGTGCGGTCAGGCCACCGCCTCCATGTGAGGCTCTACCCAGAGGTGTGCAGCTTAGGTAGAGAACCTGGGAGCTGCACGCAAACTCCAATGGAGCCAGGCAGACCCTGTGCCCTCACTGGCCCAGGCTCCATGCTCCTGCCACCTTGCCCTGGATCCTCACCGGCCCTGGCCCCACGGCACCAGCACGGGCACCATGCACCTGCCTAGCTCCTGCTTCACTTCCACTTGCTGCCACTGCCACTCCCCTCTACCTGCTTCCTGATGCTGTGGCTGACACCACTTCCCCTCTCCCACTGCTGCTCTTCCCCTGCTGCTTCCTTAACTTTCCACCTGCCAGACACTCCCCTCCCTCTGCCTGTGGCTGCCACCACCACTTTCCCTGCCCGCTGTTACTGCCCCTTCCCCATCCATTACTGCTTCTCTGGAGGGCTGGGGTCAGGGCCATCCCATGGGCAAGGGTAGGACTACAGCATGCACTGCCCCCATGGGAGTGAGTGGGGCTTGGTCCTATGCAAGCACAGCAGTGACAGCCTAGGGCTGGACCAAATACAGTGAATTGGTGGGCACCTGCCTGCAGGCTGGATGAAATCACCTGGTAGGCCAGATGTGGTCCATGGGCTGTATTTGCCTACTCCGACCTAGATCTCGATTATCCCTTAATGGTCCCCCTTTCCTGACATTTGGATAATAATTGTGGGGCTAGGCTGCGGCAATTCAGGAGATCTCAGCAAGGCTATGAGAAGCTGGGTGAGAGGAGGTGAAGTTTGGATAATATTTAGGAATTTTTGTTTGGCCAATATTGTTTGGCCAGTAATTCAAATCTTCATTTCTGGGTGGGCCCAGGCAACAGGCATTTATACACATACTTTTTTGTCCCATGATGCACCATGAATTAATTGAGTCTGCTGTGGCGCGTGCATTAGTATAAGTGGCGAAATGTGCATCTGTGCAGAAAATGGCAGTGGTGCACTTTTGAACTAAAGCACCTCCAGTGTGTTTTAGTTCAAAAGCCTACCGTTGCCATTTTCTCATTCCTGACACAAATTTTGCAGCTTATACAACTGCAAGTGTTGCAGCGCCTGGCACTTTTCAGAGCACCTGGCACTATGGCACTTACATGTGTAAAAATGCCCATAGAGAACAGCTTAAAGGTCTAAAAGTTTACTTCAAATTTTGAGCGACAATTCAGATAGATAAAACTAGACCTCAACTGCCTAACCAATCTCTAATGTTAAGTGCTTTTCCTATTTGATTTTGTATCAGTTCTTTTTCAACAGCTTGTCTCAGATCTTAATTATCACACAAGGAAAAATGAATTTTCTCTTCTCAGTCAAATCTCCTGTTGTGCACATCAGAAACTGATCATGCAGTCTAGCACAGGAAGACTCTAGCATGAACTAAAGGTCTACCATTTATTTATTTATTTATCTATCTATGTAATTTCCAGAATATTGCAGATTCATATTTTCAAATGTGTTAACCTGTGGTCTTGCTTTAATTAGTAGTCAATTCTATCCCTCTCAACTTAAAAAACACCCCTGTAGTCAACATGTCAACCAAGGTACTGTTAATATGCTTATATTAGACAAAATGATGACTTTTTTTTCTTTCATACCTCCCTTACAAATGTAAAAATGACATAAAGTTAACATTGTACATTAGCTCTTCAGAAATTTCTGAAAATGAAAATAACAGGAGGACTAAAAACTGGAAGTTCCAAAACTAGATTCCCCCTTACTTTTGTAAAAACCAATATACAATTTCAAAGCTTTTCTTGATAAACATATATTTTTTTTATCTTGCAGATTTTCCTAAAAAAAAAATAAATTTTTTTGGACATTTTCCTTTCTCCTATTTTGATTATTTTCTGCCCAAACTTGCCACTCTTTTCCAAATTTTCTGCTGAACTTGCGAAAAGAGAGTTCATCAGCATAACTACATGAAGTTCCATTTCCTTACATTTACAACTCTTCTTTTTGTAAGTCATCTAATTTATCTCTATTTTATCCATAGCAGGTTGCCCTGGACTGTACAGATTCTGAGGTAAGTACCAGTGATGTAAAATCAGAGTGGCTCATTTGACCCCAGTGGTAGGTTTCTGGATTTATACAAACTGTAAACATAACCTTAGTAATTCAAAATGAGGTTTTATCAATTGTAGAATATAGACATTTTTATCACTGTAAACCTGATGAAATTAAGTTGGTTTCACTGCATATAGAGGAGTTATCACTATTTGGGTTTTATATTTTTATATGCTAGTAAACAATGTTATTTGACATTTTACTGTATTTCATACAGAAAACGCATTTAATGATGTGACAAACTGTGATACGTGGAAGCCGACACCATGGTTGACTGACAGGATCAAACCTACACTACTCAAAACACCGGGATGTGTTAACCTAAGGGATTAACTCTGTTAGCTAGCAATAAATCATAAGCTGCTATATTCACTGGTTCAAGCTATAGGGAAATAATTATGTATATTAAGGCAGTTTATGACCCTACCACCTACATTAGTTTTTTGTATTACAATGCATTATGTTCAACTTAATTCAGTTTACTATTATTATTGTTTAGTGGTGTTTTTCTTTAAATGCCAATTTCAGGAGCAGGCTGAAGAAAATGCTGAACTTCAAGCATATATTTAATACTTGGCAGGCACTGTGGAGTGCCCTTCCTAAACAGGGATGTTTTCCCAAATCAGAGCCTACATATGCAATCTTGCATCTTTTAACTTTCATGTTTTATTTGCCCAGCTCCCTAAATGTTCTATTTTGGTACCCTCTACAACTTTCACTGGTTCACAGTTCACTTCACTTTTCAGATCAATTATAAGGATATAAAATTACACTAGCTCCAATACGAGGTGTGTTTTTATCTCAAAAACTTATGGTACTTCTGTACCAACGTGTTATTCTGTATGATACATAAGGTCCAATTTACTAAGTTTTTTACTACTAAATTGTCTTGTTATACCACTGAGTGTTAATCTTTATCAGAAGATATTTTATAAAATTGAGATGCTTATGCCCAGCAACACACAGCAGCTTGCAAAGACTTACATTTATGGGCAATTTATAAAGGAAAAACAAACAGTTGAAATGCCAACAAAAAGTGTTTGATGTAGAAAACTCAAAAACTGTTCATTAGTGGCAAAACATGGAAATATGAAAGACAGTGCATGAAAGTGTCACGCTGTAGCTGAAATGCTGCAGTGGTTAAAGGATTTGTGGAAGCTAATGATATATACTAAATGGTACTTTAGTATAACATCACTCTACATTAGTAACTTACAAGCTGACTATCCTACTGAGCCCTCACCATGCTCTGCTGAATTACCTTCTGCAGCAATTAACTTTTTCTTTATAAATAATTTGTGTCCCTGCTGAAGGACACATTGCAAACACATCCATTTAGCAACAACTTCAAGATTTAACAGCAGCTGAAATCAATCTAGAAATGAAACTTCTAGCATCAAGAATACAAAACATTGGTTTGGAGTTTTATAACACAATCATTTACCTAGGTATAATCTCTGCAAACAAATTAGGAGATTTAAACAATTTAAAGAAAGTAGGAGAGAAATTCTAATCATGTGTTACACTCCAATGGAAGCCAAACAGTAACTTCATGTGAGCCTGCTATGACATTTACAGTTATGCTTTTGTCATATCATCTCTAAAAAACTTGCATGAAAAATGTTTTTTTTTAATCTTACCTAACATCACATGCATAACTATGTAGTATTCATGAAAATTAACTACGGGTATAAACAGATGTCACATTCCTCCTGCCAGAAAGCCTTTCACCCCAGGATCCTACAGACACATAAATCCATAATCCCATTTTAAGTATCCTGATAAATATATGAAATAAGTTTGTGATAACATTTTTTCCCCAGGACAATGCTGCTAGTTATTTAAGTTAATTACGGGTCATTGCAAGGACAGATCTGTCAGGTTATGTGCTCTCACTGGCCACCTACTGAGACAGGCAGCAAAGCATCTTGGAACACCTGTGGCTCCGGCAGACGTTACACTAAGATGTGATTAACCAATTAATCATGACTTTAGTATTAACCTGAATGCATGCAAATATAATTAATGGTGCAATAAAAAAGGAATAAGCTACAAAGTTATTACATAAAATATGTGTAATAACATTGTAGCTCCTTCCCATCATGCCTAAAATTGCACGTGTTGCCAGGCATCAGCTGACTGGGGCTCTCAGCTTTGGGGGTATATGGGAAACCTTGATTCCCATACAATCCCAAGGCTAAAAGTGCCAATCAGCTGACTGCCACTCCCAGTTTTAGGAGAGTAACAGAGTCCTTGACTCCCATGTGCTGCCAGAAGCCCTGATCAGCTGTTGTTGCCAGCAGTTGATTGAAGCCCTTGAGTACCCCAGAGTCTGGGACTCCCATTTAGTTGCTGCTCCCAGGCTCTAGAGTGCTGTGGAGCCACAGGTTCCTAAGCCCCAGGGGCTGGGAGCAGCAGCTGATCAGGGCTCCAATATTTGGGGATGCATTGAAGTCAAGGACTCCGATGTGGCCCCAAGACTGGAAGTGGCAATCATCTGGTTGGTGTTCCTAGCCTTGGGGGTGCATTGGAGCCTTTGACTTGTGAGGCTGGGAGCGGAGACCTGCTGATTGGCTTGTTACTTGCCAGAGCTGAGGGAGCCCAGGGTCATGATCCTGGGCTCCACTTCCACCCACAATATAGAGTGATTAGGATCTGATTGGAAATTCCACAGTCACACTTCCTGCCATGCACGTGTAGTATGGCAGGAAGCATCATTGTTGGGATCATGCACCAGACCCCATGGTACCTTTAACAGAACACCTAATGGGATTGATTATGCACATGTAAATGGCTGTACTGCTTAAGTTCTGATCTGGGTTAAAACCCAGGGCAATCAGGACCACCTCAAGTGAGATGTCTACTTATAGTCTATGAAACAGCAGTCCCATTACAGCTAACAGAAAAAAGGAATGTAGGGGAGAGGTTTATTTTACGATCCAAATTTGCCTGCTTAAAATCTGTTCCATGCGTCTAAAATACAGACAATCAAACCTTCATTAGATCTCCTAATTACACATTCTTGATTACTTCCATATTAACTTCTGCATAGCTACACTTAACAATGCAATACAAGGAAGTTTAAAAAAAAATTACGAGGATTCAATTAAATATAAAGCGACAATCGATATAAATCCAAACTTGCTTGGTTGTCCTTTTTATCTCTGATAATATAAGCTAACAAGAACAACCAACTGTAACAAATGTTTAATTTTGATCTAGCAATATTTGTCTGGCTCAGTTTTATTCAGATTGTTTAATGAGAATTTAAAACAGCATGAAAGTCTTGAAAAAGAGCAAAAGCTATTTTATTTTTCACAATGTAAGGACATGTTGCTAAAATTGTGTGCCTTACGAAAGCCTATGAACCAGTGTTGAAAAATGAGCTACTAAGTAACTGGCCAAACTGTGCAGTCCTTACTCCTCACTAAGCCAAAGTTTCTGCTATTCAATTCACTATTGGCTAATAAAGCAATATACTACTAATATATGCATGTGTTTGAAAAAAAAAGGAACAAGAAAAAATAGATATATACCTTCTCATACAGTCCAGTGCCCGGATAAAGAAGTCTTTGTGCAGCTGATGTTCATCTCTCAAGATTGAGCACTGCTCTAGTGTCACTGACATAGATGTCCTGTCTTTGGCACTTTTACAACAGGTGAAACGGATGCCATTTAGTTTGCGGCAAATCTACAATGGAGGTAAAAAATCAAATCGTCACTATTATTATGCTTCCTATATATGGTAAAGGATAGGATGTTATGGAACTCAGATTATACTACTACAGAAATTTAAACTTCTAGGCTGAATTTTTTCCCCCAAACTTTTCTTTCTTGTAAAGCATAATTCAATGGAAGTGAAATATTTATGCTTCTGACATTCTAGTGCAGGTAGGTTAGCCATTTAGCACATCAATGGTTAAACAGAAAAGAGCCCAATAAAGAAAGAAATACCCATTTCTTTTACAGTAACATGACCTATTGTAATTATGCTCACTTTTATATTATATTGCCAAATTAGCACATGTCCCATGAGGAATAGCATCTCTATGCAAAGTAGAACACAGATTAAAGGCATGAAGGCGGTACCATCAGAATGCAAATACATTTTGTGAAGGTTGACGACAACTGATCTGGAGGTCATGGCAACATTGCTGGCTACTCAGCATTTGCTGGCTACTCTCAATTTTATTTTCCAAAGTAATATTAGAAATTGAAAATGGACCAATAATCAGGGATTCTAATACAGGCAACCTCCACTTAATGCTGTTTTGCTTTGTACTATTTCGCTAAAATGCTCATTTTAAATTGATATCTGATTTCACTTAGCGCTCAGTGAGCTTTGTTATAATGCTCATGGTTGCCATCTTGGGTCATTAAAAACACTTGTGTTCACCATCTTGGATCATCAGATACTTTCAGTTTCACTTAACACTCGTTTCATTTAATACTTGGTTGTTCAGAAGCCAATTAAGAGCGCTAAGGGGGGTTGCCTGTACAGAAAACATTACTGACAAGGCTGCATTTTTAAGACACCCTCTTAGCTGTCCATGTCTGTCCCTATCTATTATCAATTACTACTTCCATCCTGCAACCTTTAACATTTCAGTTTCTAAGACCCCCTGTACATGTGCAGGTAAAGGCACAATGGGACCCAAGGCATGATCCGTACAATTTTGTCTTCTGCCACGCCATACATGCATGGCAGGAGGCACGATGGTGTAAGCCAGCATAAGATCCTATCGTGCCTCACTGCCAGTACAAGGGCTGTGGCAGGCCAGTAGAGGGCACTCCTGTGCTGAGCTGCCCGCCTCACTGCACCCAGCCAAAAACCAAGCTTTGAGTGCTTCCCTTAGGGCTCCTACATATGGTCCACCTCCTTCCTGGAGCACACCCACAAGTCTGGGGTAGCTCTGCCACCACCTGGACTCCGGTCTTTGTCTGGGCCTTGTGCCACCAGGGATACACAAGCCCCACAGACCTTGGGATCTTGGAGTGCTTTTATTAGCCTGAAGCATAGAAAATAGTCTCCCTTAGTCAGCCAAGAAAAGGGAGCAGAAAGGCATGCTCAAACTCTCTAAACGATGTACAAGGCTGGCTAATGGATAGCTTTAGTGGGTAGAGAGAGCAGGCTTGGGGATAGGTAAAAGACAGAGAAGTATCACAAGAAAATCCTAGAGCAAACTGTAATGGCTTGGTAGCCTTTTGACAAGCAACTAAAACACTAGATTCTAAATTCCCCACTACATTTCATGTAAGTTACTCACAATTCTGTCCAGGGGCTGACTGAGCCTGCTCTAGAGGCCGCATGGCTAGGTGGCTGTGTCCCCAGAACATATCTTCCCCACTTCCAGGAAGAAGGAACCTTATATATCCCTGCCATGACCTCATCACTAAGTTCCCACCAGAAGCAGTCCCTTTGGTGGCTGACTGGTGCTTCCAAATGACTAACCAGGTGAGAGAACTAGGCACATGACCTGCAAGAGTGGGAAACTGAAACAAAGGGAGCGGGTCTCCCACTCCCTTAGGAATGTCTCCAGCCCAGGTCACAGCTCAGTGGTAATGAAACAGGTGGTGGGAGGGGCTGCCTGCTTACAGCAGTGAGGCAGACTGCTTGGACCACCCCCATGCCCCAGATCATATTTATAGACACCATTTATAGCTGATTGACCCTTTTTAAGGCCCCACAATTAATATGCAAGTGTCACCAGTCTAAATTAATTGTGCATTTAACCAGGTAATTGTGCAAAAGATGTAATGTGTGGAGAGGGCCTATTAAAAGAAAAATGTTCAAACAGAATCATTAAAATAATCAATCAGAATGTAACAGAGGGGAGACAATAGTAGTGCAATAAGGACCAAGAAGAGTCAAACTTAGATGCAGCATATGAAAAGCATGCTGCTTGTGCTTATAAACATGAATTCACCATCCAGCGCAGGGTGTCAAGGCCCAGCAGCAAGGTGGTAGCCCTAGACTTCAAGACAGCCAGCTTCAATGAGTTGAGATTAGTGGGAGAGGCGCTGGGGTTCTCAAGGGCAGGGGAACTCAGTGCCCAAAATGAGTGGTCATTCCTTACGGAGATAATACTCAGGGCCCAAGGGCTGACCATCCCAACAAGAAGCAAGGGGGGGGCAGGAGTGCCCGTAAGCCTCCCTGGCTCACCAAGGGTGTACGGGAATGCCTGATTGCCAAAAAGGCAGCGTACAACCGGTGGAAGGGGGGTGCTATCTCTAGAAAGGAGTATACCTCCTCTGCTTGGGCCTGTAGGGGGGCTGTCAGGAAAGCTAAGGCGGACATAGAGCTAGGACTTGCGTCCAAAATCAAAGGTAACGAAAAGGCCTTTTTCAAATATACAGGGGGATGAAGAAAGCACCAGGAAATGTGGGGCCCCTGCAAGATCCTCTGAGCAATCTGGTGGTTGTACCAGAGGAGAAAGCAGACCTGTTTAACCAATTCTTCACCTCTGTTTTCTTGGGCAGGGACTGGGATTTCCCACCGTAATGCAAGATGGACTCGAGGAGAACGCCTCCAGACCTCAGGTTGGGGAGGACCAGGTTAGAGAGCTTCTGGAAGGGCTGGCCGTGTTCAAATCAGCGGGTCCAGATGCTCTCCACCCCAGGGTGTTGAGGGAGCTTGCAGGGGTTATTGCAGGGCCCTTGGCACGGCTTTAGAAGTGCTCATGGTGCTTGGGCCAGGTGCCAGATGACTGGAAGATAGCCAACGTGGTCCCCATCTTTAAAAAAGGGAGGAGGGAGGACCTGGGCAACTATAGGCCCGTCACTCTTACCTCAGTCCTAGGGAAACTCTTTGAGAAGATCATCATGGAGCACATCTGCAATGGGCTGGCTTCAAAGATGATGCTCAAGGGCAACCAGCATGGTTTCATTATGGGCAGGTCAACCTGATTGCCTTTTATGATCAGGTCACAAAAACAGTGGATGCAGGTGTCGCCGTGGACATAGTCTTTCTGGACTTCAGCAAGGCCTTTGACA
>NW_017728913.1:4168005-4180904 GCF_001723895.1 Crocodylus porosus
AGCCCAGTTTTTCTCCTGCCCAGGCAGGGGGTCGGATTTGAAGATCTACAAGGTCCCTTCTGACCCTACTTCTATGATTCTATGAATAGGATATGGCCTACATGCTTTTGGAACAGCAGAATTTCCTGATACCTTGTCTTAGAGTCTCTAACACCTGCTGTATGAAATCAGTAGCAAAGTTCAGGGTCTCTAGTTCTCTTTGTTTTTAGTAAAAACACTTCTGCTTTTTTGGATAAGATGGAGGAGAAGGTGCTCAAATATATATATATATTTTTACTCTATTACTTTTCTTTTTACTTTCTCTGTTACTTCAACTTTTTTTCAAAGAAGTTTTTCTTAGCATTTCCTAAATAAGATCTGACTCTGAGTTTGCTTGAGTGGCCTGGGTCCTAAGGGACCACCTCTTCCCTTATGTTCCCATCATGGCTCGTAAAAGTCACCCAAAAGTAAGTTCCTCCTGCAGTTCCACCTGTGCATCAACTTTACTTGGATGATCCTGTAAATGGAGCCCTTAGTAGTGAAGAAATTGGGGAATTGAGAACTAGGGGATGATCCATTTACAGGATCATCCCCATCCAAACCACCCTAAACAAATCCATTGTCTAATCCAGTGGTGTCAAAGATATAGCCTGGGTCATATCTGGCCTTCACAGCCCCATCATCTGGCCCTCAGTGCTGCCACTGGGTCTCAGAAGTTAACCCACATGGTACATACCAGCCCAGCCCTGCACACAGGGCATGGGATGTATGCTGCATGCAATACTTGGTCTGGTCCCCATGCTGCATGCAGTGCCTGCTCTGGCCAGTCTGAGATTTTGCAGCACTTGGTCCCTGCTCCAGCCTCTGTAGGACCATCCAGGGCAGGCATTGGTCCCAGACTGGCCAAAGCAGGCACTGGGTGCATTGGATCTGGCATGTGGGAGGAGGGTGCATGCAGACCCAATCTGATCCATGGGCCAGCCTATCACTGGTCTAACCTATTAGCAAAACTAAAAGACATAGCACCCTAATCTGCCACAGGTAAGCAGGGGGACCATGATGGCCAATGTCCTGCTGCTGCAAAGGTCGTTAAAATATGGTTGAGCGATCCAAGGAAGAAAGCTATGCCACACCACTAAAGAGGAAGGCATAAATCCTCACAGTCCATACAGATCTGAGCAAAGGGTAAAGTTTAAACATTCCTTTCTGACCTCAAATATGGCAATTGATCTCGAGTAGAGGGACAAGGTCCTTTAGTCAGGAACCTCTAGGTTTAAGTCCCAGCAGGAGCATTTGCAAATCCCAATCAAAATCCCCAGCCTTCATGGCTCTTTAAGAAAACACTCCTATTAACTCTTTCCTATGATGCAATATCAAGGGTACAACTGATTAAATGGAAACACAGTATATTTATAACTATTAAAAAATATTACTACATAGCAGAGAATTAATGGGTTGCACCGACCTAATGGAATACAGTGGTGCAAAACCTCATTCAATTAAAATCCTGACTAAAAAGAGATCAGACGTTTTATGGATAATGACTACAGTTATTAGGGCCTTCCTACATGGTAATTTTGGGCAGCTCCTGGAGCTCTTAACACCTGGATTGTTCACACATTAACACCTGAAACTAGTTTTAACCACTCCTTATGTGGCTCAAAGTTACAGTACTCCAGGGCAGGATTCTCTCTGATGTTTGCTACCCAGCTTGTGTTACACTAAGGTGTAGCCACTCTAGCTACACCTCACCATAAACATCCCACATGTCCCCTTCCCCTGCTGGTCCAGATTGGGCCCGCTGTTCCCCTCATCCTAGTGCCCACCCTCCCCCTCTTTACTTGTGTCTGCCTGTGCCATCTCTCCCAGGGGAGCAGGCAGGGAAGAGACAGCCTGGGCCCTGCTGTCATGGCTGCTACTCTCTGAGCCAGCAGTGGTGGCAGCAGAGCTGGGCAGGAAATTTAACCCTTCCCTGCCTGCCTCCCTGGGAGAGACAGAGCAGGCAGACACATGTAAGTGCTGGGGAGTGTCAGGGGGCAAGGGGAAATACTGTGGGGTAGGGAGTGAAGACACAGAGGACAGGGGGAAAATCCAGACTGGGAAGGGAGTGTATTCTTACTTTTCATTCCTTCAGGTGCCTGCTGGCCTGAGGTGTGACTACTCCAAACTTGAGCTAGCACTAACACTGATCAATATTTGTGCAGCTCACAGTGTCGGGTCTAAAAAGGCCCTCAAATAAGATATGGTACAAGAACTCTCTCATACTTCAAGGCCTAAACATTTGCTGTTAAAGAAGAACATTTCTCTACGGGCTCTATTCCCTAGCTGTACTTAATTTTTAGAATGTCCTTTGTAGCATCAGATCTCAGTCACTGCTGGAGACAGAATGCTGCAGCAGAAAAGATACTGGTTACATCCAGTTAAATAGTTTCTTTGTTCACTCATAGGCTAAGTTCAAAATCTGATTTTATGGACGATCAATAAGTGTAACTGCACGCATCTCTACACATGAACTTTACTGAGAAGTTGACTAATTTGCTCTATAGTAAAGCATCACTGTCTACATGAGTGCTGGTATTAAGGTGCAGTAAATTAACTCCAGAATAAGATAATACTGTTGAGGACAGTACTATCTTAAGCAGAGCAATTAAATGTGACAGAATGCATGTATAGATGGTGACAGGGGCTGATTGGGGCAAAAGGGTACTAAAGTCTAGAGTCTGTCTGCCACCTGGCCATATGGCTACGTAGGTTTTGCACCCTCATCCCCCAACCAGCCCCACCACCACACAATGCCTCCACCTGGAGCCTGGGGCTGACCACCCTGCCCCAAACTTGCTGCCAGCTCAGGGTTGCTCCATCCTGGCTCAAACTGCTACTGCGCTCAGTGCACATGTAGATGCTACATCCAGGAGCAGTTGACTCCAGCTCAAACAGCTCTGGGGTTTATTGTGTTGCCTTAATGGCACGTGTATGTTAGAATTGCACAGCTTGCATCTTGCTCTTGATAAGAAAAGAATGCTGCCCAAGATTTCTCCCTCTCCCTCCTTAGTCTTTCTCATGCTGATTACAGAAACTGGAATTTAACTGCATAGCCTTGGGGAATGAACTGTTGATGAACTCTTGTGGTATTGACTGTTGATGAACTCTTGTGGTATTGAGCATGCTTAATTAGCTGTTGCATATTTACCTCTCCGCCCTCCCTACTCAAATGACTAATTATACTATACATGCGATATATGTGATGATGTAGTTACATGTATGTTTGTATGAAATGGAAGTAAGCTGCAAGAACTTCTGTGTCTGTGCACGCGCCCAGGAGATTTGAGAAGATAAATGCCGCTTGCAAACACAATCAAGGGCCGGAGACTGATCTGAGCTGAGCTCCCTTCTCTGGCCTTGCTTGCAAACAAATAGACCCTTAAGTGCCGACTGATGTCTGTGTGTCTGTGATCTCTGCGTGCCTCCAGGGAACGAACCACTGGCGAGATCCAGACGTGTGGATGTGTGTGGTTTGTGGTGCCACAAACCTCTTTGTGATGCCATGAGCAGCATGTCTGGCATATTAAAACATGATCCACATTACACATTTGCATCATGGGGGCAAAATTTGCTACAGGGAATCCTGATAGCAAAAACAAAACTGAAAAAAGGGGCACACACCATAGGACCATGCCACTGGCAGACATGGAGGCTCAGTCCTCCTGGGAGATGCTTTAGCTGCTGGCCAGAGGGTCTACCTTCCTTTAATTCCACCCCTACTCCTCCAGCACACTGGGAGCCGGGAAGAGTGGGGAAATGGCATTTTGCCCTGCATGAAAATGTACAAGCAGGGGTACATGCAGCAGCAAAAAATAGTGGCACAAATTTGTGCCACTGCTTTTTTTGCCACTGCAAGTGCACAGCCCTGTATGGAGGCATGCACCCATGAGTAGAATATTTAGCTTTCACTGCTTACTCAGTAGTCACCATTACAGGAAACCTTTATATTGATTTTATGGCCGATTTTTCTAATGTTTTCTATGCAGTGGACATGGACAACTTTCCTACTGTCTTTAGAAAAATAAATGTCTGTAATAACCATTTGGCAAATGTAGACTTTTTATACATTTTGTATAGCTCTACCATTGTTCCAATATAACAAGGGGTAATATATCTATCACAATAACATCATTAATACCTTACAGCTGGGAACTGCAACTTTCCAATACAAGCACACCGCTGCATTAGGTTATCAATATCAAAGGATTCAGACTAATCAGTACCAGGGGGTTAATTCATAATAGCATAAGGTAGGGGATATGTAACATAATGAAGACAATTTCTGAAGTATTTGTACTTCAGAAGACTGTTTCTTCCCACAAATATTTTGAGGATGCCCCGAATAGTTACCAATGAAATCTTTGGAAGCCTGAAGTAAAAGTAAATCTTGCTCAGATCTTCGCACAATATTTTATAAAGACCTATAGTGATTTACCTTTTATGTCTTCTGAAAGCTATGTTATAAGCATTGTAGAAAAATGTTATTGTTATGGACATTATAGGATTCCTATTGAAAAATGTATTATAAAATGTATTAGTCTAAATATGAAATTGTTTTAGTAATGTATAAAACTGCAACATTATTAATTACTAAGGAAAGTATGTGAACGTTATTCACAACTGGTAACTTGTAATTCACACTATTAATGAAAGGCTGTTCATATTATACTAATATTTTGTATTTATTGTGCCATTACTTTGACTTAAGTAGTGTGTGCATTTTTGAATTTGCAGGAGGAAAAGAGTTTATATTTCAAATACAGTGTATACTAAAGGCCAAATTCAGAGTTGGTATAAATGGACAAGACTTTACACGGGCAGCAAAGGTATATCTTTAACTCCAGGACAATAACCCTGCCCAGTTCAAGTCTCAGACATGCTAGAAATCATCAAATTGCATGCCTACATGCCATGATGATGTAGAGAAATGAATGAAATAGGTACTATTGATTTAAAGTTGATTCATGGAATTCCTATTGAGTAGCAGCTAAACGGTTGCTTACAAAGTTAAAATACTCTAATGACAGAGTAAATGAGAATTGAGAATGAGAAAGAGAATGTGTAGAAATATGAAACAAATAGTAAATCAAGGAATTGCATCTTGCATCATGCCTCTCATTTCTAAAGAAAAGATAGGCTTGCCTGATTTAAATCTGGATTCCCACAATGATGGATTTAGTTTAAATTTAGGAAGAATAACATTCAGTTGAGTTAATATTCTTATGAGTATGCATTATTAACCAAGGTACTGATACTACAGCATTGTACAAGAATTGACTCTTGTACATACATGGGGTTGTAATGATTTTCATAGGTATAGGTACAGGCACAGGCATTTGACTATGTGGAGCTAAGTGAAGGACTGGTATGCAGATATGTATATCATACTGTGTTTTACTGAGTCTCATTACATTTTCTTCATAAACTTTCACCATAAACAATTTTCTTAACTGTAGGCTGCTTCTCCTGGGGATGAACTGCAGGATACTGATAAGTCTTCAGCAGTGATATAAGGGGTTGAATTATATATATTTTTTATTTCATAATTTTGGCAATGGAGCCCTTAGTAGTGAAGAAATTGGGGAATTGAGAACTAGGGGATTCAGGTGCTGAGAGGCCAGACAGACCCACAACAGGGTCTCTTTCTTTAAAAATATCTGCAGAATAAAGCCAGACAAATATAGCTCCATGGTTCACTAGCTGCTTCTGTGACCCCAATCACTATAATTTCTGAGTGTTTCCTTAAAATACCAAAAATATATATGGAAAATTAGTCCATCATATGTGAAAATGGTGAAAACTAGAAAGCTTACCATTGCAGCCAGCCACATGATTTCTACATTCTTTCTTTTTTTGGACTGGATATTTTGATGGAGATTTTCTAGTAATCCTTTTAAGTCTTTTTGTTCTTGAAAATGTGGTAAGCCTAAAAAGAAGGAAAGGTTATGCTGACAAGGATTTCTTCACGATACAGAAGCTGTTGTGCCTGCAGTCTCATTTAGAATTCATGCAGATCGCAATGATAAATACTGACTATTTAATGAAGAAGAAAAAGCACAATTTCCCTGTAAATAAAGGGCTTTATTTTTAAAGATCCCATCCTGTGGGATACTAAGTGTTTTAATTACCCTCTTTTAAATTACAGTTGAGACTACAGGGCACCTTCCATGTAGCCTGAGTGCTAGATCATATTTGACAGTTAAAATAGAAGTAAGAAAGCTGAGAAGACAGTCTAAAAAAAATCTGATATTTTATGGCTATGTACAAATCTGGGTTTTAAAATAAAGAAAGAGAAGAAAAGAAAATGGAAAAGAAATTTTTGAAATGCTGAAACATTTCTTGTTTTTATTTTCAAAAAGAACATCTCAACTTTTTGGGTCAAAACAATGTCTTTGCTTACAAAATTTTTAAGAGATGAGGAAAGGTTAAAAATCCCAAAAGCTAAACAGAATAGTTTGTTCAACATGACAATTTTTTGGGGTAGGTTCCAACTTAAAATATAATCTTGGGTAGACCTAATATGATTGTTTCAAAAAATATCTGTTTAATCATGGGGCAAGAAAATACATAATTTGTACAGCTGCATTCCTCATACACCCAAATTCCCCCTTGAAGACACATCATTGGAAGACCATTAGTGACTAGGCAATTAAGTATTGGCCACTTTCAGTTATTCTAGTGCTTCATGTATCTAGGCAAAGAACAGCATATTTAACACCACCTTTGTACTCATTAGTATTGAATAATAGTAGAGACAAATTCTGTCAATTTTTCCATATGTCTTTTTCTTATAGAAGTGAATAAAAGGAGACATTAGCTGTTAACATGCTTAAAATATAACAATATCTTGGAACCAGAGAAAGCATCATGAAACCAAACCTATTCAGAGGACTTTCTTTCCTTCAGGTTGGTAAATTGACTCATTTTGCCTACACTAAAACCAACCAGGGTGTTCCTCCTACTGCTGAAACCATGTTTTTTTTTAAAATGGAGTGAGCCAAGTTTATTTCTAATTCACAGGGTAAAAACTAAAAGGTATTATAATGCAGGTCAAATATCCATTCTCCTAACCTGCCCACAGCTAGAATGACATCTGTTTGATCTACAAACTTTCATTTCTTATCTCTAATGAATGCTAGTTTCTCTCATCCATAGTGCATAGTTGAGAAGTCATTTAAAAATACATAAAAAGAAACATGAATATGCTAAAAGTCTCTTGTAGTTGCCTGATCCACATGCTACATTGCACCAATGAGAGACCAAAGAATATTGAAGAATGCTTTTAGAATTGGTTTTATTATATTTTTTCTCATAATTTTATTGAAAATTACCTTCCCTGCATATCTGAAGATATAGTGTGTCTGCTTTTTAAAACTACAGCAACAACATAAAATGTTGTACCTCAATATATATAAACTTGTATCATATTATCAATATGGAAATATTAGTTCCCCGATATGCCCTTTCTCCAATATGTAGGAATGATGCTTAATCCTAGTCAGACATGCCTTTTTATTGAATATGGCAAGGGTTTTTTTGTTTTGTTTGTTTGTTTCTAACATACAACATTCCTAAAATAAGTCATATCTTGGCACTTTTGACAGTGTTCAAATCCTGAAAATCTTTTAACAGTATTAAACTGACAAATCATTCTTGAGGATTATAGAGGAAAATGACCCAGAATTACTGAATCCTGGCAGCTTCTCTTCTGAGGAATGCATAGTCTACAGAAGTGACATGGTACCAAGCCAGAGATTCTTGATTTGCATGTGGATCCTGAGAATCTTGCATGCCATCCTCTGCTCAGGGTGGAGAGGAACAGCACACATCAGTCTGACACCAGAATGGGTGCTACTCAAGTATCAACATGGCAATGTAAAACCACAGTGACATGGGCACGTCTGAATTCAAGCTGATAGTTCCTTAAACTGAAACTTAATATTCTTCCACTACACTATTGCCTTTGTGTATATTCAATCACATTTATTTTATAATAAGCATGTTACATTTGTGTACTCATAAGAATCTGGAAGTGGTACTGTATTTTGGGTCACAAATCTACAACTTGATATGTTCCACCTTTTGGTAGGAATTTATTCCAAAACATATTGTCATCACTGATTATTTTCAGAGTTTAATAAAAATAACAAGTCAAAGGGATTGAAAAATGAAGTACAGGCAGGGGGAAAGATTTTTTTTTTTCCAGTATGATTTGAATTACATTGGAAAGTCAATGAAGCAGAGAAATACAGCATGACTGCTCCAGATGGCAAATCTGTAGAGGAAATTTTGCAAACCAAAAGCAGTGTAAACTAGCAGAGTAACAGAAGAGGACTGAAGAGCAGAGAGACTGAGGACTATAGAGGCAAGAGATGGAAACTAATAGAGTATGCTGAGTAGTTCCTAAAAAGCTTTCCCTTCCACCTCCCCCCCCCAAATCCAAAATGCAATATAGAAATGAAGAGGCAGACAATGAAGCTCTGAAAATGGCAGTATATGACAGTTTTGTGAATATCCCTGTATCTAGTTACGAATTTCATTTGATTTAGCAACACTACTGTAGCTTTGAATTGTCATTGTTAGGGACCTACCAAAATTGCGATTTCACAATTGTCACAGAAACTGGAATTTCAGGCAGCCCTAGTGAAAAAGCACAGGATCCGTGCTTTTGGCAGGATCTCTGGGGAAAAAATCTCACTGAAAATAAAATGCTGGCTCCCTCTGGGGAGCCAGCAGTCCTTGTGGCCACTGCAGCCTGACCACACAGGGGGAAGTGGGGCTGCTGGCATGGCAAGATGACTGCCACCCTTGCCCCTTGCTGCAGATGGGCTGCAAGGGCTGTCCAGCATATGGCCTCTAATCAGTGGAGAGGGGTGGGGCCACATGATAGACAGCGCTTGCAGCCAATCAGCAGCAAGAGGCTGCCCCATTGGGGCCTCTCAGCCAATCAGAGGCATGGGGTGCCTGCTGCGCTCTGCCTGTGAAAACAGCTGCCTGGCTTGCAGTTTTTCTGGGAAATCAGCCAGCAACCACCTTGATTTAGAAAGACCTAGTCATTGTGGATGAGATATCCATGTTGTGGCAGGATGTTGGCCCTTGGGAAGAAGCTATTTCTGAAAAGGTGTGACAATATAATCTAAGGGCAATCAGTATTGAATGGTTTTCACTTGTTTGACCAGAGGAATTTCTGCAGGTGGGACCTCTGCCTTTGGAGGGTCTCTCTCTTCAAAGAAGTATGCCTAGGTAAAAGGTGGAGCTAGAATTCTCTCAATTTGAGCACATGGCTGCAGAGCTGCACTTTTATCCAGCTAAACACCTGGCCAAAGGGGAAGGGTCATTTTACTTTCTGAAAGACAGTGGAGGCAACAGGGCTTTTGCCTTCCATAAGAACTTAAATCAAAACCCATGGATTCTATTTTAAAAAGGGGGGGGAGGGATGAGATTTGATATGGAGGGGGGGGATATCAGGTGTTTGTTGTTTTCCACATACCTGTAACTCTTTTGTACTTTTTAAGACTAAAGCATGTACTTCTTTAAGAAACTCCTTTACTAAACCTGCCTCCTTACTTTTCTGCCATGTAGTACCTAGCAACACAGCTTAAACAACCAGGAAGACTCAAGAGGGAACTTGTTTAGGTAAGTTGGGAATTCATTATGTCTAAGGCACTGCCTCCAGGGCAGCAAACATGATCCCAGTGCCAAAAGGGTGTCAGATGCAGGCTGTATACCTGGAGTGTGTGCCCAAGTGATCCAGAACTTGAGGCAGTGGTTAGGCATGTGGGATTCAGTGGTTCAAATTAGCTCATGAAAAAGAGGAATCTTTTTAAAGAGCAGGAGTGAACCAGTCTATGACAGGATGATGTGGTCATCCTTCTTTGCACAGAATTTTTAAAATGTTGGAGAACTGGGACTTGTGAAGGCCAGAAGGATGGAAAAGACAACAGTGGAAGCACAGGGAAAAGGAGGCTATGGGAAAAATGGACTTAATTAGTGGCCTGGATGTTATACAAGACTGGATAGAAGCAGAGGGGTGGAAGAATATATATGGGTCAGTAATTCAGAGAGAGTGATGCTTGGTAAGCTCTCCTCAGATAAGAAAATAAGCCAGAATGTATTTGGTCAAGACATGATGTATACATTTGACAGGAATAAATGGTAAAAGGTGTTTAATAATATCTGCACCATTGAGTTACAGCTTATTAGTGTTTATATATACACATTTATATATATACACACACACACACATATTATACACACACACACATAGAGAGAGAGAGAAAAAGAGGAACTAAACAACAGAAAGGGAGAAGATAAACATAAAAAAGGAGAAATCTTTAAATCTTTATAGAGAAAGGGCTCTTGGAAAAAGAACCATGAGCAAAGATGGAAAATATATCGAAGTTAAAGAAAGTGGTGACTAAGGCAGATAAGCATTAGTTCTTAAATGGAACGTAAGAGACTCACACAGGTTTAGAAATGGCCCTGGAAGATGGAATGCCATGAAATCTCTAAATCTGTAATATGGCAATAAGATTAGAGAAACTGAAAGTAATCAGCAGAAAAAAAGAATCAAGTAAAATGAGGATGACCTAGAAAAGGGCAGTTACATTTTGGCAGCAACATGTAAACAGTAGGGATGTGTGAAACGGGCCATATTCGATTTGGAGTCAGCCCAAATTGGGGACAGCGATTCGATTACTTGATTCAGAACACTGTCCCAAAATCCGAATCTGAAGATTCGATGCTGATTTGGAGAATTCATGATTTGGTCATAGACAGCTTTAAATGTTTTTTCTGCATACCTCAAGGTACCAGACATGGCTCATGAATGCTGCGATGGTTGTGTAGACAGAGCATTCCACAGGAGCATAGGGGGGTCCCCCACATGCTTGGCAGTGGACCCGGAAGTGAACTGGAAGTACTTCCAGTCCTTTTCCAGGTCTACCACCGAGCATGCAGGGGACACCTCACCCAGACTCAGCAATTGGCCATGCAGAGACCCCGGGTGCCCCTCCAGACACAAGGAGGCACCAGTCACCAAGCCAGGAGGAGGGGGAGGGTCCCCTGCACACTCTGTGGCAGACCTGGAAGCAGACCGGAAGTGCTTTTGGTCCACTTCTGGGTCTGCTGCCGAGTGGGGAACACCCCCGTGCTCTTGTGGAACATTCCATCCATCCCAGCATCTCAGCATTCACGAGCTGCCTTGTACCTTGAGGTAAGTAGAAAAAAAACTTAAAGCTGTGCCTATGGCTGAATCACTGAATCTCTCTGAATAAATTCAGAGTGTTCCGATTTGATTTGGAGAGATTAAAGGGTCTCCTGATTTGATTTGGATTCAAAGATTCAGCCACCGAATTGGGCGAAATCTCTGCTGAATCCAATCGGCAACTGAAGCTTCACACAGCCCTAGCAAACAGATCAAGTAGCTTTTTATTTAAAAAAAAAGAAAAGAAAAGATAAACAACACACACACACACACATATGCACACATCTGGAGACAGCCTAGATCAAGATTAAGTAATAATTAATGTAAAATTAAAATAAAAACATAGCTTAAACAAATTCTGGAAGGGAAAAGATTCTGAAGCATAACTCGTCATATAGAGATTAGTGTATGCAAGACCAGAAGACAGTGAAAACAAGCAAAAAATATTTCCATCCATTTGAAATTAATGAACTAGCATATAAATCAGAAACTAAAAGCAGTCTGAGATCAACTATTCAGAGACATACTTACGGATGGGTTCCTCAGATGATGAAAAGTAGTAAGTGCTATTTGTATGAGAACTTTTTTTTTTTTTTTTTTTTTAGTTATTTAGGTACAGGGGACATAACAGACTTTGGAACTCACCCAGGAAGGATTACTGAATACTGTTCCCCAACATGCTATCTGACCAATGCCAACCTAAATCAGCTAGCATTTTCTTGTAGATACACTGCTGTAGGGATCATGAAAAATTAACTTAATATACAAAAATGTGGAGTTCCGTGCGTGCATAGAAAGAATCCTTAATCCTGGCAAAAAACATATGCACCAAGTCAGGGATGGCCTGCGAATATGAAAGTCATGTGTCTCAGGATAAAAAACACAGCACTTAACTTTACAGTAACTGTTTTTCTTCAAGATGTTCTGCACACAGGGATCGGATTCATGGTTTGTACAAACTTCCTACAGAGAAGCACAGACTGCTTTAAGCAGAAACATCCTGAAGGTTGCACATACATGCTGTTTTACACTTCACCCGCTCTGGACATGAGGGGTAAAACAAGCCAAACTTCCAGTCAGACCTGTCACTGCCCAGAATTCAGATGTGCACTGTGAAGAAGAGTGGGTCATGGAATCCACCTTAAAACCCCATGAAAAGATGACAATTTTATGCAGTGTTTCAGTTTCAAGTACTGCAGTATGCTATGTATTCAAAAGTATATAATACAAAACTGTTTCTTGTAACAATGAAGAATCTAAGGAAAAGCTATACATGCATTGTATAAACAAATACTTCATTACAAAACACATCTGCTAGAACTGCTTCATGGATTCACTAAAAGGAAACTGCTTTGAAAAGTAATGGCCATATAGTCAACTGTAAAACCTACTAGTTAACCCCACTTTAAAATTTTAAAGTCTTATAGCTTTTATTCATAAACACAAATAATTCTGTTCTACACTTTTACATGGAATTCATGTTCTTAGTTATTTAGCACAGAAAAGTTAAAAATTATCATTGAATCTCCAATATTTATTCGTTGAACTTCTGGGATCTTCTTAAGGGTCAGTTTTCTCACAAAAGGTCCTCAGAAGTAGCTTATCTTGCACTTTATTTGGAAGAGATATAGTTTCTAGGGTCGGAAGGGACCTGAGCAGATCATCTAGTCCA
>NW_017728913.1:4181375-4202007 GCF_001723895.1 Crocodylus porosus
AGATGCATCTGTGGATGCATGCCAAGGTGCGGTTGGCCTTCCTTACTGCCTCTCCACACTGCCGGCCCATGTTCATCTTGGAGTCAATGATATCATCATATAGTGAGAAAACTAGCCAGAATGAGCTGGGGTGCCGCCGTGCGAGTACTCTGCATCTCTGCTATGGTACTGGTCTTCATAATGGCCAAGTACGGTGCACCTGTCTGGGCTGCTAGCACTCATACCAAAAGTGTGGACGTCCAGTTAAATTCTGCAATGTGTGCTATCGCTGGAACCATCAAATCTACACTAATCCACTGGTTACCAGTGCTGGACAATATTGCTCCCCTAGACATTCACTGTGACAAAGCTGCATACAGACAGGTTGTCCGCATGAATGACAACCCAGACCTTCCCATCCACAGAGATTTAAAGAACCTCCAAACTCACCATTTGGTTTCCCGGAAAGCTTTATGGACACATGTACAAGCCCTTGTAGGCCATGATAGCGAAGCTGTGGTTACTTGATGCACCAATGGTGTATTAGGAGTTTTGCAAAATGCGATTATGGTAATCCTGATCAACCTATGGATCACATAACAACACTCTGCTCTCTATACAAATTTGATGATGACATCGCAGAGATACATTCCCTTTCCTCAAGAACATTAGACTGGTTAACTAACCTTAAACTGTACTTATAATTGTTGCTCCAAGTCCTCTATACAAAAGAAGAAGAATCACCATTTCTTCAGGATTAGGTACTTGAAAATTAGAATTTACTGTCAGGGACAGTAGTCTCATGCCGCCATTTGAAATGCTGAATGTCTCAGCTTGTAAACTATTTAGATTACTGCTGCATGCAAATAGTGGGTAAATTCATTAGCGAAAGACTACTTTCAAGCTAATGTAACAACTCTCTCAGTTTCAGGCAAAACAGGATCTCTTACAAGGTACTTAAGTTTCCATTGATTTTTAGATTGCAGAGATGTCTATTCCAAACATCGAAGTCAAGCTGTAGCAGCCCAAGTTGAAAATAATTTACTGATTAGCTGTTAAGGAAAAAGGAGGATTAACTTGAATTGCGCTAATTTCAGCAACTGTTAAAAATCTCAGCAAGTAAGAACCCACCAGCTTATATGGAATATAATTACGTTGTTATGGCAGGAAAGTGTGCACTTGCTAAAATTCATCACATAAACCCACAAAACCTTGAGTCAAACCTGTCAGAAACCAGCAAGAAAGAAAATGCAAGCAGCAGTAATGATGACAGTGAGACTCCTAGAAAATTCTTCCAAGCATTGAGAGTTACTTATTGTGAATACATTTTCTTTTTTAAAAAAAACAAAACCTTGGTTACCTATTCACATTGATGCTCTTATAGTCTAAGCATAAGTGAGTCAGTGGAATATGGGGCTTGATTATAAAAGACACCAAGTTTACTGTTGAAAAGCTCATATTGAACATATTAGTTAACCTGCATAGGATTATCAGTGTACCTTCTTTCCAATATCAAACCCCCTATACATGAAATAAATAAACAACTTTTATAGCACAAAAGGTTATTGACATGAGCTTGGGGTGGCCTTAAGAAAGCCAGTTGTGAATTACACAAGTCAGACTAAACATGTAACAACTTGCATTTATTTTTCTTTCTTCTTATGATAGCAATCACAATGTGCTAGTCACAGCCCACACAAGAAGAAAGACACAATCTGAATGTAAGGCAGTGGCAGACAAATTTTTTGGCAGGCATGCCACAAATTAAGCCCATATCTTCCCCTAATGCAGGGGCGGGCAAAATACGGCTTGTGCAGCCCCTAGAAAATTTAGTAAATTAATATTTATTTGCTCCCGGCTGCCTGCCAAAGATTACAGGAGCCAGAAGCAATAGGACCCAGGGGGAGTCCACAGCAGGACTGAGGAGCCCAGTCCCCGCTTATTCCCAGCCATTTCCCTGCCCCTGCCCTGCTCCAGCACCACATAGCTCCAGCTGCATCACCAGACTGTGGGAACATGGGGCCACACCAGTACCCAGGGTGTATGTGTGTGTGCACGTGTGTAGGGAGAAGCAGAGCATGCGCGTGCATGAGTGTGTGGGGAAAGGCAGAGTGTGTGTGTGTGTTCATAGGGTGAGTCCCACATGCATACCCCACTATACACATGCACTTCCCTCACACTGCCGTACACGTAAGCACCCACACCCATACTCCCTCACACACGCCAACTACCCTTTCCCATACACAGCCTCTGACAAATCCCATACCCACTTACACTTCACATATGTGCACACCCACATGCTCCCTCACCCCAGAGCCACACCCCCTCCCCTATCTACCTCCCAAAGACACACCCACACCCTCCCCCACACCCCCAGTCCCCCACAATCCTATACCCACCCCAACATACAAGAATAAGACTTCATTTTAAGCTACTGTGTAGTACTTCCAGGGGCAAGGGGGGGGACTTCTGATGGCAAAGGTCAGGGATTAGGGGGCACAGCACCTGTCAAGGGGCAGGGCTACCTATGTGGCCCCTGACAGTTTGCCAAAACTTGGTATGTGGCCGTCCATCTGAAATACTTGCCCAACCCTGCCCTAATACTACTCTGATCCTCTTCTCTTGCTTTATCTGCTGCTCCGCTTTTTGCTCCCTACTCAATCTGCTGCTCTGCATTCTGCTTCCTTCACTATCTGGCACTGTTGTCAGCTCCCTCATGTGCCACATACAGAGGCTGCCTGTGCCACAGATTGACCACCTTAGCCACATCCACACAAACATGGATGTTTGTTTCCCTGGGGACAAGAAGTAGCATCACACATTGTGCTACTGCTACTTGTCCCCAGGGAATGCCTGTGGCACGCACTCTCTGACACACAGCAGGTTACCCCAGGTGGGGTAGAGGAGGCTGGAACCAGCAACTAGGCTGGTCCCAGCAGTTTTACCTGGAGTCCCAGGGACTCCTGGGGCTGCAGCTGTGGTGATCCTGCCGCTCAGAGTCTGGCCAACAGTTGGAGTGTGGTCAGGCTCTGCTTTTGGAAGAAGTGCTCTGTCCCCACATACGCTGCTCTGCTTTTTTTTCTGTTCAGGTTTTTCTGACCCTGAGATCTCCCAGGGTCAAAAAATCCCACTGTGCTGCTACCTTGCAGCATTGAGAACAGCTGAATGTGTGGTATGTGGCACCACAGATGTGTCTGCGGTGCCACAAATTGCACGACCACGCTCACCTGGATGCGCCCTCTGGTGTAAGAGACAAGCAACAAACCAAGAGACTATTTAGTCAATCATATTGAAAACTCCTATGCAACTATATTTCTCTCTTGCCAAGTTAGGGAAATAATTGTATGCTGGGGTTGTGATAAGAGGGGTTTGGGAGGCAGGAGCTACAGTACAGGAAGATTAATAGCTAGTTCAAGTCATGTTCCAGGCCTGACATAAAAGAAAGTATGCTGTTAGATGTAAGAGGGCATGCAGTGACGTACAAAGGATTTCAGAACACAGGACGAGATAAAAGCAGTCAAGCATAGATGGGCAGATGAGGGGCTTTGACAACAAGCACCAAAACTTTGAACTTGATATAATGAAGAAAGGGTTAATATCTTTATCTATGCCACATGCTTACAGGAAAAAAGGATGTTTATAAAGAGATTTGTAAAAATTATTTTCTATTTGCACATCCCTTTTTGTGGAAGGCTGAATGTTGCAAGTGTGCAAAGTTGGAGGGTAGAATAAAAATTACACCTTTGCCTGTTAGATTGTAAGCTTTTCTGGTAAAGGAACTGACTCTTATTACCACCATTTTACATTCCAGTCATGCAGGCCACTTGCAGATGCGATGAAATTGCCCTTTTTAGTGGTTTAATCCTGTCACACCTTACATACATTGTATATTAAATAACTTTGTTATGTAGCAAACTAAAACACATCCCAATGTATTTTAGTTTGCTATGCTGTGAAACAAACTGCAGTGATACATCCATTCCTGGGGCCCCCTGCAGCTCTGGGGCTGCTTGGTCCGCTGACAGCTCGCTCCCAGGCCACAGGCAGGCTCTGCTGGAAAAAAAAAAAAGTGGTGAGAGGCTTGGTGAGCTTCCAGAGCCCCATGCACTGTCCCTGCTGCCTTTCTGCCATTTGGGACCACCTGGGAATGGGCTGGCTTGCCCCAAAGGCAGTGGAGGAAGGCAGAAGGAGGGTGGCTGGAGAAGGCAGCAGGGATGGTGCTTGGGGCACTGGACTTTTGGGAAAGTTTGCAAAAGCTCAGGCTTGGTGGGCTTCCAGTGCCCCATGCACCATCCCCACCACTTTCTCCAGCCACCAGCACACCCAGCCACCCTCCTACTGCCTTTCCGCACTGCCCTAGAAGCAAACCATCCTATTCCTGGAAAGTCCCAGGCAGCAGGAACAGTGCATGGGGTGCTGGAAGCCCCAGTGGGGGGGAGAGGGGAGTGGTAAGGGTCCCACTTTATTTTTCTTTTCTGGCAGAGCCTGCACATCTCTCCCGTGGCTGTGGGGTGAGCTGCCAGCGGCGCCTGAGGTTCAGGGGGCCCAGTTCTCCCCTCTGCAGTAGCAGTGCCCCTTGGAGCCCCCCAGGCAGGCTGCTAGTGCACTGGGTGCTATTTTGCACAATCCTGAAAAACTGAAGTCAATAAAAATCATAAGAACACTTAAAAAATAAACATCAATATTATCCGTTGAAAGTGTTAAAAAAATAAACATTGAATTCTGCCAAGCCTAGTCATAATCTAAATAGATATGATGTACCAAGACTGGCTGGAGATGAGCACTGGCAGGGCTGTGCACCTGGCTCTGCACAAGCAATATGAACTACAAAAAGGAAAGAAGTACTATAACTTTGTAGATAGAGAGGAAGACAATTTCAGAGATATCATAATTGCATTGATATTGAAGGATACTTTTAAAAAATCTTCAATGTAATTGTTGTAGCTACACATTTCTGTAGTAATACAAATATAGCAAAACCATTGCAATTGTAACCCTAATTTGTTTAGGGTGACGGTTATAGTGATTCACCCTGCAGTAGTGATGCTCAACCTTTTCTCCAGCTGACAAGATAGGCAGGGATGGGTCCCTCTGCAGGTTTGATCCAGCTGGTGGTCTCAATCCAGTGACCACAGCAGGTGCTCCAGGGGCCTATCTGCTGTGCAGAGGGGGTGGGGGGCAGCCTGGTCCTGATCCAGTCATGCAAGGGAAAGGGGCTTGACCTGGTCCCAACCAGGCCCTAATCCAGGGAAATGGGCAACGGTGTAGCCTGGCCCAACCTGTCCAGGCAGAGGGAAAGGGGGAGTGACCAGTGCCACTAAGGGGACCAAGCTCAGTCATGAACCAGCAGCACACGGTGATGGGGCATGCCCTGGCTCCAAACCAGCCACAGGGTGGGAAGTGGGAATGGCCCAGTCCTGTGCTCTGATCCACTGCACAGGACATAGGATTTTGGCAGCAGGGAGGGGTGGCAGTATTAACTGCCATTGCTCTCTGCTGCTAAATTTTCCAACCCAAGGGGGACCTCATGGGCCAGATTCCAGGACTCTGCGGGGCTGCATTTGGCCCATGGGCTGGAGGCTTAGCACCTCTGCCCTATAGGAACATGCAGATGTAACAGTTACCTCACAATAGCTGATCAGCACTCCGCAGCAGCAACTCCCTTTCCCCTTTTAAGAAAAGTTATGTTTGTCCATAATCTAAGTATAAAAATATTATGGGGTTTTGCTATAACACTTTCTAGAAAATCAGATATTGTGATTATTAAAAGGGAGAGAGTACATTTCATTATGATTTTTGTTTTCAGTTTCTGAGAATTTTCAAATGAAAATGCAAGAAAACACTGACATATACAGAATCACTTGGTGTAACAACTAAGAAAATTTGTGGCATAAGAAGCATAAGCACAATGCCAATTATTAATCGTACAGTGGGATCTCATGATGGGGGGTATTACAACAGGATTGTTATAAGAGTATGTATGCTTCCAAAAGCAAAATTGATGGGCACCTCTAAAATACTGAGCAAGAATGTAACCTTTGAAACATACTAATGGTACATTGTAAGTTTAACCTGCATTGGTGGTTGGATGTCCCCAGAGGTTCCAGGTAATGGAGGCTAAATAGAAATAATCCATATTCATTTTAGAGCTCTCAGCCCTTGAAAAAAGAGGGTAAACAAGGGATGAGACATAGAGGGCACACCTACACTTTCAATTATGTGCTTTAGGTAATGTGAAATCTGTGTGCATTAAATCTAGTACCGCCATTGTGAGGGACTTGAAAAATGCACATTAGCCTATTTTAATGTACATTAGCAAAACAGCAATTTTTTCTGACCCTTTAATGTGCATTAAAATAGGCTAATGTACATTAAAGCACACATGTAGATGCGCCCAGAAGTGATAAGTAACTTTACTAACCTCAAAGTGACAAAAATATGGATTAGCATAATGGGGTTGGTATCAGAAAGAAAATACTACAATTGTTGAGTCCAGTGCAAATAATAATGAACTTATACAAAGTCCTGATCCTGGAAACCTAAACTACCATGGATGAGTCAGAAGGAACATAAATGTATCTGACAGTATACACAAAAGAGAGAAAATATTAAGGATGGTACAAGTGGATGTGTACAAGGGTAATGTTTTCAAATTGAGCAAAGGAGAAATATAAGGCTAGAACCTTAATTGTGAGGTCTTTACATAGTGGAATAATACCATAAGGATGTGATGGAAGTTTACATTCAGGTTATTTAAAATGAAGCTTGACAAGGTACTTGGAACATAATTTCAGAAATAATCCTGCTTTGGCAGGACTAGATGATCTGGTAGATCTTTTCAACTTTTGATTTAAACAATTAAGTATGCCCATGGTACTGTATTTCTAACACACTGTATCTAGTGAGAGGGTCTGAGCTAATGTCAGCTGAAGTGAATGAGAAGCTCTCCACTGACTTCACTGGAATTAGATTATGTGCATCACTCATTAGCTGTTTACATCTTGCTATGTATTCAGAAATAAACTGAAATGGATGCAAACTTCTATCAGGTATTTATGTATTAGTATTCTAAGTGTCCATTATCTTCTACTTGGATTACTGTGAATAAATATTTTAGTAAATTTGCAAAAATTATAATATACCATATTCTTACTCTGCTTGACCTTTTCCACCATCTTCTCTATTGCTTTGATCCTGCAAACTGTTCTGCATGGGTTAACTCTTACTGGTTACTAGTCCCAGCTGTCTACTTTGTGGAGCAAGCTGGAGGACTAAGGGCTAAATATAAAGGTGATACATGCTAAATCTGTTACCATTTCACCACTGCAATGAATTATGGTACATCGCCTATAAAACTTAAAAGCCAGTTAGATTCTATTAATGTTATACTTACAATCAGGAGGCATTTTTTCAGTAAACAATTTGTAATATTCCTTAAGAAGTTCAAAATGTTCCTGGTTAACATTCTCTTGCAAAGTGGTATCTCCAAACCTAAAAGACCACAGCAAAAAATAATAAATATAAAAACCATTCTCAAAAACAGGGCCATCCAATTTCTGAGTGACTGTGCCACACACCATGCAGGTCACACCCAGCTGCATGCTGTGTGGGTCACATACCACGCTGTGCTGCACACATCTACCCTCCTCCCTGGCACAATGGGTGCACACCCACCACTCCCTGAACCGTGGAAGCACCCTGCCCCACTGGCTGTACTGTCTCAGTGCCCCCACGTCCTGCATGCCATGCCACATGGGTCTGCTGTGCTGTGCTGCACTACACAGGGTCCCTGGGTCATCTGGGGCTATCTGCCTGCAGACTATTCAGTCCTGCCTCTAGGGCCACCCCTAGGGGTCAGACAGCAGGAGCCAGAGAAGGGGGTGGGAGCCTGAAGACTCCAGTGGCAGCAGCTGTCAGAGCAGTGGTGGGGAGTAGCACCCACACCAGGAACCCAGGGTCCATATCGGGTCAACCATATGCCAGTTGGATAGACCTGCTAAAAACAGATAATCTCCTATTCCATTGCTATCCCCAACCTAATCCAACCTCAACTATGCCTTCTGAATGTAAACACTGAATTGAATTTCCTTTTATTTTCTAATAGTTGTTCAAACAGATGTTATACAACAAAAAATTAAGCGACTAACCTCTGAACCTTTGCATTGTTCAGAAATATTACTTCTAATACCGTACACCTCTCCAACGACAGACAAACGAACAAAAAAATCCACTTACTTTCATACTATTAAAGCCCAAATCCTGCCACTCTGAAAAAAGCTGGAGTAAATCCATATTTTGCAAGGTTCCTCTGGATGTCTCAAATGCCAATGTTGCTTAAACAACATTAACTCTTTTATCTCATTTACTCATGATGCTATTAATGCTACTGGTCATTTACACTAGTGTCTAGCTAAAGTCAATGCACGAACCCAGCCATGATGGAAATTATGTCCGACAGAGAAGGAATAAATCTGACAGGGCACAACAACAGCAGCACTTTCATCTGACAGGGCTGTAAGTTTGTTCATCAAGTTGGGATCCTTATGAACACTTAGCCTAAATTTCCAGTCATTCCTTCTTATATCTATTACTACTTGCCAATAAATTCTGTTCAATACTGTTGAACATAGCTTCACTACTGAGACCTGCATGCTAGATAACTGCAATTTACAGCATTCAGGCAAAAACTACTACGCAAGGTAAAAGAACTTCAGTCTTTCCACAGTGGTGCTGCCCATTTTTCAGCAATATGGGTTAATGAGAAAATATCATGCAAGTGCTCATTTTCTAGGTTCCTCCAAGAAACAGCTTCAGGGTATCTGTTCTCATCATTAAGAATCTCCATGGTTTTGGCCCAAGCAAGCTACCTAAGACAATGCTTCTCTCCCCATAATTTCCCATGTATTTTGCAGAAACTACACACTGTCTCTACCTCTAGAATGAAACTCTTAAGAGTGGAGATGGAAGAATCTTGGCAGTAAGCCCAAGACTATGGAACTTTGTTTTGGAAGACTTGAGAATAGCCTCAAGCTCAACTGCCTTTGGAATGACACACAAAACTTATTTTTTCAGTTGAGCTATTCCATACCAACTACAACAACAAAAAAGAGAAGACTGAAGAACAAAGGAGGAATTATAAAGGGGGCTAGAGAACAGAGAGAAGTGAGAAGAAAATGGACTAGAAATCAGTGAGTCTGATGTGTGCTGTCATAATGTGTGGAAAGGTCTTGGCCATTTGGTGATAAATGTAGGACAGAATCCCAGACAGGAATTGTGCGGTTTTCCACATAGCATACTGATTGATCTCAGTCACTATTGCATCCATTTATTATCTAGTTATTTTTAAAGAGCTCCTCGCTACAATGTGTAATCACAGTGCTTTCCCAGGAGAAACCGTGAGTGTACAGATGTTCAGGCTTTTTCCCCCACAGTAAAAATGGCCATTCCAGGAGAAAAAATGTCTGCAAACAGCTAGGGTTAAATCACTACCATCAGAGTTTCTCCTAGGAAAGCAATGTCTGTACATCCTGTGGCTTTGCTCAGAAGAAAACATAGTCCTCTACCACACAGTGTGTCACTTGCAGGACTCTGCTGCTCCAGCAGGAAACAGAACATGTCCCCTTCACTATCCCCACACTGTAATGCTCACTGGCTCACCCAATCAGGGCTGCCTTATACATTGCTGCCATCTGTAACCAGGCAGACTAAGGCAGCCTGTAGAGGATGCTAAAATGTGTGCACTAGCCCACCTGAACCCCCTTCCCACCTCTCCCAGCTTCACAGTGTCAGCACTACAAGCTCTCTACCCTTCAGGGTCTCAGTATTCAAATATCTATACAAGCAGGTCTGGGTAAATTTCTCTGCCAGGAGAACAAACCCTGGAGAATTCCCCCAGATTATCTGACTGCATGTACACACCCCATATGTTTGAACTGCTCTGTCATATATAAAGTGAACAGCAAATTATCAGTGACAATAAACCATAAAAGGCTATACTGCATCTTAACATTTTGTCCCATGTTCTGTATCTTAAATCTATGCATGTCACTAAAATAGACATTAACCATAAATATTCAGATGTTGAACCTTGCTTATCATTTTCTTAAATCAAATATATTTTCAAACATGGTTCATTGAAACTGCATGTGTTTAGTTCCACTGAAATAACATTTACAATAAATAGAAGATCATTTCTATTGTTACTGATGTTTCCTCTTAGGATTGTTATTCTCCTGCAATACTTACAGGTAACTTTTTATTGAAAAACCAGGCTCTGTGCTTCCAACCTTAATTTCATATCTCAAGCACAAGAGTTAAGCCCTAAACTTCAGAGACACCAGTAAACTCAGGTAAGATTCTGAACTCTGGATGTCTCATATAATGTCTGTAATTAAAGAACTGCTATTTCTCCATAGATTGATCTCACTGGATTTGCCTGATGGACATGTTGCCTTAACTTCTAATTTTTTTGCAGTATGATTTTCTTTCCTTTTTATACAGAAAAGAGCAGCACATCAATCATTTTATAAAATAGTACCATCCTGCTTGTCACTCAATACTATAATTTGGTTGCCATCTTTGACTCGGACTTCTTTCCAGGCATTCATGTGCAGGTTATTTTTAAATCCTGCCAAATTCTTTCTGCAAAATATTTCTGTCTCTCCAAATGCTTAAAGCTCTCAGCCGAGCTCTCATAATCTAGCACGTTGATTACAGCAACATCATTTCCCCTGGCCTTAGAAAGTGGAAACCTGCACTACTTGTATCCTTTCAGGATGCTGCTGTAAAGATCATTTTTGTTTCTTATTGATTTGCCTCCTGCCAGTCTCATTTGTATCTCTCCACTGGTTCTGTGTTCTCTATTGCACCAAACATAAAAGTTACTTTACTTCACTTTCAAGGTTTTTCATGACTTACTTTACCCAACCTAAACCCTCTGATTCATTACTAAGATGCTGAATCCTATCTCTGACTGGCCAATTATCCAGTTCCCAACTTGCTAAATTTTCATAGCAGCATCTTGTGTATCCTCCTATACTGTCCCCTCACATTTGAGAAGAGTTCCCCAAAAACATCCATTAATTTACCTCGTTATATTTTTTGAATCCTCTTCAAAAATTTTCTCTGCCAGGATGTCTACAAAAAAACTGACAACAGATATACTGCCAGTATGCTAAAACCCCCATCTACTGGGACAACCAATAGTTTCTCACTACTTCCTTCCCCTTTCTATCTCTCTCTGTTCATCTGTTCTTTCTTATCTCATATCTAGATTGCAGGGACCACCTTTTTGTTTGGTGTTTGTACAGTGCCTAATGCAGTGGGTCTTTGGCCCTTGGTTCCTAGGTCCTTCAGTTATAACAAACATGCAAACATAGGTAGGTCTGTATCTCTTTTCTGGCAATCAAAGACTGCTGGTAAGAAATAAGTAACATTTTTCAACATATAGTGAGTGTGGAATGGAGCAAATGGGTGGAGCTTCCTTTATTGGCAGCAGACTAAGTATTGCCAGAGGATGTGTGGATACACCCTCTCTTTATCCAATTGTATATGTGAGCCCAGCAATACTAGCAGCAGGCATCTTGGGTTATTTGATGTGATCCACAGTTTTTTTCCACCTAGGTGGGTGAAACTGACTAGAACTGCATAGTTTGATTAGGTTGAGGCACCAAACTAGTTCAAGGGGTATAGCAAGATCTTGAGTGGGCAAACATAATTAAGAATTTCAAGAAAATAAAACATCATTCCCCTGCTGCTATGACCCTATTGTTAACATAACCCATTACTACTTTGTTGATTCCCTTGGCTCATGAACCCTATACTATCAATTAATATGAGGAGTGTACCCTCCAAGGCCTGCAACCTGCTCACCTTTTTCAGCTTCACCTGTTCTAGAGAAGTGGTTTGTGAATTTTCCAAATGAAGCTTTAAAGAGCCCTATTCTGCTCTTTGATATACTTTTGCAAGGGTGAACTAGAGCTATACATGCACGCTCCAGGAAAAAAAATGGGCTTTAGCGATATGAAATAGATGAGTTGATTTTCTTTTCTTTTCTTTTTTGGTAACTTTTTTCATTATTTTGTTTTAGTTCATACCTTGTGGGTTTTTTTCTTTAACCTAATTTAGTAACATATACCATACTCATTGAGTTGGTACAAGGGCCAGTAATAACAAGGATCCCATGTTATCTAGTGTGAGATCATCAGGGTTATCACAGCATGCTCAAGCAAAAAACTGAATAATGAACCTTCCAAAAGGGACTGTCATACCTCTCTGCAAGCGTTTGCTGTTCGTTGATTCCAATATTAAAGAGCACTGGGTACACATGGAGCAGCTTTCCTTCTTTAATCTCTTGTGGCAGCAACTCAAACATCTTTGCTGGAAGCTGGACTTCTATTACATAATGTTCTCTATGGAAAGAACAGGAAAAATAAGAGATGGGAATTCATAGATCTCATAGGAAAGAATGGTTAGATTTAGAAATCAACTTTTCCACCAATTACTCTCTGGAATTTTAAGTAACTTCTTTTCTGTTTTTAACAAATGTGTAAGGAGATAGAATCTGTAATTTAATTATAAAGTGTGCCTTGATAATGATTTCTTTACCAAAGTGAAAAAGGAATAAAACTGAAGGCGGTAAAAAATGCAGAAAAATTTCTATCAATTGCTATAGAAGTATTAAGGAGAACAATGACAAATCTTCATATGTAATATATCTTGAGCTACAATGCCATCTCTGTTCAGGAGGCACTTAAATTGGCCCAATTTTCATGCTAAACATTATTTACTGTTTCCTGTACCTAGGGAGGACCTTGGATGATATCCTCCAAAGGCAAATCCAGGTCAGAATTCTTCCATTTTGATTGGAAGCATCATCTAAATTAAAAGTGGCACTATGCAAATGTAAGGGATGGTTTACTACACAGATATGAATAATAGTGCAGATGAAATCATATAATATGACAGCTTTTATGTTATGTCTGTACCTCCAATCTGATTTTGAGATGAACGTATTCCACCTTTCGTTTTTACTACTTTACAGTAGTACCACTTAATGGGCTGCTGCAGGCTATAGAGGAACCTGCATGGTGAGCAGCAGGGAGAGCCATTTTAAGAGGGGAGAGGTATGGCAGAGCACCTTTGGTGCCTGCCACTTTAAGCACAAAAGCATGCAGCAGGGTAACTAGCAGGTGCGGGCCAGCCCTGAAGAGGCAGTCACATGGCTGCTGGATGGGCCATGTGATTGGAGAAGAGGAGTGAACAGGTTCCATTTTAGCTCAGGAATCAGGGCTGAGCCAGGAGTCTGCTGCTGGTAGGTGAAACAACAACACCCAGCATAGCTGCTGCTCATAACGTCTTGGAAGTAAGGGAGGAACTATGGGGATTGGCAGGAGGTTCCTGGGGATCCAGTAGGGTCCTGAGTCCCAGGAAGAAGCCTTGGGTCTACAGAAAGCAAGGCCCAACCCAGAAAGGGGGCTTACAACTTGCTGGCCTATGAAGGGGCTAGGTAGGCCCTGATTAGATCAGGCAGGGGTGAAGCCAGGGGGTCAATTGAGCCCAACGGACCTAGGCTTCTTGCAACTTTGCTGAGCCTCTATGTCAGCCCGGCTTGAGGCGATGGCTATATAGTGGGGTCTAAAGGGGGACCCCCTCTGGAGTATGGAGGGTAGCGGCTGCCATGCTGACCTTCTGATCCCTTGACCGGTCAATGTAAGGGGGCCAGGGCCATAAGGCCAAAGGGCATTAAATGGGCAGCCTCCCGCATTATTACAACCAGTATCATAACAATAAGGTGTGGCATGCGAGACCAGGCAGACTGCCCTAGGCAGGTGGATGGGCTGGTACTGTGACCAGGCTGCGGAGGTTGCACGCTGTCACACATTATGATGGGTGCATTTGAAAGACCTTGAGAATGTTGATTTGGATTTTTTTCCCCATCTAGGAGGGAGTTTCCTTAGTGGCACCATCTTTATGGCTTCTTACATGTCCATTCTGTTGCACAATGTGCACAAAAGCTGCACTTGCAATCTCTTTGTGAAATACCACTGAAGAAGCATAACAGGGCCAAAGAGTGACGCTGAAATCAGGTGAGAAAAACAAGCGCTGACATTCAGAGGACTAATTAGAGACTAATTTAATGCTGTTTTATAGGTTCTGTGGGTGCCTATACACATGCAGTGAGGCTGCTCTGACGCGCCGTAATTACAGCGTGTCAGAGCAGACGTGATTGAGTCTGTTGGAGTGAGGTAATTACTGTGCTCCAGCAGACTCCAGTGTCACATGCATCAGCGTTCCCAAGTTGAAAAATGGTGGCGTGGGGTGCTCTAACTAAAGCTTATCAAATAAATAAAGCAGCTCCACAGCCATTTTTCAGTGCAAGGACACTGATGATACATGAGATGCTCTGGGTGCTTTAATTAGAGCTGCTTCCCCCCAACTCCTGGAGCATGTCTACAAATGCCTGCTGGGTCTATTTAACTAAGGAATGGTAATAAAACAAAAATGCTTCCATGTCAAGTAATTTTTCTCTTTTTATAGCTAGATTCATTCTAGATAGGCTTAGTGGACTTAGGCTGAGTTAGACAACCATACAACTACATTTTCCAGAGAGTGCAAACTACGGCATAAAATCATTACAGAATTCTCATCACATAATATTTTCTCTTGAAAACAGAAAAACAAGTAGTTTAAGGGAATAATAATAAAAGATAACCGCACATTTCAGCAGTAATAGTTTACATTTTGGAATGACCTATTTAGAATTAATATTCTATGATGAATATGTGATCACACATATTCCTTCCCACAATTTGACTTGCCTAACAGTGTAACCGCGCAATAATGATAACAAGCGTTAGTTGAAGTTTTTACAGTACACTACCCTGTGATGCCTCAAAGTTCAGATGCACAATAAAAAAGAACATTGCTGAGAGATTTTAAAAAGAAAATGTAACTACTTTTATTTATAACAACTCCTTGGCACTTTAACTGAACTTTATTTACATTAAGATATTTAGGGTCAGCCACATACATATTTTTCATTAGTACCGTGCTCATAAGATTGATTTGTTTTTAGGCACAGAAACTTGTGCTTAAGCATTTCCCTTGATAACAAATTACAAATAAGTACTGTGACTGCAAGCTCTTTTATTACAGAGACAGATTAATTTCCTGACTTGCATTTCTGCAGTGTGGGTTTAACTCTCATTTTAGAAGGCCATGCTGCATAGGAATTAACCAAAAAAGGGTGAGTTGTTTTTAGAAAAGCATGTATTTTTAACAACAATCAGAAAAATGTTAATTTGTCCACCACTTTTACTCTTTACATTTACCCTCTTCTATCTCCTTATAGATACTATGTCATTATATCTAACTGGATTGAGCCTTAGGAAAATTAAACCTGCTTTCGTTTTAAACTTAAATCACCAATTCCTTTCTCTGAATCACCTTCCAGTAAGTACAGTATAGTAATCACAGACAATAACTCTTCTTCCTAAAGACTGACTGCTCCCTCAATCCATAATGACTTGGGCAGCTTGAAGCTTATGTCTGTTTCAAAACCTGGACCTCCAAGTGTGACAGTTCAATGTACTGTAGTAATGGCAGCAGGCCAATAGTAGTGGCTGTTGATTTTTTCAAGACTTGATGGGAATGATTTACAAAGGGTGAATTTCTTCTGATTAGGACTTAACTCAACCTACCATAATTTTTCTTAATTATTCCTGATGCCTTGCCCATCATGCTCTGACCTTCCTAGCTATTTATTTCAATCCCTTCTCGGAAAGCTCACGCTATGAGAGTGAATTGTCAGGAATAATTAAGAAAAACAGTGGTGTATGCCCCCATGACAGAGGAAATACATCTTTTCTAAAAAGTTGCTGCTTTTAGCTGAATTTAATTTACAGTCATCTTAAGAATTATGGTACTATTAAGGAAATGATTTCTGCAAAAGTAAAAACATTTGGAGCTTCAGACTGTGATAATAATGAAGAGAAAGAAAAATGTTCATCACAGGCAACATATCCTTTTTAATTCCTTTATGTCACAAGCATTATTACAGCATTCAATTTATGTACTGTACTCCAGGGCAAGTAATTTGAGAAGCATAATGTATTAGTGGGTAAAATACAGGTGTCCCTGACTCTGCTTGTATGATTTTAGACTTTATTTTTTAAAAGCATCCATTAATTTGGGACACCTCATTCTGAGTTCACAACTCAAGATACCTCAGGCCTGATTTTCAGAGATGCAGTGCCATGGGTCCAAGTGAACTGAATGGTAAGAGAACTCAAGAGTGTCTCACTCTAAGACCTCACTTTTGAAATACCCATAATTAGAAGCCACTTTTGAAAACGTTGATCTCCACAGCTCTCTGCACCTCAGTTTCCCAACGTGTTGGGGACAGGAATACAGACCATAACTCACAGAGATAACATTAGGATTACTATGTATTAACATTTGTAACACTGAGATCCTTAGCAGGAAGGCACTATGAAGCCCTACTTATTACCTTTACAGGTCCTCCAGAAAATTATTCATAATTCCATTTACTTCAGGAAAATCACACTTACAGATTTCCAACATAAGGAAACACAGAAAGAAGAGAAGCATTAATTGGATTCCTACTTGATTTTACCACCAGCATGTAAAGCTACACAGCTCTAAGGCTCTTGCTTCAGGAAACAGCCCCTACTTACCGCCTTCCAGTTATAATAGGCAAGAAATCATCTGATTTGGCTTCTATGATTTTAAACATTACATTTTGTAAATCTGAAATGCCCACAACCATGTCTTCCAGCATTCCAATTTCTTCACCTATGTAGAAAAATTTCAAAAGTTAACAGATGCTGATGTGTCTGACTAGCTACAGAACCGATACTTATAAGGCAATAAAGGGAATTAAGTGCCATATGTGCATTTTAAAACCCGAGTACTTAAATTATGCTCTTAATGCTACATTTAGGGCCCCTAAATAAAGAAACTTTGTTTTCAAAGGAGCCGAGAACTTTAAGGGGTAGATTTTATTTCAGCAATTAGTTGCATAGGTGGACTTAGGTACCAACTGCAAGCCTATTCCACTCTGCTCAAGTCCCTGAAATATAAAAGGTGGGTCCTTCTCTTTGCTGCTCTTTTGTGACTTAATCTTAAGGGTAAGGTTGATGATGTGTTACAAATTAGACGTGTTTGTGTATTTTCATGGATCTGAGCAGGGTGAAAGAGTCATATTTAGGTGCTTATGTGCACTAAGCTGCCCAATAGGTGGAATAGTATCTGGCTCCATTCTTCCCAATGGCATTAATAGTATCTCTGGATGTTGAACATTTCTGAAAAAATCAGTGTATTGGACTAGAGGGACAAATAACTTTAGAGCAGGCAGGTGGGTTTTTTTTTAATTTTGTCTATTGTGAAAGCCTTTTTTTTTTAAAATAGATTGTTCTGATATAATGACCACTTGTCTGAATCCTCAGGGTAGCTATGAGGCAGACAGCCCCTTATACTGCAGTAACTTTAGAAGTGGGGCTCTACAACATATTTTGGAAGTGACAAACAGCTCCAGTGGTGACATTTTTCCTCCTTAGGCAGGTCAGTCTGTGTTTTGAAAAAAAAAAAATCCAACTTCTTTAATGTGCTTAAAGTATGTCAAAATTTCTCTTTCCAAATATCCATCTTAATAGCTAACAAATGTTGGCATCTATGAATAAGTTCAGAATGAATAGCTTAGAGTTATCTTTATATCACAAAGTCTGACCTGCAAGTTGCAGAAATGCTGTCTGGGTTGAAATCACCCAGAGTTGGCAGCAGTTTAGCTTGGCGTCTGTCAGCTGTAAAAAAAAAAGCTACCTGGGCTATGCTTAATACTCATATGATTGTAGTTCACAGTGGGCACAGGTACATGAGACTTCTACTGAAGTTGTCTGATTAGCTGCATAGGAAAGGTCTCATGTCTATACAAGCAGTGTTATTTAGCAGAAGTAAACGAATTAATTCTGCAGCAGGATACTACTTGTAAATACAAGTACTATCCTGATGTGGAGTTTCTGCAGCAGTGCATGTGCAGACCTGACTCAGATGGCTGGGGCATGAGGGTACTTCAGTGTGGGGGCTGCCTACCAGCTAGCCCCGCACTGGAGCACCCACGTGCCCAAGCCAGCCCCTCCGCAGCACAGAGCCAAGCTGGAGCAGCCCCAAGCTGGCAAGTCGGCTCCCCAGGCCTTTTGCCAGAGAGGACTACTCCAACTCAGCTCAACATGCTGCAGTTCTGGGTGCATGTGTAAATGTGGCACCTGGAAAGCAATAAGCACTGGAGTTTATTGCTTCGCATTAATTGTATGTGTCCAGTATTTTTCAAATAGGAAAAAGTTCCACTAGCTGCATTGTGGAAATGAGTCTCTTGTATTTAAGACAATATAGCTTAGTACTCTGCATGGAATAATTAGCAGTTAAGGTTCCAAAAGAAATTGGGAAAAAAAATTACTGTAATTTGTGATGCTGAATTGATATATAGCACTATATCAGTGACTTCAAATGCACTGTTATATGGAAGCCTGCTGACTCCTAATGGGATAATATTTGTTGATTCAATAAGCCAAATTCCTGAATGGATGTTAAAATAATAGCTTACTGGGTGAATTTCTTGGTTTGCAAGGATGTGTAAGCAGTGTAATTCAATAGCATTACTTACTGTATGTACTGAGAAGTCCTTCATATTGCACAAGCAAACCAACAGTATGAAGCTGTTGTAGGAAGCCTTGGTCATGTAAGCTTGTGTGCAATTTGATTATAAACCCACAGACCAACCCTGCAAGCTGAAAAAAAAAAAAGAGAGTTTAAGGAAAAAAACAAACCAGACACTTTTGTGAGTGGAGAGCAACCTTGTTGGTAGGCATTCCACAAAAAAGCCCCATGCCCTCCCCAACTGCCCACTCCAATTCCCTTCCTCTGTCCAATCTGCTGCTTTGCTTTCTGCTCCCTGCCCTATCTGCTGCTGTGCTGCCTGTCCCCAGCCTGCTACATGCCCGAAAGAGACTGCCTGTGCCACTTGTAGCATGCACGCTGGAAGTAGACCACCTCTGCCTTAATGTATTCTAACAGCAATTCTAACATTTGCTCTTTTTGTACACGAACTGAGTTATATTTGGCGTTTGAGAAACACATGCACATTCATACCTCAATTTATATACAATAACGGTAATATACAAATAAAACATTTTGATCTCAGTTCAACCTTATTTAGATGTTTCCTTACATTAAGCAAACTACTTGCCATAAGTCTTACATCTAATTTATGCAGAGATCAGAATCCAGTTTTTAAGGTTATTAATAGTTTAAAACTGGAATATTCAAAGGAGCCTAAAGGCATTTGACTTTCAACTCCCACTGAAATTCAATAGCAACTATGCACTGAAATCCCTTGGCTCTTTCAAAAACCCAACCTGAAAATTACTATGACAATGTTTTATTTTCTTCCCTCATCATAGTACAGAATGTTAAAGTGAATGAACAGGGAAAAAAAACCCCCCCACTAAAAAGCTGAACACTTGTCTGTATACCATAACTAGTTACAGTAATGCCAAGAGCAACAAAAACAGTCACCGAAATAGGAAACAAATGATGCAAGAAGCACCTACTGCTTGACTAAAGACGATATCTCTTCTTAGGGTCAGCATTAAACACTGTGGCAAACCACATGCAAGTTCCTGAAGCAGAACAAAAGTCATTGATTGTTTTGCCCTTGTTACCACCTCTCCCATGCAGTCCTTCAGAGTAATCACAAGAGGATAAAGCTGCTCATACCAGTCACCTGGAACAACACAGAACACCAAGAGTGGTTATATCATTAAAACAAGAAACGCAGTCAAGAGCTTCTCAGGGATACTTGGTAGTGACTGCGTGAACCTAGAATTGCAAATAATTTCGCTACAATAAAATCCACAGGATAGTCAGGATGGTTCAGATGGGGCAATTTCTCTTTCTTTTTCTTGAAGAACTCCCTAGTTCCTAATTCAGATACTCAGGCTGGGAGTTGGAAAAAAATTCATCCCAAAACAAAGACTTTTGTGTATACCAAGCTTCTAAATGTATTTGTGATGTTATGTATCATAGCATAATAGCTGAAGCTCCACACAAAATGCAGAGGAAGACAGGGAACCAAATATTAGCTTAGTTGAAGCCAGCTGACATAGCTTAAAGGAACTATGACAATTTAAAATAAGCTATATCACCTACATTGAAAGTTTAAAATCTAAGGCTAGGTATAGACGTTACATCTGTTGTGCTTTAAGCACAGAAAACACACTAAAGCCAGAACAGAAGACATTCATGGACCATAGAGTGCTTTAAAAATGTCAGGTCACACTAAGTTAACCCTTGATGGACAAAGTTTTAGATTAAAGTGCTTTCTGTTACAGCGCTTTATGCAACATCTGTGCCAGATCCCATCAAGGGTCCATTTAGTGTGTAACTGTTGCCATCCCATTGCACAGGCTGCACTCAAGTTTCGGGCAGATCTTGTCTGCTCTGCTCCAGCATGGGGCTAGCTTGTCCCCTCAGCTATCACTGACCCACGTCAGTGACATCCTCTGATCCCAGCCCCACCTCTTCCCTCTGGCAGCTGTGAACCATAGCAGCGGGGGTGGGAGGAAGGGGTGTCTCT
>NW_017728913.1:4202107-4224309 GCF_001723895.1 Crocodylus porosus
GGGAGTCACAGAGGAAGAGGTTCAGGGTCTCTCTCCCCACAGCAGTCCTGGCCCTGCAGTAGGCCGCTGCCTGGCTGGGGTGCTGCAGGGACACAGATCCCAGAACCCTTTCCCCTGCAACCCCACTGGGCTGGCTGGGAGGGCTGCTCACCTTAGGGGGCTTTGGGGGAAGGGATGCAAGGGTCTCTCTCCCTGCTGCAACCTTGGCTTCATGATGTGCTTGGCCAGGGGGCTGCAGGGAAAGGGGTCCAGGGTCTCCCCTTCCCCTCCCCCAGCCTCTGCTGACAGTTGAGAGCTGGTGGGCGGGGGCAGAGCTGGGAAGAGGGCTACCTTGGCAGCCTCCTGGGAGGTCTGCAGGAGCACGCCCAGTGGCCAGTGAAGACAGGTTTAAGTCCCACCACTGAACAGCGAATGTCTTTTTGGTTTGATCATGCTCTAACTTAAAGTATTATAAGTAAAGCAAGATAGAGTGCTTCCACCAGGGGCTTTTTGAATGTCTGCACTTAGCCTAAGTTGTTCAGATTCAAATAACTAATGTTTAGTCATAAAAGGCAGAACAGCTCAGAGCTGAGAAAAGAATGGTGAAGGAGGCAATACAAAAATGATACCAGCATGGCAGAGTAATAATTTAATTTATAGCCTAGAAAAGCACTAACCTCCAGGTCATTCTTCTGTTCCTTTTTTTGAACTGTATATGTATTTTTATTTTGGGTATTTAATGATGGCAAATAAATAGTTTTGGAATTCATTAAAGGTTAGACAAAAGTAATGAAAATTGATGTGTGTCACAGTATTTTGAAATAGGCCTTGCTGTGTATAGGAAGGATAATATAAGAAAAAGAGAATTCCTAAATCCTTAAAAAATGGAATGCTTGAGTGTATCAAAAAAGAATAACTATATACAAAAATTGAATCATTTATCCCAACTGGTCCTACTACATCTCAGGTTTTGTAGGTTTTAATAAAGTAAGGCCTATGTCTTAACCACCCATTATCTGCCTATCCCTTATTTTATCAAACCAAAGTTCACACTGGTCTGGAGTAGATATGCAGCTTTTAATCACATCATTTTAAGATACATATGGCAATCAATAGATCCAGAGAACACTACAAGTAAGTATATGATCAACTGAATCCTGTCCATCAAGAAATGAGATTAGCTCTAAATGGATGTAATTAAGGATGACCAATTTATCTGAACATACATTCCAGTTAGATTCATAATTAAGTGACAGGTAATGACAAATTGTTTTAGGTAATATTCCAAGCCAGATCAGGGAAAGGCCAACTTTAAATGCAAAAAAAATATTTTGGCAGGGAAGAAAGGTCCTGTGTGGCAGTGGGGAAATGAATATAAACTATGACGTCCAAAAATATATATACAAATGAACTTAATTTTGGGTAAGATATATAATATGGATAGGGAACTACAAAGGATAAATCAATCTTTTCAGATCCTATGTTACAAGAAACAAACACAAGGACAGGGCAATAATACGGATTGCTTGGTAAACCAAACCCAGTCCAACAAAATGTATTTTAATGCAGTCACATGGAAAGTTACACAACTACGTCAAGAAATGCTGTATGTCTAGAGAATGGAGGACTGTAACCTGAAACTTAGTGACTGTAAAGGAACTGTGGTCACAGTGGACAAACAATTAAAAATGAACCTCCAGTGTAATTCTGTAACTCCAGTGTAATTCTTGTATCTTGAGATAACTGGATATATAAACAAGGAAGTATTGAAACTAAACAGAGAAGAATTACAAAGAAGAAAATGTCTTACTTCAACTTACAGGGCTAATATGTTTAGCTTGTGAACAAGGAAACTGAGAAGTGACTTGATTTTTCTGATTTATTAGGTACTAATGGGCTCTTTAATCTAGGGGGAAAACACATAAAAAGAACTAATGGATAGAAACTAACGCAAGACAATTTCAAATTTGAAATAGGGCACAGTTTTTTAAATCTGAGTTAAAGGGGAAGATGATTAACCATTGAAAGAAACTATTAAGGTTAGTGGTAGATTGTCAATCTCTTACTGTCTTCAAATAAAGACTGGATGTTTTTCTGAAAGGTATGTTAATCAAACATCAAAACAAGTTAGTGGGCTCAATACAGGGCTAACTAGGTAAAAGTTAATGGTCTGTGCTATACAAGAGGTCAGACAGGATGATTTAATCATCCGTTCTAGTTTCAAATTCTACCAATCTATTAAAACAGTTTGATAATGATAGCAAATAAAATAATGACTGAGCCTGGAACATATAATATATACTATGCCACAAAAGCAATGTCGCCTGCATAAGAATATTCTCTTAATAATAAAAAAAGAATTTTTCTTCAGGTTTGGCATAGTAATGAACAAGGTCACATCTGGCCACATCAGAGTAGCCTTGGAAGTATAATTGACAGACATCTGTCCAATCTCAAGGGTCTGAACTTGCTGGTATCAGGGAACTTGGAACTTCAAAATGTCACGATGTTGAAGGTCTGGCAAATGCAATGATAACCAGAGAGCAAATGAAAAGGAGAGCGTAGGCTCTGGAAATTAGTTTCATTTTGTGACCTAGTTTATACAACTTCACTGGTTTGGGATTACTTAGGCAGAGCTAAGAAATTTTTATATAGGACCTGTATCTTGTGTTTAAACAACAAACATTGAGGAGGATACATTAATCATAATAGCCCTTTTCTAAAGGGGAGGTCCCCAAAGCACTTTTCAAATAACTACTAATTTGGAAAGGAGAGAGAAAAACATCTCTAATACTTGGGAATTTTGGTTAATATTATAGAGTTGTTATATAGTTGTTACTAGGAAATGTGCTGTATCATGAATGCCTCTGTCATTGTATGTTCATCTTAATGACATGGCCACTAATATGTACTCACAAGATGAGGAAAGTCAAGGAAAGCACTTGATTGACAGTTGTGGCTTGACTAAGAATAGATATACTATGGAGGTGGCTTGGCTTGGAAGATCTAAGATTTTCTGTCTTCTAAAGGAAGGGATAAGTGGACAGGGCAAATGGAACAGACATGTCAAAGGATGGGTTTTAAAAGGACTCATGGGAAAAGAGAGAGACACTGAAATGCTGGGCAACAGAAAGAAAAAGAGGAAAAGGCTTTTGTTGCAGACAGGATCCAGATTATAAATACACAGAACAATCTCACTGAGGAGAAAAAGAACAGAAGTCTTCCAGAGAGCTTCTGCCCAAAAAACTATTAAATGCTATGGGACCGATAATCAGCAGCATTGGAACTCCAACTCTGCAGGACTAAATCAGTACTTCCACAAAACTTAAGGATTCTTTAAGAATAAAGCTTAAGTCAATGTAACAATATGGCATAATAATACTCCCCTTAACAGAACATTTCAGCTGAAAAGAATCATGAAGCTGGGGTTGGACATTAGATGCATCCAATGCATAACATACCATAAAAACAGGTTTGCCTCAGAAACTGAGACCAATGCTCTGATGTTCAAGAACACAGAGCATTGAGAGAAGTAGAGAATAACCACAATCTTCAGCAGGACTAAGACAGAATCATATGGTTCACAATGAAATTTACATGGAACATCAGGATAAAAAGATAGTACAAGAATTACAGGAGACACTGCACCATGACACTAATTAATAAAGTGCTTGAAGGAATTACAGCCTCGAACTACACATTTTCATGATTTTCAATGATTTCAATCAATCACAACCATGGTTTTATAATCTCAGAATACAAGTGGCCCTTGCCAGTAATACAGCACTCATTAAAACAAGACAGTTAAAAGTGATAGCTATTGAATCACCATTCTGAGTCAGTACTGAACCACAATAAACTCCTTCAGCACCAAGATATTTTCTGGATATCTGCCATCCAAGTATGTTTGCAATTTCCTTGGGTATACAGATGAAAACAAGGAATGAGTTATCATGTTGATAATTTAGTTAATCTGAAAATCTTAAGTGACTGACACTTCTGGAATTTCTCAAGACTAATTTTTCCTTTAATAGTCAAAAACACTAACATGGAGTAGTATATAAGAATGATTCAACTAACTCTTATTGAACCTTTTAGTCCTACAAACACTATGGAGTAACAGACAAATTACCCATTAGAAATATTTATATCACTTTTGATGCTTCTTTTTGGTCACACTTATAAAAATGGTTTTCAACAACAATGAAAACATTACCCCGTTTACATGAATGGTCTATGAGGACAATCACCATTAGTTCTGGACAACATTGGAACATTGCTCTAGACCAAAAACAGATTTGTTTTCCAGCAAATTAAAAGATACAATTATTCAAACTGAACTATATAACTTGTACCAAGCAAACAACTGCTTGACTATGCTGAAAACTTGTTTGCTGTTTAAAAGTACTTTATGTTTCATCTCCAGTAGGTGGAGCTAGTTAATAAGTCTGGAGCAGGACTGCATTGCCACTTAATCTCCATTATAAAACTACAGTAGCCTTTCATGTATAAAAACCAGAGAATTCATTCACTGAAGGGGATAATCTCATATTTGTTCTTTTAACTTTTTTAAGTGAAATTAAATATTTGAACAAGTTCCAAACTGGCAGACCTAGAGACTAAGTGCTTCCATCAATCCATTCATCCATCCATGGAACAGGAACAACAACAAGAAGACTGCAAGCTTCCCCATCACTGCAGGTCAATGTATTTCTGATGGGTCCAGCTGTAAGGCTGGTCTCCATGACCTTCAGGCTCCATTAAGAACACCGATAGGGGGCTGGGTCTCACATTGGCCCGCCCACCTGCCTACGGCAGTCTGCCCCAACTCACCTGCCATGACTTGCTATACTATTTGATATAATAAGCAGGAGACTTCCCTTTTCACTGCCCTGATGCCAGGGGGCTCTATCCACAGCTCCGTATCTTCCCTACACCATGGCCCATGCCTCACAGATGGCACCCATCTGCCCCGGCTTGAGGCTGGGCCAAACTCAGTATACTATTAGGACTCTCCCATACTACTCTATTCCAGGCCTCACTCATACCACCACCCCTCTCACTAGGAGCCTCTTCCCCTCTGCCCTCTCCCACTGGGCCTCTTTTGTGCCGCCCCTTACAGGGCCTGCCTTGCTCCCTTGAGCAGCTCCCATAGGCCATCAGGCTTAGCAACACTCGCTCTTTGGCTGGCCAACATACAGCCTTTCGGGCCCTCTGCGACCCTCGTCTGTACAGAGGCCAGGCAATTCTCCAAATACTGGGCTGGCTGCACCAGTAGCCCCTCATCGGGTGACTTTACATTACATACATATAAAAAGTCATAAGGGTTTTTATGTGCATGTACCAACAAGGACATCAGTTATGATTACTGATTTTCTGATGCAGATACTTCAACTAGAAAGTAAGTTGAAGTCATCAGTTCATTCTACATAGATCTCTGAATAGCCCATAGAACTAGTTACTTTTGGGAACCACTGCAGCTGTTAGGTTGTTCTTAGGAAATGTGGTATGAATGATTTATGGGGAACATTTTAGAATTTATTACTGACTTAGTAAATTTGGCCAAGTAAAACAGTGTTGCATACAGGCAGCTTTATAAAGGAAGATTATAATAATAATCATCTGTATTCAACTTTAGGTTATTCTGTCATCTGCTGCCATAACCTATGTGGTAAGACTCCAGCAGTATTAATTTGATCCAGAGGATGACAGCAGCAGTGAAGAACGTGCCCCTCTATCATAGGGCCTGCAGCTAGTTCCAAACTGTTTGCTGCTGAGGTAGATGGCAGACTACCTTGATTCAGGACATCTACTGGGCAGTCAGTGGCAGCAGATCTCCTAAACCAAAAACAATTATTGGATTTCTCACAGGACAAAGGCTTTTATAGCAAGAACCTATAGATGGCCTACCCTATTATCCAAGGTTGAGTACCAGAGAAGTATCTGAATTAACACTTTGCCCCAGGACAACAACAGTGGTTAATTCCAGCCTTGGATTAAACCCTACCTTTGCTTTTAGCCCCACAGAATCCTAACTGCGCTTTAAAACTATTTTTTCTTAATGGAATTCCTGAAGGAAGAAAGTGGTACAAACTACAACTTCCTGAAACCGGTGTTTTATCAAGTACTTACATAAACCTCAAACCTTCAGAACAACACAAGAAAAGCCAGGATTAAAAGCCTTTTTCCTTTCAATCTAACATGAATGGCCATATGCTTCTCGAGCATTGAGGGCACCCAATACCCCACAGTCTTTTGCTCTTCTTTCCTCTCTCCAAGGGAGGAGGAGGAAAGGATAACACTGGTTTTCTGACAGCCTGTCCAGGGGTGAGTTCTCAGGGACCCTGCCTTGAAAAATTTCATCCTGTTCCCACCAATCAGCTGATTGGCAGGGTGGAGGCATTCTCCTGCAGCAGAAAACTGTTCAGGGATGTATCACACCACAGGAGAATGGCTCTCCTCTCCCACCAATCAGCTGAACAGGGTGGGGCATTCTCCTACAACAGAAGTCCTCCTGGATCTGCAGGAGTGCAGACAGAAGTGCAGCTCTCAGCTGTAACTCAGAACAATTTCTGCAAAGCATTCTGGGATACAACATTACTCCAGACCAAACAGAAGTTCACTGCTGGTTCCAGGGGAGAGGGGAATTTAGTTGTGGGCTGGGAGTCTGCAGCCAGGTTCCCACAGCAACAGCAATGTCTCTCTGCCAGTGCTCACTGTTTTCAGAATGGGAGGGGGGAAAGGAAGCAGAGGGAACTCATTCTTGGGGCCCCCCAGCTAGTGCTCTGTGTGTGTGTGTGTGTGTGTGTGTGGGAGGGGTGATAAAACCCCAGAGTGAACTCTCTTAACTCCCTTTCCCCCTTTCCATTCTGAAAACAGCGACAGGCTGGGAGCTCCACAGACACAAGTTACAAAAGATGCTACATTTGGAAATGTCTTTATCTGATACTTCATGCAATGAGGGTCAGATTTTCACCTGCTCAGCCATTTTTGAAGCTGTCTCCAGCCATGCACTTGTGTCTGATCACAGCTATAAACTGCTTTCTGTGGCCAGATCAAGCCAAAATTGTAACTTCTGTCTACACCCCAGGCAGACTGCTGCTGGAGAGAATGGGCCCTGGCCCCCTGCCTCTTCCAGGTCAATGCAAAGCAGTGGAATCACAGTCATAGTAAATTAGAGTTGGAAGGGACCTCAGGAGGTCATCACCAACTGCTGAAAGCAGGACCACACCCAACTAGATCATCCCAGCCAAGATTTTGTCTACCTGGCTCTTAAAAGCCTCCAAGGATGGAGACTCTACAACATCTCTGGGTAATTTGTTGCAGTGTTTTAATACTTTCCTTGTGAGAAAGTCTTTCCTAATATCTAACCTAAACTTTTCTTGCTGCAATTTGAGACTATTACTCCTTATTCTGTTATCTACCACCACTGAGAACAGTCTAGCTCCATCCTCCATCTTTGGAACCCCCCTTCAGGTAGCTGAAGGCTGCTATTAAAGTACAAGGGAGACAGGTTACTGTGCTATGGTGGGAGAAATTTCAAGGAAATTCTTATTGCTCAAAATGAACAGCTGTCCTCGGCCATAGATTGCAGAAGCTTCCAGCTGCCTCAGAAAGAAAATAAAAAATATATGCAATTAAAAACCAGACAAAATGAATGATCACAGAAATCAGAACGGAGAGGTACCACTGTTGGATGCTATGGTAAAGAAAAGGTAATGGGCCCATACTTCACAAGTAACTTTACTATTTACTTACCTAATCTCATTCACTTTCTCCCTCAGCACATGAACTAGGTAAACAACCTACTAGAAGCACTAGAAGATGAGAAATGAAATAGGTCAAGCAACACAAATGAAGGAACAAAAAAATGCTGTCTTGCTATTCACAAATTAAACAAGTTAGGTAAACTGAATATATTTGCGCTAAAATAGAATAATTTTTCTGAGGTAAGCATCTTTGAGAGGGTGTTAAAAATCTTATTTATCATTGCTCACATTATGTGACTTAGTACTATATGAAGTTAAACAATTTATTTTCCTAATTAAGGTCTCAGAGTTAGGTTTAACTCAAAGACAGCAGCCAAGCTTTTACAGGTGTTATTGTGGTAAACATTATAGAAATAATAATAGCTTCACTTAGAGCTACAGTTTGCAATATAAAAGCCATAAATTGCTGTAACTGCACAACTTATATTAACTCCTCAACTTTGATGATGAAGTGGACTTCAAAGATTAAAGACAGATTATTAGTTTACTGCCGAGGACCTGGGATATTATACCTGTGCACTGATTAACGGTGGGTCTGGAAACCACGTGACACAAACAAATGTGTGTCATCAGTGCTGTTCAGGAGAAAAGCCATGCAGAAAACAGAAGGTGGCTAATAACTCCACAGACACAAAACTCGCCAAATCTATACACTAACCGAATTATATCTTTTTCAAATTATATGTTTCAAAATATTATTGATTCATTTAAAATATGTAGGTGAAACTCATAAAGGTTTAGATGTGTCAGCACTGAGAGTCTCTGCACTTAAGATCTAGGTGCCCAACTCAAGAGCAGAATTCAAAAACTAGGGATCTAAATTCTCTATACTTTAAATGAAAAAAAGTCAGGTGTTTAGGAGTGGGGTTGAGATCCACAACTGTTGCCAAACTCAGAGGGTGGGACAACCCAACCCAACCAGCAGGAATTGCTGAACAGAGGGGTGTGTTTGAAAGCTTCTCTTCTTTCAACCATAGCAACTACTTGCAGCTGTTCGCTACCTATGTGAGACTGAGATTCAGAGTCTGAAACCCTCACTTAGAATTAATCATCAAAGTCATCCTTTCATATGAAAGGCTGTGGAAGGAAACATGGCTCTGAGGTCCACTGAAGAAAATATCATAGCAAATCTACTGGATCAAACCTTGCTAGGAACTCAGTCACAAGGATACCTATACTGAAAATCCCAAATAGCCTTAGGTGGAAGATAGGTCCCTAAGCACTTGGGTTAGCCAAGATGGCAACAGTTCTGTATATTCTAAATAGCTGAAGTTTAGGTCCCCAGCAAAAACTTAGGCTCCTGGAAGATCCTGTGCACTTCAGTGACTTAGATGGAAATTACAAAAGTAAAATTGGACACATCTCAGTAGTCTGGGCTACATATATTTTAAGAAAAGAAAAAGAAGAGGATAATAAAAAGGGGGAAGAAAGATCATGAAAAGGGAAAAGATAAGGAAGTATATAATGGCCACATAAGCAAAAACAAGAAGGAGATTAGACAGGAAAGCTACAGGGTAGAAGGATGAGAAAGAAGAGAAAGGATAGGAGGACAAAAGGAAGGAACACAAGAGAAAATTTTGTGGAAGTATCCATTATTCTACTTTCAAAAGTAGATAGCTTCTGATGTTTAGGGAAAACAAATTTCCCCTGGAGAGTTGTTTATCTTCCCCATAACAAATGACAATTTTAAAATGCCAAACTATTCAACTAGGAGTGAAAATTATAAAGAGCGTGGTTTCAAATGCTCTGGATTTATTTTGTCATAAGTAAGATATCAGGTCAGGTGCAGAGACACTCAACTTGGTTTCAAAGAATATGTAATTACGAAAGTGATCCAATTTAGATCTGTTGAATCCCTCTTAATTTCAGTGAGCAGATCCCTCTATAAAAAACTATCCACTCAGTCTGTTTCACATACAATTTATAAGATATATATTTATATGCATATAGAATTCTGTATTTGAATTATGGTAAACTGCTGTAATCCTGTAAAAGAGACTTTTGCACTCTGTACTAAAAAAAAAGAAAACTGGTAGAAAATGTAACTTTTCAAGTAATTTTCAACAGCAAAATCAGGTATGTTTAAAAAGAATGCTCTCCCTTAAAATCCATCTTCACTTTCAAGCTTTATCCTGCAGTGAAATCATAATCCTGTGCTGATGAAACGGTACACTGTTACCTTGGAAACCAATAACTCGGTTAAGAATACTGAAGGAATGCCTTAAGAATACATTCAAAGGTCAGACTTCAAGAAAAATGTTAGATTAAGGAGGGCATAATTTCTGTTTAATGGGCAGCATCTATGATGAAAAAAAATTAAAAGCTAAAGATATTTTTATTTAAAAATTTTAGGAATTCCATACACTGAACATAGAAATCAGGAAATACCAACATTGAAGTTGCAAGTGCAACCCAGTTTTTTGCAGTTACTGTGTATATAATTAATGAGTTTTTAATTAAGGACCATAAGCAACGAGTTAAATAATTTTGAGCATCACTTTCATATTTTCTTATATGCATGTTGGAACATATTTTTCCCCCCATTGTTTTATACTTACACTATTTTCATGCTATTATAGCTAATAAATTCTTGTGGACAGACTTTTTATATAATAGATTCTTCTCTCTGTATGTATTATACATTTTTCTTTCAATCAAAACCACAGCCTTTCTTAAGAGTCAATCCCAGGATAGGGCAGTCAATTATGAAATAACTGAGCTGTAAGTTCACTAGTGAAAGGTTTTTCAGTATTAATTTGCTGGTTGTATGTACACTGCATGTATAATATTGAAGTTCAATTTATTGTAAAATTTTCCTATAAATGATTTCTGTGGTTGGGTCTAACACACAGACAACATAGCATGAATGTGTGTACATGAGCACAAAAGGGAAAGTTACTTAGCAGTTATCCAGATGCACTTACTGTGTGCATGGACCTGTGCTTCAAGTGTACATGTTGGGAAATTTTTTGCCTGAGTGTTACTCATGCATCATACATGCACTCTGCTCCTCCCTGTGCTCTATACTGAAGACTTCCCACTTCTCAATTTTCTCTCAACCACAGTTCCACAGTGTAAATGGACTCCAGGGAAGATGAAGGGAGAACAGGAGGTTTCATTCACATACGAACAACAGAGCTTGAAGAACTCCAGTTTACTGCTAAGCAACTTTTCTTTCTCCTTTGAGTGCTTGCCCACATGCATATTCTCACGGTGGGCAACTCCAAATAAAATATCCATGTTACACAGAGGTGGGTATCAGAGTCATAGATCTATTGCAGGAACCCTTTGTCAAATGCATCATCACTGCTGGAGGCTTCCACCAATTGCACATTTTGTAAGGGTGAGAATTAAATTCCAGGGGACTAATTTGCAGATTTCAATCTACAGCCTTTCTTAGGGAAGCTGCTGAAATTGCCACATACACTGGTAAAGCAAACTGTAACCACTGATGGTAAGACCATCTTGGTGGTCTTTTAACAAACTTTAACACAATTCAACATCCAATTAAACAATCTTTGCAACTTCTGAGCATTTCACTTTCTAAGTTCTGGCTCGGTGTTCTGTAGCAGTCTTTCCAGGTTCTGACAAACAGACTCTCTCCCCAAAAAGGATCACAGACCAACCCTACAGACTTTAGATTTGAATTGTGGTCTCATGTTCTTTTCTGGCTCAGGGAGGTTAAAATTTTGCAATTGGTGCACTTTCCAGGATTGTCAGACCCTTCTAGGCAATAACAACTTTTCTTGCCCATTAGATGAAGGTGTCACATCAAAGACATAGCTTAAATCCTGAGAAACTGAGGGAAGCCATCATGATGGGAACAGAAGAAAGGAAAAAGTAGACAGCATTTTGAGGTGAGTTCTTTTTGAGTGTGAAGTCAAAATAATGGCCCTCAGGTATGGAGATACCATGTGATACAAATGAAGGAAGCAGGGGGTTCAGGGTCCCATTACTTGAAGAAAGATTCTCTCCCCTAATTCTCCCACCAAAAAAGTTGAAAGATGAGAGTGGTAAAGAAAGTAAAAAAGATAAAAGAATAAAACCAGACTGAAGCTGGAGACAAAAGGCCTTGAAGAGCTAGAGGCCAGAGCAAATCAGAGTGGGTAGGAAAAGTGCTAATTCTTATGAAAACCTGGTTGAAAGAAAATGAGGAGTGAAGGTTGCACTGACTTGTCTGGTCTAGGGGTGGAACACAAGGGTGGGTGTGCCCCATTCATGGTCTATAAGGACAGTTAAAGCAAATAAATCTCGACGCCTGTGTGACTATGGTACCTGTGCACTCAGGGAGTACATGCATATCAATAAGCAACTGAAGGAATCTACAACATAGTCATCATCCTCATTCTCCTCTACAGATGTGAAACATGGATGACCTACTGTTGTCATCACAACAGCCTGTAGAACTATCACCACTGAGGCCTCTGGAAAATCCTTTGCACCAAATGGGAAGATCACTGCACAAACACCAGCATTCTTGCTGAAGCCAATGTTACCAGCATTGAGTCAGTGATCCTCAAATACCAACTTCACTGGACTGGACACTCTGTAAATGCTTGACTTTCAACTCCCAGAACAAGTGCTCTGCTCCTAGCTTAGCTGCAGCCTGAGATCTTGTGGCGGCCAGAGAAAATGCTACAAGGAAACACTGAAGGCATACCTCAAAAAATGGATGCCAAAATCAAGACCTGGGAGGAGCTGGCTCATAACCAACTGCATTGGGAGTGCAATTTCAACTAACTGGTAAAGCTTCTTGCCCTCAACACAGGGAAGAGAATGGAGGAAGGAAAAGGAGAGAAATCCCAGCCTATCACCTACTCTCCCTTGAGGAAAGAACAGCAATTTCTGTGCATGGATCTGTGGCTCAAGGATTGGACTGTTAAGTTACCTCAAGACCCCTCAATGATCCATGGTAGAGGTCATCCTTGAATTGAGGGATTGCCATTGCCACTGCTGCTGAAATATATCATAATACATTGGATTTGAGAAACAGTAAGGTGTCATGTAACCAAAAGGCTACATGCTGTTATGTCTAAGTGAGTAGAGCTAAGGCTGAGTTTACAACTTTCAGCTACTGGGTATGTAACCATGCATCCTTAATGCTGCACTTCATGAAAAAAGAGCGGGGAAAAACACGTACTTTTAGGCAGAGATCAAGCATGGAAAATATGGCCCTAAAGACAAAAGGTTCAGGAAGTTATAGTGAAACCATTATGAACCTTGAAATAAAACAGTTGCTGCTGCTTTCCAAACTTTTCTTAATGTGGACCTAAGTCTAATATGTCAAAATATTTCAGTTCCCAGACTTATCCTTGATAAAACTGCTTTAAGCCAACATGACCATTAAATGTAAGCCTTCATGAGAAAAAATTGTGATGCAGAAAGCGATGAAGAACCTATAATGTGACACTAGTTAGATAATCCAGAAACCCAGGAAAAAAATCTCTATAAGGGACAAGTTATGTCACCATTGAAGTCAATTCTTGGAGATTCTCTCAGTAATATCAGGCCCTCAGCAAACACTGAGCAGAAATAACAGAAGAGTTTGAGAGAAGAATTTACTCCAGGGCTGTAATTTCTAGAAACCTGTTAGCTCAAGAAGACTACTTTGCAAACTGATGTCTCTCAAAAGCCATTTCCCATTATTTCCAAACCATTACAATCACCATTATTGCTAAGCATAGAGCAGTATCTTCAATCTTAAAGGGCAAAATTTATTACATTTCTTAAATTTTTTTCAGGCTAAAATCTCTTAGAGGAATGTAATTCAAAGTATTTTGAGTTTCTGAGCTACAATTCTAATCAATATTACAACTAGCACTGTAAAATTTGAGTGAAAGCAGAAGCACTTTTTCACCACTTGTTATGGCCATATGCAATAGCAAACAGAAATGGGATGAGACTGCTCGAAGATCTTTAAATCTATAAAGGACCTCAAAGAAAAAGTCCCCAAGCCTTGACAGAACAAGAGAACGGTAGAAGTCAGTTTTTTAAACTTTGGCTCTTCTGTGTCTTTAAAAAATTCTTATTTTTGTAAACAGAGGGCCTCCATCCAAACCACACATACACTATGAATCTAAATTCTGTGCTTCCTTTAGATTGGCAAAACAATATTAAAATAATCTAAAATTTCTGTCTACAGCCAAAGTACTCCATGCCATCTGGAGTACAGATAAAGTACCGTACATATACAAGCAAACACTTTTAGTAAAAATAAGGGGGGGAATTCTGGAAATATCTGCTTTGTTTACAAACCAAATCCAATATTTGCTATTTAAACATCCAGTAGACACCATCAAGTAGTAATAAAACTAGTAAAACCTAATTATTTGACAGGGAAATGAGCCATTTTCCACAAGAATGCCAGCATTGAGTTTTGTTTCCTTTATCAGAGTAGGGTTGTTGAGTTTCATGCTTGAGGATAGTTACAAAGTTAAGAGTATGCCTCAGTCACCTGTGCTACGGCGTACCTTCTTATCAGAGAAACATTACAGTAAGTATAGCATTGCTTTGAAAATATACTCTGCTGATACCTTGCCCCTGAGATAACTATTGGAGAATACAGTACAGAACACAAATTAATCATTCATTCTTCTACTAAGAGACAGGTAAACTCTACCTGACAGCAAGAAACTCTCAGAAGCAAATTTAAAGGATACATTCTCTGTGTAGATCTCCCAGTTCTAAATATAAAGAACCGGAAGTAACGTATTTGTCACAGAGATCTGGAATGGTATCATTCTTGGCACAAACCTGTCATACTGATAAAAGTGTTAGTTTTACAGCTTCATTAAAAATTAAGGATAGAACCAAAAGCCAATACACAAACAATACAAGAAGAATACCTTTAAGTCTAACTAAATTAACACGGACTTAAAAACTAACTCTTCTAATTTAAAAATCTCTGATGTAAGACCAAATCATGAAAAAAAAGAGCATAAAAAGAAACCACTGAACCAAAATTAAGGCCATCTAATAAAAGAAAGGTAGGTTCTGTAGTGGTGTCTAGCACAAAAGTAGGTTCTATTTCTTTTCCTGTCCTAAGGAAAAGTAAGCGTTCCTTTGGTATAGCACACACCTTCGAAGGACTGCTTTTCCAGGGTACAATATACATTTTAAAAAGACTCTCCTCATATTTATAAAATTATCAGAACATCAAACTTTCCCCTTCTTTACATATGCAGGCTGCCCTTTATTGCCCAGGTATAAAGTTGTTTGGACTGGAGAGTCAAAGGAAGACTAACATGATAGTACCCATTAGCTACAGAAACTAGTGTGCCTTAACTAGTGTGCAAGCCTGATGGACTATGTGTCTCAGACAGACCTTTGTCCTTTTGACATGTACCAAACACGCAGTGAAAACAGTTGAAAATCCTGGCATGTAGGAAAATCCGAATATTGGAGCCAATGTCCACTGTAGAGATCATGCAGAATTTTCTCACAGTATTCTGTTAAACCATTCTCTACCTGATGTTTAACTCTGAAGTAACTGCTGTATTCACAAAAGAGATCCAGTGTATTGTTAAAAAAAAAAAAATCAAATTGATATTGGAAGCAGTGGAAGATGTATAAACAAAAAGCACTTTGAAACAGTGTGTTAAATCTTCCTTACAAGTTTGCTAAGGGTTAATGTATGCTCTTAGTTTTTTCAAGGAAAACCTAAATTAAATTAAATCATTCCAGAAAATTCAAAGCAAAACAGTGTTCTTTCAAGGTGTTTATTTATACCCTGCACCCTCCAAAAAGCAACGCAAGCAGTTCTTGAGTGTACAACTGAGATACAATTTGATAAATAGCTTCTATCATTCAATGCCAGCAGTGTGCAATAGCTTGCTATCAGAATTTTCATCAACGATACTATTGACTTTTCACATTGTTGTCACTTTTTCATGCTATTTACTCAGTCAATGTTTTAAAAAAAGGTTGCTTACCACCTGTATGAGATACCACGCAATCTGCTGGGGAAGGGGCAATTTCACCTTCTTCCACATTCCTGCTGTTGCCTTTTTCAAGCAGTCTGTCCACCATGGCAATAACACAGTTTAAACTCTTCCCCACATTGGCCCACACCCTGTCCTGAAAAAAGTATCAGCATCACTACATTTTATTGAAAGAAACATAGAAAGCTGTTGTGGTAGAATGATAGTTGTATAAAACGAAGATTAGATGCTTACAAGTGTCATTACTTCATTTTTTTCTATTGACACGGTTTTTACACTGTAAATGACTTTATAGCAATGGATTTTTTAAGGCACTGAAATAATTATATTCGTCCTTTAACACACATTATATGAAATCAAGAACGGAACTATCCAACAATCACTAAACAGCGTGTTTAATTGTATAGCCACTTAAGGTCCAAATGAGTAAGGAGATGAGTGATAAATTTACAAAATGTATCATAAATAGCAGAATGAGAAGTTGAGATAAATCAAAAGGTGTAAGATTAAAAGAGAAAATTGAGCTTGGCATGTGAGAGCGCAGTGTCACAGGACGGCCCCTGCCAGGTAGCCACAAAAGCGACAGAAGAGAAGGGTCTTGCAACTACTCTTGTAGAATTGTGTGGAAAAACCGTAGGAAGCCAGAGCCAGATAACTAGAGACTGGCTTAGTGAAGAGCCTGAGCCTGTCCGTGCTTTTGAAACTGAATTGTTTTGATGTGGATTCTGAAAGCTGAGTTGTAAAGTGCTTATTGTTCTTTGTATTTGTGACATGGTAGGCAGAGGCATCATGCACTTGCTTGGTTTGAAGGCATAAGAAAAGAGTTGGAAGAGACAGAGTGAGAAAATAGTGTAAGGATGTGGTCTTTAAGCAGTCAGAATTAAAGAGGCATCACATACAGACAAGACAATGGAAGTGACAATAGGCAAATTTTAAAAGTACAGTCACATAGAGGCCAGCATTTTAATTTAATAACTATTTTGAATTACATATCACTACTTAAAATACTTAAATCTTTAATAGAATATATACCTTCAAAAGTTGCTACGGTATGTCAGCTATTTATGGGTACTTTTTTGATATCTGGAGATTTCCTGGTTTCTGAGGGTCTTTTAATGAGAAACTTTGCTTGTAACAAAGATGTTGGTGGACACTGCACTGCCATTGTGAAGCAGGATATATAACATTAAATTACTATATCCAATTTATGACAGATCAAATAAAATGTAGTCAATAGGCTTACCTGATATTGTAAACTAGTGCTGATTTATTAATAACATTTTAAATTTAGAGGATGTGTAGAACAACAAGAAGTATATTTAAGGCAACAGAAAAACAACATATGTTTAGTACTAACAATGTATGTATTATACAGCATGCATCACAAGTGAAAAATGGTGACAGCTAAAAAGGGGAAAAAAAAAGCTCTCGTCACTGAGTGAAGTGCAATTTAAAAGGAAAATCAAGAACTGGCATCTAAATAAATCACTCTCTGTGGTATGGTGCTTCATTCCGCTTTAAAATAAATCCTTCAAAGTAATAATTGGATATGCAATCATACAGGGATAGCTATAACTTATTTAGTGCTAAAAATATCTACTGGACTTCAATTTCAATGTTCTTTAGGGATATAGGTATCCTGAGATAACCATCAGACTCGGTTGTCATCTTATTATTTAGAAGCAACTTTATAAGACTATTGGCTTTGGTAAGGATATATGGTAGTTTTTATTTTTTTAAACTGCAGTGAGTTTTAAGGATATTTTATTATAATAGTCATATAAGGTAGTCAATCAGAAAGCTAAGTACTCTGTCTACAGGGTCTGCATAAACTACTGAAAACTGCTTGGTTACATTTGGGACAACCTTAGATTTGTGGCTGCTTTAATTTTTTTAGAAATTATTTCCTAAAAACAACAGCTCAGGTTCTACTATCACGACATTCCCATTTTTAAAGGTTATTATCTGCTTTATCGTCTACCTTCTAATTAGTTACTTTCTGTACTATACCCTCAATATGTGCCACATCCTCCATTAGAAAGTTCCCCTCCTATACACTTAATTTAATCCAATACATGTTTTTTTTCCTATTCTCCCCCACTCCCCCGCTCTGAACACAACAAATTCAGGGGTAATGCAAACAATGCAGTGAGTTACAGATTGGTTAGTCAGCTAGTATAATCAACAGTGGCCATGTATGGCATAAAATCTGTTCATATGATAAATGGCTATCATTAAGATATAATGATTTCACTGTTAATTATGAAAACATGCGTCTATATATACAGCATACTTGTTTGTAAACAAAAAATATAAACACCAACTATATAAGGTCCATAAAGGGCCAGACACATTATAAGCATTAGCAGTCTTCAGCTTGGTTGCCTATCTCAGTTCAAAGAAAAAAAAGTAGCATTGCCTAAAGAACGAACTGCTGTTGATTTAGGTAGCTGCTAGGTCTGTGCGAAGCAGCTTCAGATTCACATTTGGCTGATTTGGAGGACAGTGATCGATTTGAATCACTGTCCCGAATTAATTCGGCTGAATCAAACAGGCCCCACGCCCCACCCGTTCTCCCACTCCTGTATGACTGCCTCACCTGCCCCAGCTCCCGGCACTTGGAAAAGAAAAGCCCAAACTCACCGGGTGCTGCCAGGCAGGATGTTGATCCCTGTCAGTCCCCACTGCCTCACGCTGTATGGGGGGGTCTGCATGAGCCCCCCAACCCTCTCCTGCTATCCTAGCCCCCCCGCCCCCCACCCGCTCTGGCCCTTTAAGTAAAAAAAAACAACCAAGAAACCCCAAACTTGCCAGTTCCTACAGGGTGGGGGGCAATCCCTGCTGCTTCCCACTGCCCCACGCCATGTGAGGGGCTCTTCCATGAGCCCCCTGAAGCTCTGAGGGCACTGCAGGAGCTCATGAGTTCAGGGTTTTTTCATTTGGTTTTTTTTTTTTCTTAAAGGGCTGGAGCTGGGGCGGGTCGAGGGGATTGTGCAGAGCCCCCCATGCAGTGTGAAGCAGTGGGGGGCAGCAGGGATCACCCCCCCCCACCCAGCACCACCCCACGAGTGGAGCTTTTTTTTTTAAAGCACCCAGAGCTGGGACGGGCAGGGCAGCCATGGAGGGGCTATGGGAGCAGGCGGGGGTTGCGAGGCGAGCAGGCAGGGGATGAGGCCTGACAGTGGTCCCCCCATGGTCCCTTCTCCTCTCCTTTAGCCCCCCCCCTCTTACTTACCAGCTCTGGGAGTCCAGCTCCAGCTCCCTGCTGCAGCAGGCGGGGACTGCCCGAATCACTGAAGCTCTCTAAATCTTTTCCGAACTTCAGGAGAGCTTCAAATCAATTTGGACCTTTTTATTGGTCCCCTGATTCAATCTGGATTTGGAGACTCGGCCACCAAATTGGGCCAAATCTCCTCTGAATCGAATCAGCACCCAAAGCTTCACACAGCCCTAGTAACTGCTTCTTTGAGGACCTTTCTTGAACAGAAGGCTGTTCTGAAGAAAATCTCTATGGGTATCTGCAAATGCAGGAAATTGCCAATTCTCAGGCAGGAAAATAATCCACCACTTAACTAGCTAAAGATGCCATAATTTCCAAAGATGACCTCTACAATAACTGCCTGAAATACTGCACATACAATTAAATAAGTGAAAAATTCTACAATTATACATTCAAATCAGGCATTTACACACCTCTGCACCCAATTTTCAGATGCAAGCATAAAATTTAAAAACAGCATCAGAGGTCTGGCACAATACTCCTTGGGAGTGTGGCCCTATATGTACAAATATTGTTGATTTTCAACTAATGCTGAGTGTGTGGGTTTGGGAGAAGAATTCTACAAAATATAATAAACATAAAAAATATGTGCCTAAGCAATGGTAAGTCATTAATGTACCTCTTTGGTTACTGTACAAATTAATATAAATACAATTTTTCTTCTTTACATCATCTGTTAACCTAACAGTTCATAAACATTCCCTAATGCTTTTTAGTTTGAGTTCATAAGCACTCACATACAGAAAATATATTTTTGGGTGTAATATATTTGACTAGTCTCTGTGTACACAGGAGAGCCAGAGAGAAATAAGGCGTGTCCTGTACGCTTTTCTATCCCATATGAGAAACTGTCACAAATACCTTGCATAGCTAACTTTGATATTGGTCCATTCTTCCCAGATATGAGTACATCAAAATTTTAATAACAGTTTCCTCTGCCCCCACCTCCCATAAAAAAACACATGCCAGCTGGATGACAAAAAAATGCCAGCCATTTGAGTAAAAAAACCCACTTTCTTATTAAACAATCAATTTGTGCTATTCTCCTCCACACAGAGAACTATCCATCCAATTTCTTTTCTCTCTATCCTCTCAAAAACACATACTTTCCATACTATTTTTCTCCACCCATCACCCTTTCAATCCGCCCCTTCTCCTTGCAACCCACCATGTTTTCTCTTCAGGGTTCCTTCACAGAAAGTTTCCTTACAGGAGTAATGAATAGTAACAGGAGCATGCACTTCCAAGTCTCTGCTGTCAGCAACAATAGCAGGTAAACTCTTCTGAAAGCCCTTTCTGTGCATTGGTCGGCCATAAAAAGGGCATCTTCTGCAGCAGAAGTGTGGATATTGGATCCCATTTGATTCCTGAAATCAAATTCCCTTACCACGAGGCATTCCTCATCTGGTTGCCAGAGGGCTCACCTGGGGAAGCAAGTTTCTTGGAGTGGTGATGGAAGGTCAAGAAAAAGAGAACAGGGTTTCTGTATGCTTGACAGTACTGTCTGTTTCAATTTCAGACAGGCAAGTCAATGGCAGAAAGGGAGAAGAGCTGCAGAAGACAAGGCTGCAACTCGGACCAGCAGCAGCTTGGCTTTTGTATCCTCTCTTCCTTCTAAAAAGGTATTTGGAAGTTAAGGTACATCCCTCATACACATCTAGTGGTATGTGTGGGTGGTACAGGAGGGAAGTTTCTCTTTTAGAAGCTGTTGTGGCAGCACCTGGCATACCTATATCATGGTAATTACTGGACAAGGCAGCAGTGAGCTTGGTCTCATCCTCTGAGAAGGCTGAATATTTTTAGCAAGCATTCCAAGGCTTCTAATTTTTAGGTGGGTCTGTCTAACATCTCCCACTCCAAAAATGTAATTATTCTGAATGCCATAAATGCCAGTATGCAGAAGGCTGTGCTCTCCTTTTGTAGCAAGGTGCTGGAAAAGACCAAAGTGCATTTTCTTACTCTTACATGAAATCAGTTAGGCACATTTGGCAGGTACCTCCTGGAATCATGATTCAGCATTCTTTTAACCAGCTTTACCAACCAGGAGTAACTCCAGTGAAGCCAATGATGTAAAGGTAGCTTATTAAGAGATAACAGCACTTGACCTGTCTTGGTGGCATCCCTAAAATCATTAGTTACCTGACAAAATGTGCCTAACTGATTTCATATAAGAGTGAAAAAAATACACTTTGGTCTTTTCCAGCACCAGGCTTTTCCTTGCTAGCTGCTCAAGGGGTGGGAGTGTTGCCAGACCCTGCATCTGTTGATACTGAGCTTTTCAATCTCGGTCTCCTTGCTTCTTCAGACTGTCTAGAAACCAAGTGATTTCTAATGCCTTTCGCTGTCTCTTCTTGAAGACTGACAGATTGCAGCTAGTTTATCAGCCCATCAAGCCTTCATTAGTTTCAAGTTCTTCTTATCTGCAGGGTGCATTTGCAAGCCACTAGCTGTCTTCCCCTTTGTTCCAGTGAAATTGAAGACCCACACAGACACCTCTCAGCATTAGCTGGCATGGGAGGGGCATGACCAGATGCCATGTCTCTGTCCTGGGGTCCCTCCTGTGGGAGAGGGGCAGGAGGGGGGATCCCTGTTTGAGCAGCCAGGGGGGCGGGGGAGGAAGGGGGAAGCCTGGCAGCTGCTGCAGTCCCTCAGCCAGCTGGAGCAGTGATAGTACTCTGGCTAGGAAAGAGAGGGGCGTGGCCAACACCACTGTGCTCCAGCAAACAGCCCTGCCCAGCCCAGAGAGCATGCCAGGATGCTGGTGGACTCTGGTTTAACTTAAACCAGGAAGGGGTCTGGGACAGACATTGCATATACTGGTTTAACCCAAATCAGTTAAGTCTACATTCAATTAGGTTCATCTCAAACCAGTTTCAGCCATTTTCAAACTGGTTTATGGGCGCTAAACATCTGTTCTGTTACAGGTTTAAACCAGTTTCTGGTTACTGAAACCATTTTATGTGCAAATGCGACATCTACGTGGAACACATCACGGGCCACCGCCTGTACTCCGACCCCACCAGACGAGCCACCGCCGGACTGCCTGAACCAACCACCAGATCGACCTTTACTTTTGAGAGGATTCTTCAACCATGGATGACCCTGCTCCACCCGAAGAGGACCCTCACAATGAGACTCTATATGGACTGAGACACTTCCTTTGAACCACTTCCTCCACCACTGTGGACCATTGTAACAGGTTTGTATGTATCTATCTCCTTTCTCTTTCAGCGT
>NW_017728913.1:4224409-4231788 GCF_001723895.1 Crocodylus porosus
CCCCTCCCTCCCCATTTCCTACCCCCAGGCTTAGGTGGCTAACATTGTATGTCCTGTAACCTAGTTGCATTCCCTTCCTCACCCCCATCCCTCTATTATTAGTCCCTCACTTGGACGATCTGTATTTCCCTACCGGCTTTGTCATCTTTTTTGGATTCCCAATCCTAAACATTTACTAATAAGAGTCAGTCTCTCCCTAGCCTAAATAAGAAACATGGTTACATGCAAACTACTGACAATTCCCCATTGTCAGAATTCAATAATATATATGTAGAATTTTCAGTATATTGTTTTCCTTTTAAATATTTTGAATCGAACTTGTCTAGAAATTCTGTTTTAATTAAGAAAATGAAACGGGGGGGTTATTTTTCATTACTTTTCACACTGAACTGTAACACTGAACACATTAAGAAGTCAGTCAGAAATGCAGAATATAAATTATTCTAAGGGGTACTTCCTCCTCTTGTATTATTCATGACATTTTTTTTCTTCCCACAGGGAAGTTCTATGATGACAGAAACAGCTGGCAGGACGAGATGGGAATGACTATAAAGAAGCAATTTGTAAGTATCAGGTTAAATATTTTTGCTTAAACATGAATGGTTTAGTACTGCTTACACTTCTTCAAATTACCTCAACAGAAACGTGTCAGGCAATACTGCTGCCAAATGTGTGACATTAATATGTGGATTTGACACGAGAAAAGTATACTAGCCTCACTGCTTAGGACCACAGTTTGTGCAGGAGCCCCAAAAATCCATAGTTTTTGAGTCAGTGGCAGTAATAGAATTTTGGATTTATTCTTTAAAAAAAATTGTAAAACCCCATTACCAGATAAGAACTATAAGGAAAAAAAAATTACAAAAAAGAAACTTTTCTTCCAAAAGGACTTAAATCTGTTAAGTATTTTCTAAGCTTAAAGTACATGCTTCTTAATTCATATGTAGGAGACATTTCAAAAACCACTAGACAGCTGTATATTCATACTCTTTCAAAATTTCTTTGTATGATGCACAGACTAATTCAGGGCAAGAAGAATTATTTTTCTCAGTTGTTGCTCTACACAGCGTGAGAAACAGAATATAAAGGGAAAACGCTGGAAGCTACTTTCATAGAGAAGATTTATTATTTTTTCTTTTCTTTTTTAAAAATGAAGCTTTGAATTCCTGATGCCAGGTGCTCAGACTAAATCAGCAGCATTGTAAAAGATAATATAATTATTTAAAGCAGCCAAAATGGATCATTTTTAGTAAATCTAATTTAAATTAGGTAGGACAACAGTATTTCAGATTTCAAGCAAACTAATCTTAGATCCCAGATGCAAGAAGCATCGGTGGCATTTAATATAGTAAAAGAAAATGAATATATTTTTTATAAATACAGAAGAGAAGAATATTGCACATTATATCATATGCATAATACAGCATTGAGGTCAGATTGCTTAATTTAGTCTGAAATTAAGTTATGAATTAATAGATTTCTTTAAAAGTTTCTGTAACAACAGAAAATATTTTCCTAAACTTTCTAAATGCTTGCCCTTTGCTATTTCTACTGTGTTAATGAAAGTTTGATAATTAAAATTAAGACTGTACGTGCCATTAATTTTCCATTAAAACAGAGTACATAAAGATAATGAGGATAGCTCTTGAATGCTAGAAAAATGCTCTCTCAGATGCTCCCTACTGTTCCATCTTTGCAAGTGACTTTCTATCGTAGGCCATGACCCCACAAAATATTTAAGCACTCAAATCATCCCACTTACTTCAGTGTAAACACCTAATACACATCTTAGTAAACATATGCATAAGGGATTTACTGGACAGAAAACAGGGAGTACTTTGTAACCATTGTTATAAATAAATAAAACAAAGCTTCAATAAATAAGTAAAACAAAGCTAGTTTCAACTTGCACAAATATATCAGCTTCTCATTGTTCTTAACTCTCATGATTCTTTCACAAGTCTTGTGATGTTTGGTGGCTTCTGAAAACCCTGGATGTTGGAGTCAAGTGAAGACATGAGAAGTTTAGCTTTCATTTTTTTTAATAATAAAGCATATTTTTATCTGTTGTGGTTGTGGAGGATGCTTTAAAATGTGACTGAAGCCTCTGAAGCTAATTGGCAAATAAAAAGACATGCCCCAACACACTTTTTGTTGTTGTTTTTAATTCTATGATTAGTGAATCACTGGGGTTAGTAATCCCCAATTATTCTTACAATTCTTTATAAGATTATTATTCTTTACAACATTATTAAAGAATCATTCTTTCTTTATTTAAAAGATACTTTTCTTTCCATGTTCTTGGTACAGAAGAATTTATAGCTCAGGTGTGAAGATACTGTAGCTTGTGCAAAGTAATTAATTATTTACAACAAAAATTAATAGGCTTGTGTTCTTTGCATCTCTAATACCATAACGATCAAATGAGCAAAAGAACATAAGCTGAACAGAAACAGAATGGAGGGCACGGGGAGGGTGAGGAAGAAGACAGATCGTAAGACCATCTTTTGAAATAATTAATTCACAAAATCTCAGCTGTATAAATAGCACAAATCACTGCAAGATCTAAAAATATTAACGTTTTAAAACTATGTTGGATTCCTTTATGTAATTTCAGATTGCATCTAAGAGCAGACTCTCACGGAAAATGGTTCTTTCACTGATAGTTAATTCACACATCTTAAAACGATTTATTCTCTGTCTTGGCAAAAACTGATTCCACACTTTTTTTCTGTCCCGATTACATGCGTTCAAATGGCAACAGGATTGAAGTAAATGTTCAGCGTTGCTATTTTCCTGTCAGGACCCAAAGATATCCAGTATCTATACTACTGTAGGCTGTGAGCACTCAAATGTGAATCAATTACTTTTAAGAAAATTATTTTCAGGTTACTTTTGTGGAGTTCTACATGAATAGTAGTTTTAGCAATCCAATGAATCAAAACAGAATTAGGCATCAGGAAAAGTTTTAAAATGTCCTTTCTCTAACAAGAGGTGGTATGGATAGCAACAACTTGTATTTGTCTAATCTGAGCTATATTTTTTTGTGATTGAACCTCAAGCAAGAGCTTTGGGGCTACTTACCCACTCTTCTTCATCATATTCTGAGTGGTGAGGTATAGAGTCCTGCCTTTTGATCTGAGATGGATGGTCCTGATGCTGTGAATCACCACCCTCTTCCACACTGTTCCTGGGCACAGCTGGTTTCTTGAGGACACAACCTGGACGGGCTGTGTACAGTGCTAAAAGGGCACTTCTGATCAGCTGATCTTTGAATGCATGCACAAATAACTCTGTCTAGAGAGAAATAATGGAAAGTTAGTATGAACCACAAAGTATAATAGTTTAATTATAATTATTAAAATAGTTTAGTATTAAGTATTTAATATTTTACAACAATATAAGTAAAACAAATATTTACTAATGCAGAAAGCAAGGATTTTTGTGGGTGGTATTTTTGCTGGATCATCTGCATAGTTGGGACAGACAAATAGTAGCCAACCTTTTTGGCAAACATGCTCTAACCCTCCCCAAGTACTTCTATGATCCCTGCCTAGAGGTATACCAAATAGAGTCTGTACCCTAGGGCAATGGTGCCATGCTTGTGGCATGTGTGCTATGGCTTGGCTACCCATGGGATAGCTTTAGACAAGCTTTTGCATGTCTCATGTTTCCTGGATCATCACAGCTATAACAGCAATCCAGGAAAATCTCTTGAAAAAGTGAGTCAAGTGTGAGAGATAAAGTAACACAGCTTTGAAAACTTCAAACTGCTCCATTCATCTAAACAGAGTGTCTACTAGGATAACCCACTGCTCTAGGACTTGTTGCCAACACCATCCTAGCAAAGGCTTCTGTGAGTGACAGGAAGACAAGCATACATGGTACCAGCCCTATTTACCCAAGCTGTCATGCTTGAATAAGTTCCTTGCATACGTATTAGGCAACCACAGTGTTGCTGCTTTACCTGTTCAAAGCAGAGTGTGCTCTTGTGGTCCTGAGAAAAAGCTCCTGCTGCCAAGGGGAAAAATAAATTACAAAGAACTTGAACTGACTGGCAGGGAAGCAGACCTTTTCCCCTCATATAACTCCAAATGCAGGGCAAGACTACAATGCAGATGCAAAGCCAACTCATGCTGTGCCCTAGAGCATGGCAAACTAGGACACACAGGATGTGCTGTGTTTGAACAAAGGTCCCACATATGAGACTGGAGACGTATTGGACCCCTTGCAAACTGTGCAGAAGAAAAACAGCAGAAGAATCTTAGATATTCTCTTTCCAAAACTGATCTCTAATATTTTTAAAACAGGAAAAAATCACTGGCCCAAGATAACTGTATTGTAAACAAAATTAATGAGCAAAGTCAGACCCTACCATTGTTTCCTAATCAGACACTAATAACATCCCAACAGAGAATAGTGGTGCAGTGGAAGTTAAATTTGTCCAGGGTAAGCTCCTCCTTCCCACACACTGCTGTTCGTTTTGTATTGCGATAAATTGTCAAACTCTCACTTTTCAAAGCCATTCTCAAGTCAAAATCAGGTACCTGTCCCAGATGATTAAAGACCTGTTAGCTAAAAGAACAGTACATCCAGTATATAGTAAGGTCATTAAATGTTCCATTTCTTCACTTCACTGCTATGGGGTATCATGACAGCATATCTAAAAGTGGCATCCCTATAAGTCGCTTGGATGGTGTTCTTTCTTGGATTTAAAGAGTGATATGTACATCTTATATGAAATGGCTCTAGGGAACCTAATAAAGTAGCATTGTACCTGCTCCACTCTTTCTCTGTGAGCTTCCACATAAAAGGCTGCTGTATCTTCAATTCTCAAAAACCACTAAACTATAAAAAGACTGAGTGTAGCTTATTCCTAAGTTCCGCTGATATGACAGCATGCAGGAAGCTCTATGGAGTTAGATTTCACTGAGCACAGCAAACACACATGCTCTGTGCACCTCCCGATTCCTAACCTATACTTAAGTATAACTGAACTTCAACTGATTCTTAATCCTGTGCCCCTAGGATCTATTCCCTATCAGTTTCCATTAGCTTAAGGTTGTATTACTTTGTTCTACTTCATAATAATTCAACCATCCTCTAGCAACTATCCTCTGTATTTCCTTAGAAAGGGTCTATCAGTGAAATTCCATTCCAGTTCCATGTAGGCAAGTATCAAATAAATCTGTGAATTTATTTAAAACAATGTCAGGCCTCTTAAAATGTGATACAACATAAGTCTGGTGATTTGGCTGACCATTTAGTATAAACGGTTTAATATGGAGTTACAGACTTACATGAAGCACCACTACTGCACTGGTACACTTATCAGGAAATACTGTCTAAGGCCTCTGGAAGATGCACAGTTTAAGGTACGACAGGATGTGATGCAAGATTCCCACAATTGTGCTTCCTGCTATGCCACACGTGCATGGCAGGAGGTGTGATGGTGAGATCAAGCATCAGATCACATTATGCCATATTGCTGATGTAGGGCTTCTGCTGCTTGGAGCCCCATCAGCACCATGACCCCCACAACTTGGAGCCCTCAGCTGATCCAAGCTTCCAGCACAGGGACACACCATCTGCCCTGTGGCTGGGATCCTGAATCAACAGATAGTCCTCCCAGGCACAGGACTGCAGTGGAACCCTTGACTCCAGCTGGAGGCAGGAGCCCCAATCTCCCACAGCTCCCACTGGAGGTGGTGTATTGGAATCAAGGGTTTTGATGCGTCCCTGTGGCTAGCAGCAGCAGCTGATTGCAGCTTTCAGCCTCAAGGTACATAAAAGCTCTGGACTCTGATGGGTCCCTAAGGCTGGAACCAGAAAATAGTCTGGCCACATGTTCAATTAATAGCGAGACAAGGAACTAGCCACAGGGTTATTGCACATATATTGCATAATAACTTTGTGGTTCGTTCCTTGCTGTATCACACCTTTATTTTGTGCTAGCTTTATTCCTTGCTTTATTAATTGCATTAACAGGTAGCTGGGTAAATATTTAAAACATGATTAACTGGTTAATCATTTCATAAATGTAATGTATGCCAGGTATCTAAAATTATCAAATGTTTAAATGGAAACAAAGTGCTCCTACTACTGTAAGACGAAGGGTAAGGACTTCTGTTACATCAGAAGAATTTCTTCAGTATAGCAGAGGCATAACTAGTGACACAGATGGAGTTACAGCAGAAGTAAATTTTGCCTGTAACATCAACATTTCTTTATCTGAATGAATTGAGGGATGAGAAAGTAATTTCAGTAATCCAGGTCCTGAACAGACAAAGGACTTTTCAGTGCAGTAGATACATGCCAGGGATTAGGACTTAGATTACTGTAAGAACATTTTTCAGATAATCGATGTTTGGATAAATGATGCTTCACTAAACTCCACATACATAGATAAACCCTCATGATTTGCTTGCCATAGTGCAGGTGGTTTAACTACACTATCCCTGCTAATTGCCACAATTTTTTGGTGATGAATGTAGTTTCTATATTCTCACTTAGGACCTGATCAAACACACAGTGAAAGACTGCTATTAACGTCAAAAAGCAATAGCTTATGCTATCACACCAAGTAGCCTTGGTGTGATAAAAAATTATCTAGATTATCCCAGGTCATCACAGATGATGATGACCCCTTATTGTACATTAATCATTAGGTATAAAGTTTAAGATACTAAGTCCTTGATATGTTTTAGACACTCCTGGCCAGTTAAACCTCTGGCAGAAAAAAGTCAACTCAGGACTTCAGTGCTCAATGGCAGGCTAAGGAGGGTATCTGCCCTGTGTCCTTCTGCTCCTTGGTACTCCATCATGGTTCCTTTTGCCTCCTTTTTTCCCTCTAGTACTATTTACTGCCCAACATGCTGTCCTGCCTGCTCTTCTACATCCTCTATTACCTCCATCACATCTCCTATCTTACTCCTTGAACCCTATGTCCCAACCTCGCTGCTCCAATCCATCCCTATCACTTGGCTTTTTGCCTTTTTCTCCCTGTTTCTAGAAAATCCTTTTTCCCTAAACTTGCTCCTGTCCTCTCTATTCCTGTTCATCTCATGAAGTCCCTCTTCCCCTGGGTCCCTCTTCTTACCATGTGTGGCCAGAATTCATGAGACCCTCAATATCTGCTTTCCTTAAATTATCCACAGATAGTACAAGGCACCTCAACCTTCATTTTTAGAAAAAAGTAACCTTTTTTCCCGTCATACTATTCTTTTTTTTTAAACAGTCAAAATAATGTATTTTAACACTGCTAAAACAATGTATTTTTCCCTAATTTGACTCTGACAAATGACTGAACCACGTTCTTGGTAATTTTTGCTAAAAATTTTGCCTAAGACAGATGCATCATATGGAAAATGCCAGGCAAA
>NW_017728913.1:4231983-4239704 GCF_001723895.1 Crocodylus porosus
CAGCAGGAAAGGGGCCAGGCCTGTGATGCTATAACAAGGATTGGGCCACTCACGGCTCCCCCACTGTCTGCCCCTGGCACACCAACATCTTACAAGTCGAGGTTGTGGGTGCTTTTGGCACTCTGCCCAAAGACATTGCTGACCCCTGGCCTATACTACACATTTAAGTTAACTGTCTGGAAATCCTAGAGAGCTTAATTTCACATGTGAATATTTTTAATGGGAAAAAAGTCCTGATGAAAAAACTGGCATGGAAATGAAATGATTCCATTTTCTTTCATATGGAGGCTGAACTGCTTCTGTAATTAAATTCTGTTCAAGGATTTCATTGGATTAGCTAAATAAATGCTACTCAGAGAACTTTCTCTTATGTAAAGCTAAATTCAGAGAACACAGCTATTTATAAATTTGTACTAATCTCTGCCATGCCAGTATGCATGAAGAAATGCAAACCTTGCAAATTCTTTTAGATACCTGACTAATGAATAATTTTTGCAAATAAAAATAGCCATAACTGGAAAAATGTATTCATCAAGACCACTGCAAGCTGCAAATACTGATAAGTGTATAGACACCAAACAGCTTAATTAACAGTAACTGTTAGATAAAAAGGGTAGGCCCAAGAAAACAAAAAGAACCACTGCAGTGAATTGTAGATGAGGACTGGAATGCTGCCTCTGACACACAGAGAAAATAAATAATGACCTTTTCCCTTTAACATTCACTTCAGATTCACCCACTAAAGTTGTCCAGGCCTAAAAAAAAAAGATTTACTTGCCTCTATTGCAATATTTCTCTCCATTTTGTTTTCCTTTTTCTCTTTCTCAGATGTACTAACTGCCAACTAAAATCTTTAGAAAGAGGCATTCTGACTCATCTCAAGGGTAAATGTGGACACGGTCATTAAAGGCTGTCGTCCCAGCCAAAAATACAAAGTGCTGAAATGGGTTGCTGGTAAAAGGGGTTATGACACCATTAAGGCACAGCTGTCAGGCTGGTAAACAGGGAGCACTTGTGTCAACCTTCCCAACCCCAGGTCATTTTGTATTTCACACACTTTTCTAGGAATGATGCTAGTAGAAACAATGCCTTTGTACATATATGGGAAGAACAGAGGCACATGCATTTGCATGCAGCAAAAGATAAGCACTGGTATATTTTGGTAGGTGTTCTGGTATTTCAGCTGTTAGGCATCATAATCCCACTGTTTGCCATGCAGGGATCAGCACCATGTTGCTTTGCTTCATTCCTGCTGCAGTTTGCCTTTCAGAAACCTCACACAGCTGTGTCAGAATCAGAATGGCGTAGGCTAGTATTTTGCAATGTTCTTCATCAATCTCTGCTAATTCATATCAAACACCCTCTTAGTCCCCAGTCCCTCCTACTGCTAGGATACTGAAATCATGTTTGGGATTACACCATTCACTTTTCACTTCTGGAAACCGGTGTTCATATGTTAACTAGTAATTACATTTTCTTCATTAGGACACATAGGGCATGTCCAGATGAATGCATCCGTGCGCTTTGAGGTGCCTGTACAATATATGTGACCCATGTGAAGAGGCTCTCTGAGCTGCGTGCAATGTGAAGCCAAAATTGGATACCACAAAATCCCGGTATATAAAAAAATGGCTTTAAAAAAAACCAGGGCACTGCATGTGGCTACAGCATGTGCCCCCCAAAACTGGAGCATTTCCAGTAAGATCACCAAAACTACAGCCCCAGGAGGCCCTGAGGAACCCAGGTCAGGCTGCTGGGGGCAGCCCAGGTGCTGGCCCTAGCCTTCCCTACCCCACCTGGGGCAATTTCCCACATGCCAGAGCGCACATGCAGGGGGCATTCCCTGGGGACAAGTAGCAGCGGCTCAATTATGTGCTGCTGCTATTTGTCCCTGGGGAAATGCATGTGCATGCTCATCTGGACACACTCATAAGAGCTAAATTGACACAATTTTAAAGCCTTTTCTAAAATATCTGGGGCTGTCTTTCCTGAGGTTGATTTCTGACCAACTTCTCGTAAGAAGCTGACTTTCAAGTGAAACGTTTTTTTCCATACAGCCAACCTCTGCTTCTCATAAAAGGGATTCTCCTTTCTACTCAGGTAGAAAAGGATTACAGAATGTAATGGGAAGAGCGGAAAGCCTGATTAGGGCTAAAACTATTGCTCTTAAGGTGCAGGGTGTTGAACACTGCCCCATAGAGCTGCTTTCATAATTTATCTCTGAACAACGTTCCTGCATCTCACTTGAATAATTTCATATCACAGCAGTTTTACTCGTGCTATGAGGACATAAACATGACTCCCTCCAGATTCTCTTTAATACTACTATTGAACAACCAGCAGTAATCACAACAGAGCAAAATGAGGCCAAATTCTGCTGTTATACATACTGCTAAAAGTTGCAGTAATTCTGTTGTTTACAGTGTATTTACATAACTGTAAGTGAGAGTAACATTTGCCCCCCCTGGTGTTTGAATGCAATGCCTCCACAGTATGAAGCAGAGCTCAATATTCAGATCCAAATCTCCCACTTTGAAGGATGTACTGTCAGTGCAGTGTTGCTCAACAGAGCAGTGTTGGAGATGTATTTAAATGATTATTGATTTAAATGATTATTGGTAATGACATTTAAGTCACAGAAAGAAAACATTACAGCAGATGTGGCTTATCAAGCAGAAGGAACCTTTTTTAACTCCTGGGTTCAGTAAAGTCATAAAGCCCAAGGCTGAATCGATTCAGTCTTCACAAGTTAGTCTAAATTGAGTAAATTCAACCGATAAACAAGTAAACAGACATTTTTTATTCCAGAAACGCAGCAACATGCCTGCAGAGGCCCAGGTCAGAAGCTGGGGGATGCTAGAGCATGCCTCCCTCCTTGGCTGGAGCAGACAGCTTGGGGCAAAGCTAGCCCATCCCCTCTGGTGGGGGGAGAGCTTGGGGGAGGTGCAAAGCTTCCTGGGATGCCGGGGGATGTTAACTTGAATGTGGAGGGGATCTGGGACAGAAGTTCAATAAACCAAGTTAACCTAAATCAGTTAAATCTGATACTACTTCCATCCAGATTGATCTTAAACTGGTTTTGGCAATTTTGAAAGTAACTTATGTGCACTGAATTACTGTTGTATTACAGATTTGAACTGGTTTCTGATTGTGTAATTTCTGCCCCTAGCCTTATGGTCATAGTAATACAGTTTAATTTTTTCATGGTGTGACATATGCTCAAAGTTCTTTACAGATTTTAACTAACTAATCCCTACAGTGAGATAGACAGGAAAGATTATTGTTCTGAGTTTAGAGCTTGGGAAATTGAGGCAGGAAAGAGAAGGATTTGCCCAAGGCCCCCAAAGCCAGTGAGCATCAGAGGCAAGTTAGAATTGACAGGGTACTAAAACTCCTGTGCTTATTCCTTCAGATATACCACCTGCATTGTGTGTGGGGTCATACTATTATTCCAGACTTAAAAGAGACCTGCACTACCCACTGCAAGTGGAAGGCAGTAGGTAGACAAAAGTAATGGGAAGAAAGGTAAATAAAATAACATCCCTCAAAATCATGTTAGTTATCTTTGATAACCTCTCACTGTGTGACCACTAGAGGAAAATAAAGACATGTAAATAAAATTAATACTTTTATATAAAGCCAAACCTTATTCTATAAGCTGCATTATTTCCTACATGCAAAGTTTAAATAAATGCTTGGTAATAATTCAAGAAGAAATGCTCAATCATTATTCAAAAAGAACTGTTGTATTCTTTTTCCTATGGCAACATTTTGAAGCCTATTTTAACTGACATACTTAACATTTCCTAGTACTATGAAAGTCAATTTATGCAGAAAAAGACAGCAGTTAGGGATTTGGTTGTTCCATTTTCCATTGCAGTGAAGATCTGAATCTTACCTTTTCAGAAAGCATCTTTAAAGAATTCTTCAAGCTGTCTGGAGAATGCTGGCTTGCAGAATTAAGCAGCAGGTCTGCATGGCTTGATATGAGAGGTTGTAGATGATTGATGTTGCTGAGAACTTCTTTGGCCTTGGCTGTGTTTTCAGGTGAGTAATAAATACACTGGTACCCAGTGCTGTAATAAGAAATGTAAAGGCAGTTACATACTAGTCAAAAATTCTTTCCACTATTAAGTAGCCAGGTTGGCTAACAGTTCACAGTATTTTAACACTCTTACCATGTATACTGGAAGAAAGAAAGGCATTCTAAGCTTTACAATACATCTGTACTGAAGTCTGTCGTCCCAATAGGCTAAAAAGCAGTCCTGGCTGAAATGCTAAAGGACAGTGGGTTGTCCATCGATGAACACTCCAGACAGTGCTATTCAAACTAATTATCTCCCCGGTGCTCTGAATGATTCATTGTGACAAGAAGGAAAAAAAAGGAAAACCCTTCATTTTTTTTTTAATAATTCTGCAGAAAAGAAAGGTTTATAATGCCATTAATGACTCATTCAGAAATCCACACAGGTCAGGTAATGACCAGAAAGAGCCACTTACATTTCCATCTTAACTTCCCTATCCAGTTATTACCTATTTGGTGAAGTCCTCCAAAATGGGTCATTACTGCTTAATTGATTAATGGCTCATAATATGTTTTGATCGGCATCAGTGATCTGCCCACCCAGTGGTAAGGACAGGAATTATTTCCAATGGTAAGGTCACACATCTAATTTTGCAAAATAAGTGACGACAAAGGTGAAGGAAGAAAAGAACACAGAAGAGAGAGGAAATTAATTATACAGTGCCTTATCACAAAATTATTATTTTCCTTTTTCATTGCCCACAATTTTGTTGATTTATTTTTTTTACATTTTCTCTTATCTTTTTGAAATGTATTCCTCATTTGTTTTCTCACTATTACCAGCCACACAATACTCTCTTCATACCCTTCTCTCCCACTCCTTATCTGTTTATACATTTATTAGCTTTGTGAACTATTAGAAAGACCCCTACACTCTGGCTTGGCCTGGCCCCCCAAAGACCCTAACTAGCTAACTGTGGGGGGGCCAACATGGGTTGAGGGCTTCCTTTTCCCCTGCCCCAGTCTCCTGACAATGGCAGCCAGCAGCTGTAGGAGAGGCAACCCAGCTTGGCATTTCCCCATACTAGCAACTAGGACCGGGGGCCACAGGGACTAAGCCCAACCCTCCGCCCCCAGAGACTCCAGCTGTGTGCACCTCTCTTTTCTCAGCTGCTTCCAAGAGTTGTCACCTGGCAGGGGGTGGGGATGGGGGGAGCTGCTCTAGCAGCCTCCTGGGAGGTATGTGGGAGAGCCCCTCACCTGATGGCTTTGGCCAGTGCAGACGGGCACCAAGCTCCCCCACACCGAACAGCACACATCTGGTTGGTTGGAACATACTCTAATTTACAGCATTTTAAGTAAAGTGCAACAGTTAAAAGTGCTTTCTATTGGGGTTTTTTTTTTTTATGTCTGTACTTAGCATCCGTTCTCAAGCACTTTACTCTTTCATGCTTTCTGCCAGATAGAAATCCTAGGGTTCCACCAGATTTTAGCTTAACCTCACTGTCCATATCCATAGGCTCCATAGGTGTATCAAACTTTGTAAGCAGTATTTCAAAACCTTGACAATTCCAGAATGGAGAAGGTGAGATGAGCTTTGATAGAGGGTAGTTCTGGTCTGCTGTTGCTGAATACTGTAAACATTATTTAAACCATTGTGCCATCTGTTGGGACCCAGAAGCCTTCAGGCCTGGGTCTGACCTTTGTGCTAAGCCCAAGCTGCATGCTCATCTTGAATTGTGGTTGAGACACATGCCCTGTGAAAGGAGCAGATGGAAAAGTACTGTCCCTGACTTAAAACAAATCAGGAAGTTAGCTAACTAAATTGAATAAATATGACCTGGGCAAAAGAGGAACACTCAGAGCAAAATCTACCCCCACCTAAGAATGAAAAGATTTACCTCAGGATAGAAAATTCCAGTTAAAGGAAACCATATTTGGCAAACAGAAGCAAGATTATTAATATGCATTAGGAGAAAGGCTTAAATTAATTTTATGTATTAAGAAATGCAAGCTATATGGTATATAAAGAGAGGTGAGAGAGTGTATCCTTCAGAACGCTACTGAAGAAAGCCTGAAGAGATCCTGTTACGGATCCAAGATCCTGTCTCAACATCAGACATAGAAGCCAGGAGTCCTGGACAAGACTTCACAGCCTGATGATGAACCAGTGAAGCTGCATTCATAACATTACGGGGTGGTGAGCATCTGCTTTGACTAGCTACAAACCTCAAATTTTTAACTACTAATACTGCTTCAATTTTAATTAGAATTGTATCTGTTAGGGTTCAATAAACTTGCTTTTAGTTTAGGGCAACCGTGTCTTAGTCTCCTTGCCTGGTATAAAACTCATTATAGTGACATAGGGACGCAACACATTAGTTTCCCAAGTGGCTTCTGAAATGTTACCAGTAACAAAATCAGTATGTATCATTCTTCCTCCTATCTGTGTCTCCTTTCTTCATTTTGTAGTCTCTCCATCTCTTTCACACCTCTTCTTTTCCATCTTTATTTCTGTCCTACATTTGATTTTTCCATCCTTTCATTTCAGTTTTCTCCTATTCCTCTTCTCTATTTCTTCAGTTACTGCACCTCCAGTTGCCCCTCCCCATTCACTCTGTACCTGTCATCAGTTTTCTCACACTATCTGTCTGGTTAATCAAAGTAAGGTAAGGAGAACTAACTATGCTTAAGCCCTTTGTTAAATATGCATTTTTTAAACTAACCATGGGTATCTGGCTGAATATTTTCTTAAAATCCTACCTAAAATCCTGTTCTTGACTTTCCTCCTTTCATTACTCCTTCTCATTTTGAATGATGTATTTACTGTAGAGTTAGCCTGAGTGATAAGCACCTGGGTTAGTTGAGCCTACTGGAGAATTACAATACTGTACCCAAATTATGGTGTTCTTTACTTGACCACATTTGTCCAGATGTAGCGCTGTAGGAGTTTGTCCCATGGTTTTCTGTGCTGCACCAAGTGGTGCTACTTTAGGATTCTTTTTCAGTGAACTGTGGGAGAAACTAACTGTCCTTCTGGTCACAAAGAAGGAACTGTTGAAGGCACTGCATGACTATCAGCTTGAGTGACTGTTTTCACTGCAAAGCAGATAGGTGAAAAGAATATTTGAGCATAAATCTGTACCTCTTCACTTCCCACCCTTCCTGGGCCAGCTACTCTCAGTTAAAGCACTACCTAACTTGAGAGAGGTTTTGTGTGTACATGCAAATAGGCCTAGGGACTCGAGCAACTATGAAACTTAACTCTCCAATTAAAATACACCCTCAAAATCCTTGATGCTTTCCATTCCCCATGCTTCCTTTTCCTTAGGGGACCCAGGATAGTAAAAAGGAGGGCAGCACCCATGCCAGATGCATATAAAGGGAGCTCACTGCAACTGGGATCAGTTGGTGAACTGGCAGCAAAACAAGGCACCACACACCACCCACTGGATGTGCTTGTTCCTTTTCTTAGTTTTCACAGATTTCATAGACATTAGGGCTGGAAAGGGCCTCAGAAGATCATTGAGTCCAGCCCTCTGCCCAAAGGGCAGGAAGTCAGCTGGGGTTATAGGTTCCCAGCAAGATAAGCATCCAATTTACTCTTGAAGGTGTTCAATGTAGGTGTTTGAACCACCTCCGCTGGCAGACTGTTCCAGACCTTGGGGGCTCGGACAGTAAAGAAATTCTTCCTTAT
>NW_017728913.1:4239843-4241140 GCF_001723895.1 Crocodylus porosus
GCGTGGCTCTCCTCTGGACTCTCTCAAGCTTCTCCACATCCTTTTTGAATTGTGGAGCCCAAAACTGGACGCAGTGCTCTCATACCTTTGGCTGCCTAACATTTAACATTCTCTCTCTCTCTCTCTCTCTCTCTCAACACCCTTAATCCCAGTGGCATAATTAAGGGTGGAGGTGGAAATGGGGTTAGCACCCAAGACACCAGCTTGGAGTGGGGCAGGTGGGTGCAAAAGCAATAGCTGTCACAGCTGCCAGGTGGCTTATGCCACTTCTGCTAACCAAGATCTGCTGTTGTCCAGGACAGCGCTACCCGGTTACACCTCTGCTTAGTGCTTACCCCTTTGAATACCAAACATCCCTGACTCTTCTTCACGGTAAATACCATAGCAAAGATATTATACTACATGCCATTACGAAATTTTCCGAGTCATGGGAGGTGTTTTTCTTCCTAGATACAGAAAATTATCTATTTTTAAATAAGTGTAAATTATGGAGAGTTTTAATGTCTCTCTGACATCATAGCTCTCCATTATCTGATTGATTCTGCCATGCCTTGGGCCTCACAATATACCATACCACTCAAAACCTTCAGGGGGTTCAGTTTTAAGATCAATTCTCAGTGACAACAAGAATTTTTGGTAAAACTTTAAGAAAACTGGGGAATTAATATGTAGGCAGAAACAATTAAAATTATCTAGTCTATGGATTTTTAAAGTTTCCATTGATTTTTCTGTCCCAACACTGAAGGAAAGGACTTAAAACATTTTTTATGCTCCCATACCTGATTAAAAGGTTTCTTTTCCTTCGGATTAACCAGAAAAATAGTTTCTTTAATTAAATTCTGTGCAACATGCTTTGCAGAACTCAGTTCTTATACACAAAAATATTTTGTATTTCAGCATTACTGAAAATGTATGCAGGAGGGTCTGATAATAACACTGATGTGAAAAATTGTTCCTGTGACAGGCACATCAATAAAAAGCTGCATGAAGGAAGTTACACTGAAAACAAGCTTGTGTACTGAGGCAAATGAAATGTGGTAATGCTAGGGTTACCATACGTCTACGTTTTCTTGTACATGTCCTCGTTTTTGGCCCCCTACCCTCGGGTCCGGGCGGGTTTTTTAAATTAAAGCAAATGTCTAGGTTTTTGCTTTGCCTCTGCTTTTCTCAGGCACAAGCAGCTTGGATGCATGCAGGGGCCTGGCAAGTAAGTGTGTGCGCACTGTGTATGTGCATGCGCACGTGTGTGTACACATGCACGCAGCAGGGCTGGGGTGGCAGGGGGCTCTGTGTCATC
>NW_017728913.1:4241388-4246494 GCF_001723895.1 Crocodylus porosus
AAAGGTGTCCTCTTTTTTGATCCTGGAAATATGGTAACCTTAGGTAACACTACCAGTGAAATCAGTAAGCACAGCAAAAAATATACACTTGATATTCTAAGTATATAATTAGGCATGTATATGTTGAAAGAATCATACTTATGTCCTCTGGGTTAGAGTAAAAGTTTTCACTGGAGTATACAAAGCAAATTTTCAACATCATTACTACCAACAGGCAACTATATTTGCATTATCTTAAGGGGTCATTTCATTCTTTAGATTACAGTAATGGCTTTTTCATGTTATTTGAAAAAATTATATACATTACTTCAGGAATGATTTTTAAGTGAAGAGGGTTTTTGTTTAGGAAAAATGTTGCAGTATACTAAATGCTGAATTTTTAACAACGCTCAGTGTAACTCCACTCCTGCTGTTAACTGAGTCATTCTTGTAAGTGAGTTAAATTGCCACCATCTGGAACTAGGTTAAAATGTTTTAGCAATGAACATTTGACCTAGTGTTTCTCTCAGTAACAATTGCTGATGATAAAATTTAGAATGCATATAAGCTACATATAGCAAGAAAAACATCTCTTACAGCATAACCTTGAGTGTGTGCATGTGTTGCTTGAGCTACCTATGCAGCAACTTGTTGTTTAAAGATTCATAGATTGTTAGGGGCTAGAAGGGACCTTGTAGATTATCAGGTCCAGTCCCCCTGCACTATGCAGGAAAAGACAACTTGACCCCAGTGAGGTGACTGTCCAGTGTCCTTCTGAAGATTTCCAGGATAGGTGACTGCCCCAACACTGGAGGGAGTTTATTCTACAGTCTGGTCACCCTAACTGTGAAGGAGTTTTTCCTGGAACTGAGCTTGAAGTGACCTTCCAGGACTTTGTATTCATTGCTCCTGCTCCTATTTATTCTCATGGCAACAAATTTGGAAGTGAAAATTTAGGATGAAAATAAAGTGGATAAAAATATGAAAAACTCACAATACCTGGGAAATAAAACTGAACCCATTTACTTGGGCTGGGATTTTCAAACAGGCCTGCTGCAATAACAGATTGAGCTACTTTTGAGCTTCACTAGGGGCTGTGCAACCAACTTCTTTGGGGCTTCTTTGAAAATGACAGCCCAAAATACAATGTAAAATCCAATACAATTCTATAATCTAATCTACCTGCATTTAACAAATCAATTGTTTTGGGTCACAGTCTTCAGCCACATCAAGGCCAGATTGTACAGTTTTAGGAATGGTTACAAAGATCGTCTAGGTGACATTTCCCATTCCCCTCCCAAGTCTTAGAATAGGTCTCCAACTGCTTCAAATGCCATCAGCTCTCTAGGCCTGGTTAAAAGTCTTCAGTGTTACCTTCTGCAAGATCTCTAATGGCCTAATGCAGGGTGTGGAGTCAGAGGTATCTAAGCTGCTTTGGTGGCTTTATGCTACCCAAGGAACATCCTATGATGGGGGCAGGCCTCTAATGGCCAAATGAATCGCAGGAATGGCACAAGATGCTAATGCAGGTAAGCAAAGACAGTTCTAATGCAACTACAAAATCCTTAATGCTACCACCAAACCCCAAAGCATAGCTAGATAAATTGAGTCTTTTAGGCAAAATCTTTTGCTAGGAATGGGTTGAGCTGCACTGCTTCAGGGGTACAAATACTATGCCAGCCTTCAAAATGGAGCCATGTTCATTCCCTGCCTGCACTGTGGGCTGGTGCAGAAGACAGAACAAACCCATGTCTCTAACCCCACCGTACCATTACTGCTTTTAAGGATTATAAAAATGTCACAGAAGGAGTGCTGAATAAAGTCTCCCAACCAAGGCAACTGTAATCCTTCCTGGCCCTTTTGTGGGAAGCTCAAGGTCCCTACCTTCCCTTATCTCACAACTGAAGAAATGTTTGGGGCAATCTGACCCAGAAAAATCTAGCAAATAGGTAATATTTTGACAGGATTTTTACATATTAAATGAATAACGCTCAAATCTTTTGTTTGAATTTTTACCAAAAAAATCTACAGACCTGATGATTAATTTTATGGTCAATGCAAAAATGTTCATCTCCATGACATCTTGTCTCTCCCTCACGCACAGATACAAGCTCACACACAAAGAGAGGGAAAGTGAACAAAGAATAATGTCTTCCTGGAAAGTGCTATGTGTGACAGGCTGTGATTTCCCTTTGAGAATAAAGGCTACAATTAGATCAAACACAAGTCATTATTATTTCAACATTTCTGGGTTTTCTGTGAAACAGTACCAATTCAGGCTCCACAGAGAATGGAAATGGGTTGAAAGTTATGAAACTCAGGTAATAGGAACCCTGCAGATTTCAACTTTAATGACATATCTTGTAATGAGTACACTGTCAAAGACACTTACCTCACACTTCGACCTAAGATCTATATGTTTAGTTGTATAAAGAGTTATCTCTTAGATAATTTAAACCCAAATCAAATAATTACAGCTCTTAAAATATCCTTTCAGTGTTCTCTCAGCCTCAAGTTCGATCTCTTGAAGACTAGGAGTATTTCCAGTGTCCTTGTTAAAAACTGGCAAACAAACAACAAATCCTAGAAGCTAATTCAGCATCTGGGACACCTCTGTTTTGCTTGATGGTTAGTACTGGGGCATTAAAGATCTTATCAGATGTTAAAACCAGTGTGTTTTAGCTGAAGCATGTATCATCAAGTTGGCTTTAAAATAAGAGAAAAAGTCCTCAGTGTATCTTGAAAATGATTTATAAATATTTAAAGCATTGATGCAGTGCACCAATATACCTTACAGTACATTTGACTTTATGTTCCTGAACAACTCTGTTCTAAAAAAGAATAATTAGCTTTGCCATGCATGTTGGTGAAAAGACAAGTCCTTCCATTTACTGGAAGACGAAGCAGCTTATATCAGTTGGAGAACAACTTTGACAATAGACTTTCTTTTGTCTTTTGAAAGTTGGAAATTATAGCTTTGTTTTGAAAAACAAGGAACAATCAAGCAAAAAAAAAAATCACTAAGCTAGAGGTATCAAACACACTTGGCCTCCTTGGCTGATTCCGGACCACAGGTCTGCTTATGGGTTGGATCCAGATGTGGTGGCAACGTGGGGGGATCAGCAGCCATGGTGGCAGAGAGGGGGAGCTACTGAATCCATCGTTCAACCCTTGCTACTGACACGTGTCCCCAACATAGCTCTGTAACCTGGATTTTGGTGGTGCCTCTGCAAGCCACACTCCCTGCACAAGCTCTGCATGGCTCTGTGGGTTGTACATTTGCCATCCCTGGGTCATGCTATAAAACATTTTCATTTTTTAAAATATTACGTGCAGGTTATTTATACATCACCACTGTCCAATTTATTTAAAAAGCCTGAAAGGGTCCGGGGAGGGGAGAGAGAGGGCGAGAGAGAGAACATGCACCTGTCCCACTAATTTTTCTTTTTAAGTCACAGGAAATTCTGTATGTCCTGTATTTTAAAAGCTGACACACATCACAGCAACACACCTCTCTCTTTCATAGATTTCACAGACATGAAGGCTGGAAGGGACCTCAGAAGATCATCGAGTCTAGCCCCCGATTTCATAGACATTGAATTTGGTATATCTTCTTTCAGTGTTGATTTCTTCATCTGGCTCAAACATTACTTCCTTTTTTTTCTTACTGATGTTGAGGTGCATACTTTTTGTTACCTTGACTGGGGGATATGTAATTTTAAGGGGTAAGTTTTAGATGGAATTATTATGTCTGCTGTTTCCAATGGTAAAACTGTTTTGAATGCAATTCTGCTCCTGGTAAAGAAATATATAGATTGTGAATGTGCCAGCTGGGGCCTATTATAACCTAGCTGACCTGTCTTGGGGACAAATGCCTAGTAAACCTTATCTTTGTCTTGAAATATGGATTTTTTTCTTTGCAAGTACCTCATTTAGGTCTCAATGTTTTAAATACCTGGATGTATCGATCATTTCGTTATAATGATCACAGAGCTACAAAAATAGTGTTTTTAATAATTGGATTCAGCAGCATCTATGGTATTTTTCTTCTGCTAAAAATGAAGTCTATATAATTGCAAATTCCTTCAATGTGCCTCCAATTTGTATGCAATTTTTTCATTCTTCTGCCTTGGTAAAAACTTTATTACAATGTATTTTTCTCTCTGTTTTTGTACCCTTGCAAACTAGTATTTAGAACATAATTTGGACAGTGGTATAACTGACCATAGGTAGACGTGAAGCAAAATGAAGACACCCATTCAAAGAATGGTATTTTTTCAATGACGACACTGTTGGATATTCCTATAAGATGCTGTAGTAATTAATCTGGAGGTTCAAGACAGGGGGAATACGCAGTTGCAAAAAACGTCCTAGGTAATCTTGGGAAGTAATCTTTTCCCACATCTCTCTCTAGGTCTTCAACTCAGTCCCAGAGGGGCAGCTAATAAATCTGCATTTTTATCTGTTCACTTGATAATTCTGCTTACTATCTCAGAGTGTCACCTCTTCCTTCAACTGAGGCTTCACAGAGGTGTTCCTTCTACAATACAGAAAATTTGAATTGTAAAAGCTGCCCCTGGAAATGCTACGTGGCCTCAAAGCATCTTCATGCAACTAAATAAACATGTGCATACAAAAATAGTTGTCACTGCCACACTGAAAAAAAAAAATCTTCCTGGTAAAAATCAGAAAGGTCCTTTCAAATATCTGTTTGTGCTCTTACATTTTGCCTATCTAAAGTGTTCCCTACATTAAGATATGTATGATCATTTTCCAAGTCCCTCTTTTCCACTTTCCATCAAAAATACACACGGGGTCAAGGAGGAAGAGGACAAAAGTTGGCTTGGCCCCCTTTTCTTTGCCCTCTCAGGTAAACAGAGCAAGGGACTGTGCATTTTGGATGATGCAGCTCTTCCTGGCTCTTGGATATTCATAGGTATATGAATCCCCAACGTACAGAGCTGAAAAAGCTTCTTCATAGATTTCATAGACATTAGGGCTGGAAGGGACCTCGGGAGATCATCGAGTCCAGCCCCCCGCCCAAAGGGCAGGAAGTCAGCTGGGGTTATAGGATCCCAGCAAAATAAGCATCCAATTTACTCTTGAAGGTGTTCAATGTAGGTGCTT
>NW_017728913.1:4246505-4262211 GCF_001723895.1 Crocodylus porosus
CAGTAGCTGTGGTTGAGCCTGGGTTGCCTGCGGGAGCTGGCAACTGAGCAGGCTCTGCTGGGGCTGCAAGAGGTGCGAACCTGTTGCTAAGCTCTGGTGAGGGAGGGGCCTTGGTGCGGCGGGCCTTAGGGTCCTTGACCACTTTGGTCCATGCCCCTGACTGGGCAGAGCGGGAGGTCCCAGAGTCCTCCTTAGTCCTGGAGGGAGACGGTGCTCTTGCAGGATCAGTCGCTGATTCAGGGCACCTTCAGCACATCTAGTAGCAAGGCTGTGGAAGAAGCTGCACGGAGAGTATCTAAGTCCACTGTACTTTTCAGGGAGAGACCACTGATTAAAAGGGTCAAAAAGGACAGCAATATTATTCACATTTATATTACCTCATAGGCAGACTTTGGAACTTATTCAGGAACAAGCACGTAAGCAGCATTGAAAGCAGCACTTCCTTTGCTTCCTAGCCCCTGAAAACCATACAAGCCCCTCTGCATACCAACACATCTGAAGGATGTAACCTTTTGAAATATGAACGTAAAAGTAAAAGGAGGCTGCTGGTACCCTCTTCATTAACAACCTGCAACATACTTCGTCCTTTTTTCTGACTCTTGTTTCCTATTCCCCTACTCCTACTCTGGGAGTTCACAGCAAGCAGACTTCTTTGAATGGAGCTGATATACTTGCTGGAGGGACTCCTCCTAGGCTTGGGCCACAAAAAGCCTTCCAGGGGGGCCATAAAATAGTCATGCCTCCATTGATCCTATTCAGTAAAGATAGAAGTAAAGGTCTAGCAAAATAGAAAGATGGAGACAAACGAAAGATATGAGACACGCACTGTACAACCATTCCACAGCACACAAACGTCTGAAGTTATGCAGGTGCTTCATCACCAGCACCCAACCTCTCAATGCTATACCCAAGGAGACACATCTACAGATGTGGAACAAGTTGTGGACAAGCACCTGGCTGAGGTCATCTCACCCAAGCACTCTTTCCCACCCAGGGCAGGTAGTCAGATGCAATGATATCCTGATGTCCCTTCTGACCCTAATATCTATGAATGTGTAAGGGGCTGAAGAAAATACCTGACGGAAGAAAAATGGACATTCCAACAGCCGAGTCCTTATGAACCATGCTGACAAACCATGGAAAAGGAGCCAGACACTCCAAGGAATTATTGAAGAAGTGGAGCTATACCATTGGTTCAAACCACCTGTGACTGTGGCACAGAGCCTCAGACTATGCAACACCAGCTGCAATGCCCACTGCTTGAAGGCACAACAAAGTACAACAAAGGACCTTGCAAAGTATAATAAATGAGCACAAGTATGTGCAACAAAATGGTCAAATGTGGTGTGAAGACACAAGAAGTAGTAGTAAAGCTAAGTAGACATGGATTGAAGAACTGTGCAACATATGCACCCCTATGGAAACTCTAAGATAGGTCATGTTTCTTCTTTACATGGCAATTTGCCCCAGTTCCTGATTGACCAGGACATATACATACTTTAATAATGAATGTTTAGTTAGTATTGGAGGGAGCATATTCTATCCTGAGTCTCCATAGAAGATTCTGACTGGCAAGTAAGAGAGTTTCACTGTGGACTGAGGTTTCTATATGGCACATAACTCTGGAACCTTAATGTACAGACCCAAATTAAAAATACACTTCAAACTCTTTCCCTGGAATAAATCTGCAATATGTAAACCAATATGTAAAGTGCTTTAGGTTCTTTCTGGAGGAGAGGACTATACTAATATAAACCATTCTATTTAGAAATAATTATACTCATTAAGCTGTGCTTATGATGAGCACTAGCAAATTCAATGACTTGCATACATTTTTAAAAATAAAGTTCAGCACAAAAGTTAGTGTACATATTAAAATAGATCAGATACAGAAAGTACTACATACTTCTATCAATATCTATTTTCTCTATTTTTAGGATGCCAAAACAGAAGCCAGGACAAAGGAAACAGTCTGATGCAAGAGCAGTTCCTATAGTTATTAACTATTTTCTCAAACCTATTAAAAGAAACTGAAAAAAGAAAAGTGAAGAGCAAATGTTAGAAAAGAAGCCTGTTAGAGTTATGAATCAGACAGCTAAGAGCCAGCTGTATAGTTGAGAATGCCCTGTCATCCTCTAAAGGATGTAATGTGATAGTCTCAGCACATGCATAGGATGGGGAGAATGGCAATTCAAGAATGTGAAAGCCATGTTGTTGTTAAATCAGCCATGATCCTGAGGGCAAAATCATGCTACAAGAACTTGGTAAGCATTGTGTGCAGAACAAGGTTTTCTCCATTTGTTGTCTTTTCCTTATGAGAAAAAAGATCTCTAAAATAAACTTATGGTAAAGGCAACATTTTCAAAATTGCACTTGCTTTTGTGTGCTGGCTATGAATGCTTTTGTGATTAAAGCATAGGACATCATTTCTGACTTTGCCACATGCTTTCTGTAGGATTTTGGACAAATCACCTAGGTTAAAATTTTCAAAACTTGGTAATCTCAATTAGGCACTTAAATCAGAAGCCTGATCATCAGTGGCACTGTGTACCCATGTATTCTTATTACATTTAACTTATCTATATAACTTTAAGCATCCATGTTTTAAACTGTTGAACTAATTCTTGCTGCATCAACTATACCATTCATAAGACAGGGATAACAGTATGAACTGAGATACTGAAACAGTTAATACAGTAACATGTTATACCATTAAAGACTCTCTGATGGAAGCCATTGCAGTATTACAAAATATTACTACTAACATTATTAATATACGCTGATAATTTGGTGCTCTGTTGCCCAATTTTCAGGTGTTTATACACATAAACGTGGGTTTTGCTTTTGGTCATAATTTTCTAGGTCACTTGGGGGAAAAACAGTGCTTAAGTGCTTTATATTTTTTATGTTTTTGTATTAGTGAATGATAATTTGACGAGCCTCCTGATTCTCGGGGTTGGGTTTCTTCTGTATCCAGAGCCATTTGCTGGAGTTGTAAGTAGAGATTCCTCAAGGAGAACAAAGTACTCAGGAACAGCCATCATGGATTCACCAAAAGCAAATTACAACCTGATTTCCTTCTATATGGTGACAGGCTCTGTGGATAGAGGGAGAGGAGTGGATTGATATACCTTGACTTTAGCAAGGCTCTTGACACTGTCTCCCACATTCTCATTAACAGACTAAAAGAATACAAACTAAATGCAAGTACTATAAGGTGAATGCAAAACTGATTGGATCGCTGTCTTCAACAAGCAGTCATGAATGGTTTAATGTCTAGTTGGGAGGAGGTATCAGGAGGCATCCCCCAGAGGTTTGTCCTGGGTCTGGTATTATTTAAGATCTTCATTATTGATTTGGATGATGGGGCTGAGTGCACGTTTAGCAAATTTGTAGATGATACCAAGCTGAGCGGAGTTGCAGACACTCTGGAAGGTATGACAGGGACCCAAAATAATCTGGATAATCTGGAAGAATGATTCACAATCAACTAGATTAAATTAAACAAGGACAAACAAATAAAAAGTCCTGTACTCGGGATATGTAGTAACTGAACTGCTCTGACCTTGGGATGTGTAATAACTGAAATGAAAACTTGGAGATACTTCCTAATAGTAGGAGCTGAGAATTGGGAGATGGTCTCTAAAATAAGGAGCGAGTTGAGTTGGAGAGAGACAAAGGGGCTGCAGAGGTCACCTACATCTCTTCAAAGTTTTTTTAGTTCTTCTCATTCACTATAAACCTGTATGTACTGAAGCTAATAATCACTGCATGGTGTCAGGAGGGGTAAGTGAGAAAGAACTTGAAATAATTTGAGTTTGAGACTGAAACAGAAGATGGAAACTAACAGTATGTGGGGCAATGAGTCATGTGGAAGGACAAGAGCCACTGTAAATGATCTTCCTGCGCAATTATAATCTAGGTAAACAGACAGTAATGGAAATTTTGCAATCTCCACTTGGCCTTCTGATGTCAGGCAATACAACAGTGAAGTGGAAGACATTCAGTCAAACATTTGAGCGGTACCTAGCAGCCACAGACGTAGAAGAGAAAAACAGCAAAGTAAAATCCTCAATCTTCATGCATATTGTGGAGGAAGAAGCTGTTAATAATACTTTTACCTTTGCAAAAGGCCAAACTAAGTAGTTAAATTTAATATTGTCCAAATTTCAGGAGTACTGTATGCAAAAAAAAAAAAAGGGGGTAAAACACCTGAAAGATACCGATTTTTAACATGAAAACAAACAAGAAAGTATAGATCAGAATGTCACTGAACTAAAGAGACTGAATAAGAACAGTGCTTTTAGGAACCCAACACAATCCCCGATTAGAGATGGGATTATTTGTGGCACTGTAGGCAATACGTTACAAGAAAAACCATTGTGTGAGGAAGACTTATCCCTAAAAAAAGACTATGCAGATGTACAGGGCAGCAGAAACTGTGAAGATTCAGGCTATAGGGCTGAATGCACCAAAAGGCATTGTCCAAGCAGCATGCATGAAAGAATGTGGCCAGAAAAAGCCACCTTACAGGGTGGTATTTTCCATTAGCAAAGGAACTGTAAACAAGAGAAAGCAGTCGCCCAATTTTACAGCAACTGTGAAAGACAACATGAACCCAAATGTGCTGCATTTGGAAAGCTTTATTTTAACTGTAACAGGTGAAACCGTTTAGTCAGGTACTCCAGATCCCAAACACAAACACTTCAAGTGCCTACAGTTGACAGCATACCAGAATTCTCTATAGATATAGTAGAATCAAGCAAAATCAAGGAGGGGGATTGGATTTTGCCAGTGGAAGTGCAAGGAACAATACTTATATTTAAATTGGACATTGGAGCTCGGGATTAACATTATACCAGAACATGAATATTGAAAATTATAACAGACCAAAAGTGAGTCCAACAAGCATCACAATAACTGACTATTTAAGAACATATCATACCAGTGAAAGGGAGATGCACTGCTAGCATCCAACATAAACACAGAGCATACAAGCTCCCATTCATTGTGCTACCTAAGGAGCTGACACCAATTCACAGTCTCGCAGCTTCTAAGAAACTGAATCTAGTTATGTGTGTGCTAGCAGTACAAGACAACACAATTTTTAAAAATCTAAATCCAAACTATCTTTTTAGAAAGAAACCAGCTGTTCTAAAACACAAGCTACCACACAGGTGCCAACTCCGTGGGTGCTCTCATGCTTAAACACCCACTGAAAAAAAGTTAGCGGGTGCTCAGTACCCACAAGCCATAGCCAAGACATTAAAAAAAACAAAAACATGCTTTAGCAGAAAAAGCAGTGCATTATTTTGACCCAGATCTGCCTAGTCTGTAAAGATGAGGGACTTCAGCGGGGCTTTTTGGCACTTTTAGCTAAAGCTGATTCAAACAGCTATTAGATAAAAGCCCCCAAAAGCCCCACTGAAGTGCCTGATCTAAACAGATGCTCCAGAGCCAGGTTGAAGTAACGTGCTGCCTCTTCTGGGCGTGTGTGGAGCTTGGCACAGGAATGTGCCAAGTTCAAAGTAAGATGCCGTTTTTGGGGGTGGCGCACATTTATGTCTTTAAGCATCCACTGGCAAAAACCAAAGTTGGTGCCTACGAACAACCATGTTCTTAAGGGAAAAAGTATATCTACCTTAAACAGCAGGCTGGACTAGATGATCTCATGAGGTCTCTTCCAGCTCTATTTTCCTATGATCCTATGGATTCTCAGTACTAACTTCCATTTCAGGAATTTGTCAGTGCTAAGCAATATTTGCCTTTCACTGGTAACTTTTCTGCTCTGTAAGCAGGCCAGTGAAACTTTTTCCTTAAAACTTTTATATCCATGCAGTTTAAAATAGAAAAAAAATTGAAGTTATTAAAATATCAGATATGTTTGAGCTAATCATTTCCATCAGTCCCTGTGGTGCTGCTTTGCAACTGCATAAGCAAGTAGTTCACTCACTCAACCTTCAAAATGAATTCAAATAATAAGCTCCTTGGGTACTATCTGTTAGTACAGTGCCTTGCAAAATGGGGCTGTGATACATGACTGGGGCTCTTAGGTACTGTAATATTATTATTGTTAATAGTCATGTTTTATTTTACTCTGCTACCATAAGAAGTCAGGAGCAGAGTTGCAGCTGACAGCCTAAAAATGCATTTTGTATTGACAGATCACTAGAGAAAATGGAAACTGTGTGCATTGGGGGATTAATGCAGAAATGTTATTAGACGACACTGAAGTAAACAGTAAAACTTCATCGGTCTCTTTTGTGTGCTTTGTGATGGTGATAACAATAAACATTGTTTAGCATTGGGTATATATGATAATTCATCTTCAAAGGAGACTCACGACAGTCTAATAAATGAACATGTCAGCAGCAGTCAGTAACCCTTGAGTTCTAATTCAAATGACACCTGGATTAAATTGTAGGAGATTGGTTCAGTCACTGCAGGCCTAAATATCAACAAGACAGAGCATTCACAGCTACCACTGAATTCAGTGACAGTTACAGGCTGATCAGAACTCCTGAAAGGCCCCAGTTCAGCAAACACATGCATTTCCTACTCAGTCACCAACATACTAAACTGAAAGGTTGACTGTAACTATGGGCTCAGATGCTTGTCTGAGCAAGGATCATGAAAAGGCTCTCTGTCTTTATTGAATCTCAGTTTCCCTATTGTAGAATAAGGACAATAGTTTCTTACCTACTTCAGTGGGGTGTTTTGTGAAGATGGTATCTATACTTGCATATAAATGTGAAGTGCTATCTACAGACATTCTACATACAATTGTTACAAAGGAAAAAACTGTTGAAATGTGGCTATATGTTACTTTCTCTGTTAGCACAGATTGTTACAAAGCCTTTATAAAATGCTACAGAAGAGGTTGTCCTTTCAACCACAAGTGCTCCTTTCCTGAAATGTGGGGAGAAAAATATTATAGCTTGACTTAACTTTATTTCAGGGGTATTAAACTCATCTGGCACCCCAGGCTGAATCTCAGCTATAGGGCTCCTTGCCAAACAGATTCAGCCCAGGATGTGTGACAACAGTGGTGTCAGCAGCTCTGACTAACCTGTGGCTGTATAAGCTTTCACTCACTCTCCTACCACCAACTGCAATGTTTATCAGGGCCCAAGGGTCCTGAATTTTGTAGCAGGCCACTTTCCTTGGTCACATCCCTAAATTCTGGTGGCCATCCAAGCTGGACAGAGCAGCTCTGTGGGCCATACCCAGCCCACAGGCTTTACATTTGACACCCTTGCTTTACTTGATTCCATGGCAAACATAAACCTTGCCCTTAAAACCTAAAATAGAATCCCAAATAATTAAAACAACCTAATAAAGAGTGGAAGATAAAGGAGCTATTTGGCAGGCAGAGCCTTATCTGATGCCAGTACATTTAACCTGCTACACATTAAGCAGATAAGACTATTTGATCAGCAGATGACAAATTGCAGTGCAACGTCCTAGTTATTTATAATAAGTACTTACTTTCGCCTTTCTGCCTCAAATTTATTCAACAGTTTCCGAAGGCCACCATTCTTAAATCCCTGATAATGTGCTGCAGGGGCTCCCACTGTGATGACATCATACAGAGAATCTGGAATGATAAGAAACAAAGTATTGAGCTGTGTGTGCATGCACACACACACATCTCCCACTCCATGGCCACACTATTGTGGTCCTTATACAACAGATGGAGGGAATGATTCATCATATTATGCCAGAAACAACCTAATATCATTGGCTAGGTACAGATGTTACACTTAATGTGTATTAAGCATGCAGAAAGTGCTTTACAGCTATAACAGAACAGACATTCACAGTTCTTAGAGCACTTTAAAAATGGATCCCACTCCAAGTTAACCCTGGATGGTTGTGTACTAACCTACAGCATTTTCTGTTACGGTGCTTTATTAAATGTTTGTGTCAGATCCCACTGAGAGTTAACTTATTGCATGGTTGCCACCATCCCGGACAGCATTGTATAGGTCTGCACTCTAGCCTCAAGTAGAGCTGATTTGCAATGACCCAAATCAGTGATAGCTTCTGATTCCAGCCCCCTGCACAGCCTGGCAATGGGATGGGGGGGAGGTGGGGGGGTTCTTTCCCTTCAATTGCCCCAGCCCCACAGTGTGCCACAGCTTAGCCAGGAGGTGCTCTGGGGTCCCTCTCCCAGCAGTCACTGCCCATCTCTGCAGCTCTGCCCACTCATGAGCTGGCATCTATCAGCAGCGGCTGTGGGGGAGAGTGGGGAAGGGAGCCCCCTGCTGCAAGGGTCCTCACCGTAGCTTGTTGGCTAAGGGGTCACAGGAGGGACCAGGCTGGTTTTATGCAGCACAGAGGCTCTACCCCTGGTCACAATTCATGGAGCATCCCCACACTGCATGCTTGTGGCTCCAGCTGCCATGTCACTTGGGTGGGAAGGGTTATTAAATGGTCCCCCCCAACAGCTTGCTGGCTTGGTGCTCGGGGGGAGGCGGGGGGGATTGGGCCAAGCTTGATCAGCATGGCAGGGGGTCTCTGTTCACCCAATCTCCCAATCAACCGACCTAGCAGCTGCCATCAGAAGCTGCACAGCAAGGCTACTCCAGCTTTTCACTGCACCAGAAACTGTGGCCAGGGAAAAAGGGAGCCCCCCCATGCCACAAAGCCACACAGCTTGCTGTTTTGGTAGAGGGGTCAGTCTGAGGCACTGGCATTTCCTTTCCCCTGGCTGTAGTTCCCAATGCAGCAAAACATGGGGCCAGGTAGCTCTGCTGCATCTGCTGTCTGGCGCTGTCAAGAGGCTGGGGCAGGGGAAAAGCAAGCCTCCCGCCCAACTCCCCCCCGCACATCTTACTAGCTGGGGTCTTTGGGGAGGCTGGGCTGGCTTGCACAGCAGAGGGGCACCCTTCTCCCTAGTTACTGGTATGCGGAAATGCTGGCCCAGGCTGTCCCTCCTGCTGGCTGCTGCTGTCAAGAGGCTTGGGTGGAGGGGGAAGGGAGCCCCCCTGCCATGGGGACACAGCCCAGTCCCCCCCACCCCAAGTCCTCAGCTAGCAAGCTTGGGGAGTGGTGAGGTCATGGTGGTAGACTCCCTTTCCCTATAGTGCAGCAACCAGCAGCTGCAGAAGGGGCAGCCTAGTCCAGTGTTTCCCCATGCTGGGAATGGGAGTTGCAGGGGAGGGAGTCCCCTCCTGTGGTGACTTGGCCCACTGCCCCCAGCAAGCTAGTATGCTCTGTGATGGCCTTGCAGCAGAGGGGCTCTGTTTCCTCACCTCTCCACCCCTAGCTACTGCTGACAGTCACCAGGTGGTGAGGAGGGGGGAAGTGGTGGGAAGGGGTGCTGCTCCAGCAGCCTCCTGGGAGGCATGAAGGTGCACCCCCCTTGCCCCCACCTGCTGGCTGTGGCCAGTGCAGGCAGACAGAGCTTGCCCCCCACAACCAAACAGCACACATCTGCTTGGTTGTAACACGCTCCAACTTATAGCATTTTACATAGAGGTGTGATACAGCACTTTCTGCCATTGGCTTTTTGAATATCTGCATTTAGCCTGTATCTCAAGGGGCAAAGGCTTGATCAATGCTTTCACACAGCCACCTGCATACCTCAGAAAAAGAGGATGTTTATCTGATTTATTAGCTCATTTTAATGATATGCCACAGCGTAGAACAATATGTTCTAGCTCTGTAGTTTGCTCAGCTACAATGTAAATTGGTCTTTTGTGCATTTCACTTTATTGTGCCTTATATTGTTTAATTTGCAGTAATGTTGAAATTCATAGATTCATGAATTCTAAGTCCATATGGGACCATTATGCTCAACTAGACTGACCTCAGGTATAACAAGGGCCACAGATTTTTCCCAGTGATTCATGCAGTAAGCTCATAACTTTCTGCTAAACTAGAACATATCTTTTTAAAAGATATAAACTTGATTAAAAAACTCCAAGTGACAGGAAATCTACCACCTCTGGAGGTAAGTTGCTCTAATGGTTAATGCAGCTCTCTATTAAGACTGCATTTTTCTGTAGTCTGAATTTGCTTAGCTTTAACTTACAGCCACTGGGCCTTATTAAATAATGGGCCCTCTCTCTTCAGAAATCTTCTTGCTGTATTAGTTCCTGTATAGGATTGGGAACAATGATCCTGCCTTGAGCAGGGGCTGAATTAGATGATGATGTGAGCTCAGTTCCAGTCCTACTTTCCTATGAAATCAAATTCACAGCCAATTTTACTTACACTGGAAGGGAAAAACAGAAAACAAAATTGCAACACCTTTAATTCTAAAAGTGAAACACTAGCTCTCCTTTCTTTTAACTCTTGTGATGTTTGTCTTCACTTTTTTCAAAAAACACATCAAGCATGTATTCCTTATTTGTTTCCTGGCACCGGAGAAAGAAAAGGAAAAACAAAGTGATGAGATTGAAAAATAGCTTCTGTTTCACACTAATACTTGATTACTGACATAATTATTTGTGGACACATTTTGTTTAGACAGAGATCTGATTTTATCAGTAAATTTGGTAGCTGAAGGTTTAATTGCTTGTATTTACACTTGGATTTACAATTATTTTGTGCCCACAATACCCATAGGTATGAAAATTAATGTCAGGTTGTGGCCCTTTTAAAATCTGGATCCAAAGGAACTGTAAAAGCCTCTGTCTCTAGCTAAGACAATGTGTATCCCTCAAGGAAGCTTCACATTTAAATTGAAATCCAAGCCTGTTCTCAAATGTATCTTTGTTGCATTCTGATGACAAATGTCGCCATAAGCTGGAACACTGTAGAAATGATTCACAGTTAATGAACTGTATTTTATTTGTGGTGCTCGATTTCAAAGTAGATCCATTCAAATTGATTTTAACACTGATATATTGGTTGCTCTTCAGTTCCATTTAAAAGTAGAAGTGAAACAATTTCATGAGCCTCAGGTGAACTCCTAAGTTCCTAAAGCATCCTGTCTTACAGGTCCATCATAAAGATTTATCAAAAATATATAATCTTGAGTCATTAGAGCTACACTATTACATATGGCAGTACATTGTTATATTGCTTAAATGATTTTAGAAAAGAGTGAAAACAAAACACTTAGTTTAACTGTATAATGGTATGGGATGTTTGTTTTTTTAGATGTCACACTATATGAAATGTTTTTTAAAAACTGAACATCGCTGGTTTTGCTTACTGTGTATTGAAAGGAAGTAGATGCAGACAATGTGGCAAAAATCATTAGTCTCAATGCTTACCTCAAAAGTTACAGAAACAGTTAAAAACACACCTTAATTATTACAGAATGTGAAGGAAGAGAATACAAAAGGAGTAGAAAATAAAGGATGATTAATTTAAAACCTAATTATTTCTATAAATTATTTTGACTTCTAAAATACTGGTGTCCTCAACTCAAACCTCATGACATGTATAACCCCTAACATTAATTACAGATTAATACTTGAACAATAGTATAAGAAGACTCCCTGATGGCTTACCTAATTCATCAACCCAAATAACTTAGTCAAGAAAAACCTCACTAAAATACAAGTCCTGCAATATAGCTGAAATATGAGCAAAGGGAACTAGTTCCAGAGTTGAAGCTTCCTGTTCCAAATCCAGATTAAGTATAGAAACTGCACCAACAGATATTGTTTGTGAGGGTGATGGAGAAACCTCTTGCCCTTCCCTCACATGACGTGGCCAATGTTTTATATTACATTCAGAAATAAATTATAAACAGTTTAAACAACAGGGTAATAATATTTTTAATAACATATGTAATTGCAGGAAAACAGTTTTAAAAAATAAAAAAGAGAAAAGCCAAGTTTTTCAAAATATTTTTTCCTTATTTGCAGGGGGTTTTTTGATGAAAATCAAACCAGTTCTAGTGGCAATGCACTCCACACAATTCCCGCTAGAAGAGGCGTGGGCAAAATATGACCCACGGATCCACAGCACCCAGGGATTTTATCTGGCCTATGGTGGGTCCCTTGGCCCTGCTCATTCCAAGCACAGGGGGTAACCCAGGCTGTGGTGCATGTGGCTGTTTCTACCACTTCCAGATGTGCAGCAGGCTTGGGGAGGCACAACAGCTGGACTCAGTTTCCCAGCACCCCTGGGAGAGGTTGCTCCTTCTGGCCGCCACTGCCACTGGACCCAGCCCTGCTGCCCAGGCACCCCAGCCTGTCCACCCCACATCTGTTGCCAGGGGTGCCACATGGCATGGGTGGGCAGGATCTCCATGGAGACCAGCCTGCGACTCCTGAAGGCAGGGTATGTTTGGCTAGGCAGAAGGGATGGGACTGTGGGTGGATGGGGAGTGGCATCTGGGAGCAGGATGAGTGGGCAGGTGGTGACAACATGGGGCTGCAGCCTGGGGCAGAGCCATGATTCAGAGAGTAGATTGTGACTCTGGCCCAAGACCCAACCCTGCACTGTCACAACCCCAAATCTTGGCCCAAGCTCAGCACCAACCCAACCCTGGCCCTGCCTGCCTGTTCCACCAAGTGTTTTTCATTCATTTGTTCAGATATTAAGCTATATGTTGTTGCTAAGAGCCTAATTAAAGTCAAAGATGTGGTAAAGACTTGTATAAAGTAAGGCCTATTAAATTTAACAAAGCCTTGAAGTACTAAGAACCTGTGCACAGTTAAAATTAATCTTATCAAAAGAATGCAAGGTTTGTACTGTTATTGGTCAGTCCTAAGGAAAGTTGAAGTAAGAAGAATCTGAATGGCTGTAAGTTATCAGCATAGCTCGGAAGGTATAAATAGGCTGGCACATCCGGAAATCATTTGGAAGGAAGATACAGGTCTGTGAAATGGACTAATTAGCTGCTGACCTGGATCAGTGGGCCCATGGATCTCGAGGAGCCCAAGGACCAAATACCAGGGTCCTTCCCGGTACCTCTAGGACAGCACTGATTGGGGACTCCTGACTTTGCTGAGCTTTGTGGAAAGAGAAACTTGCCATACATCAGGCATCAGAGGGGACTGCCGATAAGTTGCCAAAGTGAATTATTATTGTCTGTTATTATCTGTCTTAACAAAAACACGACTGTGTAGTATACTAAGTCAATAAACCTTTCTTACCTTTCTACCCCTTGACTATACTCTCAATCCCAAACCCTCCACAGGTGGCTGGGACAGACACTCAGGAAAAAGCCAAATCTCCTTAATGACTATTTCGCATCAATCTTCCATCAGCCCAGTGGGATCACCCTGCCTGACAAGAGGCAGGATCACCAAGGGAAGGGCAAACCTGTAACTACCATTACCAGTGATCTTGTGAGGGAACATCTTAAGAGGCTAGACATCCACAAATCAGCCAGCCCAGATGGAATGCACCCAAGAGTGCTAAAGGAACTAGCTGATATTATAGCACAGCCTATGGTGAGGATATTAAAGAACTTATGGTGCTCGGGCGAGGTGCCCTGATGATTGGAAGGGGGCCAATCTTCAAGAAAGGGTGAAGGGAAGATCCAGGGAACTACAGGCCAATTAGCTTGACCTCATTCCCTGGGAAGATCCTGGAAAAAGTCATTAACACCTTTACCAACATCCTAACAGAAGGTAATATTCTGAGAGATAGCCAACATGGCTTCGTGGTGGGTAGATCTTGTCTGATTTCCTCCTATGACCAGGTGACGCATCACTTGGACAAAAGAGAAGAGGTGGATATCATATTCTTGGACTTCAAGAAAGCCTTTGACCTGGTGTCCCATGATGTCCTCATGGAAAAATTGGGGAATTGCAGCCTAGACAATTTCAGTCTGATGGCTGGGGAACTGGCTCTGTGGACAGAGTGACAGTTGATGGAATTGAATCAACTTGGCACACAGTAACCAGCAGCATCCCCTAGGGCTCTGTTCTCGGACCTATACTCTTCAATGTGTTTATAAACAATCTGGACTCAGGTGTTACAAGTAGACTGCCTAAATTTACTGATGACACCAAACCATGGGGAAGTGCAGCCACCCCAGAGAATAGGCTGGCAATCCAGGCCAACTTCAACAGGCTTACAAGGTGAGCCAATCAAAACCTGATGGCATTCAGTGCTGAGAAATGCAAGGTGCTCCACCTTGGGAGAAAGAACCCACATGACACTTAAAGGTTTGGTAGCACTATGCTACATAGCACTGTGTCCAAAAGAGACTTAGGGGTCGTGACTGACCACACGATGAACATGAATCACCAGTGAGATGCTGCAGCCAGCAAAGCAAACAAAACTCTGTCCTGCATCTTCAAATGCATCTCAAACAAGACCCAGGAAGTCATCTTCCCACTTTACTCAGCCTTGGTGAGAACACAGCTGGAATACTGTGTCCAGTTCTGGGCTCTGCAATTCAGAAAGGATGTGGAAAAGCTGAAGAGAGTCCAGAGGAGAGCCACATGAATGATTAGAAAACAAGAGGGCAAGCCTTATGAGGAGAGGCTGAAAGACATGGCATTCTTCAGCCTGGAGAAGCGTAGGTTCAGGGGCAACTTGGTGGCAGCCTATAAGCATGAACGACATGTGCGTCCTGAGGATGGGGGGGCACAGCGACCACATACAGGTGACAGAGGTAATGTTGATGGCAGGGGCATGGGGGCAGAGAGCAGGGACAATCTACAGGTGGCTGTGGTGATGTCGGCAGCGAGGGTGGTCTAAGTGGGGACTGCCTGTGGGTGGCCACGGCTGTTTCAGTGGCAAGGGTGGGGGGTAGTGAGCGACGGGTGGCAAACGGGGACTGCCTGTAGCCACCAGTGGCCTAATTGGGAGTTGGGGTGGGGGTGGCAACCACCTGCAGAAGCCAGTGGTAGCCAATCTCAGGGCAGACACGTGCCCTCCCCCATACATTGTCTATGCCTATAAGGGGTGTGCACTGGGAACTGGGAGAACATCTGTTCACTAGGGCAACCCATGAGAAGACTAGGTCCCATGGTGACAAACTTTTGGAAGACCATTTTAGGCTGGACATATGGAAACACTTCTTACCTTCCGAGCCCCCAAGGCCTGGAATAAACTCCCCCCAGAGGTGGTGCAGACGCCTGCTCTGGATTTCTTTAAGAAACACTTGGATGCCTATCTTGCTGGGATTATTTGACCCCAGCTGACTTCCTGCCCCTTGGGCAGGGGGTTGGACCTGACGATCTTGCAAGGTCCCTTCCAGCCCTAATGACTATGAAATCTATGAAAACTACAAACACAACAGTAACTGAAACAACAAATAAAGATTCAGAGGTAAATCCAGATGGAAAAATGTATGCCTATTACTGGTAAGAAAACAACTTTTAGGGTTTAAGAAATATTATGGGCACCACTTACCAGACACTGGGAATACATGTGAAAGAAATTATGAATACAATTAATAACACTTCTCTAGTGCAAGCAAAGTCTGTAAATTTCTGAATTGAGGCTATCATCTTCTTCTTCCCTGTTAAAACGGGATTGATTTTCTGTAAGCGCAGGATAGAATTTATGGTTCCCTTTGGTTCTTCCTATCCAAGCAATTTCTAATGATCTTGCAGGGTTATTGTATGGATATTAAAATAAACAAAAGCCAGAACCAGCTTTAAACACAGCTTCTGCAGCACAAACTCCCCCCCGCCCCAGCAAATAAGGCACTCACTAAATGGATAAAGAAAATGAAATATTTTTTTCTGACTTCAGAGGGTTTTAGTATATATATCCAAGTAATTTAAAGACACACACATATTATATATATAGATATAGATATATATACCTATATATA
>NW_017728913.1:4263082-4351047 GCF_001723895.1 Crocodylus porosus
TTTTTTTTCCTGCAAACCCCTTAAGAATACTCTGGATGCCCTTTGAAACATGACAAGTGAAGCATAAGATGAGAAAAGACCTACTGGATGTCAAAGTGCAACTTCCACAAAAGAATTAGCAGTTACTTTGAACTGCTCACAGCATATATTTGACACAAGGCATCAGTCTTTAGTGCCTGTCAAAGGAAACCTATTTCAATAAACTAAATGTAATGTGACAGCCAGATAGGACATATGCTCAGAAATTATTTATCCTTACCCTGACGCTCAGAGACTTACTATTATGTATTATTCGTACTGTGCTGTTACCTCTGGGTCCAATCAGGATCAGGGCCCTACTGAGTATAAACACATATAAATAGAAAGATGATCCCCGTATCAAGGAATTTACAGTCTGAAATCCCAATCTTGCAGAGGTATGCGTAGGCAGACTTCTGCCTCCATGTAGACAGCCACTCACTGCGGTGCAGCATCTCTTTGTATAGTTAATGTTTTATATCTGTGAATTTCACTGAGTTTAATGGAATGTATCTATCTAGCTCTGATGTCACTGAGATAAGCACATCTTACAGAAAAAACAAAACAAAATAAACCACCAAAATCCTCCGTAAGCAGTGGACAGAAAGACAAAAGTTTGGAATTTCTCTCAGGCAACTTAATTCACTCTTTTAAACAACCCCCAAATTTGGACAATCATGTCAGCTCAGTAATGTTTTATCTCCCAGGCGAAAGGGTTCAGAATGGGATGGCAAAAAGAAAGGAAGACTGCTCAGGAAAAGTCAGGTGCTGGAAAAATAAATGTTAATCATGATTTAATCAAGTGGCAACCTTCCTTCTGAGTTGCTGTTTAACAGCACAGCACTGGACTGCTGTGGTCCTTGGGTGAGGCATAAATTAAATTTCTGTGCAACTTGTCATTAAAAACATGATAGTACTTTCACAGGAATGGAAGCATTAGCTTCAGGCTGTTGGTTAAATTGAAATTTGTGTAGGTATATTCTGCCTAACTAAATCCCCATGTGGTCTCTTGGATATGCTGTTTCTTCATTTCTGGTACAAAACAACAACTCTACACAACAATTTAAAAGTAAACAACTCCCAAGGACCTGCCAGGAAGAGCATATACAGGATAGGATACAAATGGTTACACACATGTTCCCTCCCATTTATGTTGCCTTCTATTCAAGCCCACGCCTATGACTTGTACAAACAACACAGGTTCTTAAGCCCTTCAGAAACTGGTCAGAGCCAATATGTCATGCAAATATTAAAAGCTATATGTTCTATATTTGTTTCACAATATAGAACAAAATGTGATAAGTCTATAGGCAAGCTTTTCCTTACTATACTGGAGTTTGTCAGCATTTCTTTAAGTGACTAAGATGACAGTAAAACCATATGCAAGCAGCACCAGTAGAATACTGTGCAGTAAGCATGGACAAGTGACACTGAAAAAGAAATACTCTGTAAAAACCATATGGAGGGTGTCAAAGAAAAATCTTTGGTTTCAGATGCCGATGGCAAAAAGGTCAAAAGGCTAACATAACATATTTCATCATTATAGTTCTATATCCAACCCCCCCCCTCCAGCTTAAATGTAAAATACATGCGCAGTCAATCTTGCATGAAACCTAAGAACACACAGAGTCTGTTCACAGTCATGACTGGCAGTCCTATAATTATTCAAGCCTGGCGTGTTGTAATAGGCTACCCGGTAAACTATAACTTTGGAAAGATTTCCACCTTCTGCGGAGACCTCCACACACACTCAGGAGACATAGTCAGCGATTTGGCCAGTCGCTGACCTCTCCCCACCTACGGTAAAAGTTTTCAGGTGTATCCGTTCTGCCAGCTCATTCGTTCTCGCCAAGAGCTCACGAAAATCTTCAGATCAAAGTTACCTGTATGCTTTGCTTAAAATCTGCACCACGCGGTTTGTAATCTGCGCAATGAAAATATCTGCCTGCTGAACTGAATAGCTCAACTTCTCTTTCTACACCGCGCAACCACAACTTCCTTCCTGCGCTGCAATCTCCTGTAGTGTAAGTAAAAATAAACTTTCTGTATAACCAAGACGCGTTAGACTTCCTGACTCCTCCCGCTTACCCACCTGCCCGATTATCTACCCCACCCACGTCCAGCCGGTCATGCCGACCCAGGCTCGCAGGTCAAGGGTGCACCGGTCCTCGGACGAGACAGAGGGAACATGAAACATGGCTTTTCCCAATCCTATTGATTTTTGGCACTCAGTGGCCTGGTGAGTAAAACACATTTTTATACCCTTTTATACATTGGCACATCATCATTGCAGTTGTATTCCAGGTGATACGTGCGCTGCCTTTGTTTTATTTATTTTTAAATTTATCAGAACAAGCCTAGCATGAATGTCCCTAGCCAGATGATCATAATTTAGGAAGTATAAACAATGTAGTGTCTATGATCACAGTAAACTAATTGCTGAGCCTTGCAATGACTTCCAGTTCGATAGGATTTGCACTATGTGCAATATACTTTAAGACCCCAGGGATGGAACTATAGGCCCTTCACAGGGAAATCCCTGCTACTAGTCTAAGACACCTAATGTTTTAATTAGAAAAAGCACTGCCCTGCAAGATGGTAACTTCCAACATTGTTCTCTAAACAATTTATACAGAAAACAAAGGTGTCTCCCATCCCAATCACAGCAGATATTGTACCTGTGCTGGAGCTATATGTTTTGACACCCTCATACCTCTCCCTCTTACCACACATGCCAGTGAGAGTAGGAGCAGTGGCAAAGCCCACACACATGAAAGGAAAGAAAGAGTCCAGAAAACACATTAGAGAAAAATCATAAATAAAAATATATTATATAAAATCCCATCATCAAGTCCCCAACTCATCCTATAGGCTGACTTTCCTACCTACACATCAAACTTCAGCTGCTCCCTTCATCACATACTATCGCAGCAAATTGCATTATAATCCAAAACCTATCATACCTTTTCTTTTTCTGGAATAAGACCTACAGCTAGTTCAATAAAAGTCCTTTGGAATTAGGACTATATTACCAAACAATAATCACAATCTTCCATGTCTCAGTTTCCCTGACTAGCCTGAACATGGGGAAAGAAGAGCTAGAGTCCCTGCTAGGACTCAGAGCTACCTGCATGTGGGATGAGAAAAAATGGACCTGAAGCAGCACAGAAGGATTGGAGGTAATACCTGGGAGACTTCCAGGAAAGACAGGGATGGTGCAGCCTACAAAGCAAGGCATTCACCTGGAGCTGGAGAGACTTTGAAGCAAGGGAACAGCTGAGCTAACTTTGGGTATTCAAGGATGTTCGGGTTGGCCTGGGGACAGAAGGACTGTTTAACCCTTTGGAGGGGTCATGGTCTTTCTGCTCTATCACCTCTGCCCCCAGCTAAATACCTTGATTGAAGAGGAGCTGTCTGTTTTGCTGCTTGGAACTTGCTTCTTTCCCCTTTGACAAGGCTGGAGTCACAGAATTAAGAGGAATAGGGATTCCCCCTCTGGATACTGCCCAGAAGCCACACCTGGGCTGGCTTTAGTGGGTACTCAGAGGGCAGACAAGGCTGGAAATCCCAAGCCCTGATCCACCCACAGAATCTGCTGGCCACGTCCACAGCTGATGCCACTGCCCACATGGCGCTGATTCTAGTGCATGAGGCAAGAGCTGGTATAAGCTGCGGAAGGGGCCAGGACATGCACAGCATGACCCAGCAGCTGGATCCCATGACTTTGCAGCTGCCTGAGGGTCAGGCACAATCAGTTGGTGGGCTGGATCTGGCCCACAGGCCCACAGGCTATATTTTGCCCACCCTGATCTAGAAACATTGCTGAATGCCTCCAGAAACATTCCTAACATCCCCAAAAACTACTTGTAGAGCTACGTAAGCCCGGAAATAATGCAACTCAAGTGCAAGTGAAAGTGAAAGTAGTTAAGTTCCAGGCTGTAGTTAAACGCAAAAGAGATCTCCATCTGAAACATTTTTAAAGGCCCATTAAAATGGTAAAATGAAAGTTTACTGAGTTTCTAAGCTTAATTTTGATTGTATAATGAACCATGATATAGCTGGAAGACAGGGCAGAGTGGTACCTTATAAACTAATTCAGAGAGGCATAAGCTTTCATAAGCAACAGCTTAGTTTGTCACAACTGGCAGTGTGATAGAGCTCCTGACTGAATCCATTCCTATTCCCAACTCATTGTTTCAAAGTCCTAATCTTAAATGACTTCACACAACTCAGGATGCATCTACACATAACAGTGCAGTACTATACAGGAAAGTGTTACTGTGGTGCTCCTTCAGAGCTAGCATGCCCTCCAGAGAAGCAGGGTGAAGTAGCCTGGTTGGAGCTTTTCACCTAGTGCTTGAAATAGCCTGGAATTATACTGGGCTGTATAAACATGCCAGCACTCGGTGTGTGTAGCACTTTTCCTTTTCTACACTAAGTTCTAACAGAGGTTTTAAAGCAAAATTCAATGGACACTAAACCATGAGAACTGAGAAAGAGGAAAAATAGTTTTAATGAGAACTGGATATACATTTCATTCATCCAACATATTTGTGGAATTCAGTTCTTTTCTTTGTCATCAACTCAGCAGACTGAATTTCTTAGAAAATTGCATTTGAAACTGAAATTTTTTATGAAATATCTTTGTAAATTCGAGGGTACAGTATACCTACAAATTTTTCACCATGAGTAGTCCTTTCAGTATTCAATATGGAGCCCTGAGAGTATTTGAACCATGTAATTGGTTACTACGATCACATGGTGTTACTTCCCTTCTTTGATTGGCTTACCTAAACTTCATAAATGACTTCTGCATATGTTGTGATGATATGAATCTCAGCAATTGTTTCAAAAAAACATTTCTCATAAGCATTTTAATACATATAAGTTTCCCACCATGAATGTTAACAAAAAGCAAATGGTTTCACAGCTCACACAAAATTGCTTCTAGAAATGTAAAACCTTTTGAATATTTCTCTCACTATACTCTCAGTACTAAAGCCAGCAACGTTGTATGCAAACCTACCGAAAAGCCTAACTAAAAGGAAACTGAGCTATTTCACCAGTTTCCCATTATACGTCTTCAGGCACCATGTTTATGGTTGCTGTATTTAAATACTGGCGAATTCTTGGTTCTTCTAATATCAAAGACAAAATTCCATTTAACTTAAGGTAACCAGAATTTGGCCCTACGTAAATAAGTGTTTTAATACTAATGCAAATATGCAGTTCACCTGAAAGCTCACCTGTCTTATCACCATTTCTCTCTGGTAACAAAAGTATAACAAAGAAGAAATAAGACACTTTGTAACAGCAAGGCTGTGAATTAAAATGCATATAATTGAAAAAGAAAACAAAACACTTTCTGTTTATACAAGCCATCTAGTGATACATTATACATGGCATTTTTTGGGTAGAATATACCTTACCTTTCAACCGCGGACTGTGCACATGCATTCTCTGCAGATGGAGATTTATTGGAACAAATTCTAGTGTCTTTTCTCCTTTACTACAGCTTGATTTGAAGGAAGATCCTGAAAACAAAAGTTTAAAGAATCATTATCTTAAGCACCCACCAGATGTTGTCTCATTTTTTAAAATGTGAGGACAATAGTTTATGTCAGCAGCATCCTTTAATTTGCTTTTAATGTGTAATTGTGTATTAAGAAAAGAATGGCTTCCTAACTGCATCTCAGCATGTATCCATATTGCAGCCGACAAAACAGCTTTTAATTCACAAACCAATCTAATTTTTTTCTAGGTGATAGACATTATTCCTGCTGTCTGCAATTGGTCTGTAGCATGGTGGAAAAGATGCCAGAATTAACACATATTATGTTTATACTGTGCTAAAAATACAAGGGTACCATGCAAAGGTGCTATACATTTGCACAGGCAAAGAAATGCTTAATATTTTTTTAAAATCAAAACTTTTATACTGATTATGCCATTGTTTTCCTCCCAGAAAGTTCAAAAATACATCAAGTGGCTTATGTTTCAGTAGGTTTAAATTAGCTTTCAGGTAGGATTAAAAGATTCTTCATACTCATCACATCAAAGTAGAAGATTATGAGAACCTACATAACATTGTTATGAAAGTTTCTTGTGCAACTTCAACATGACACCCTTGCACATAGGGATTATATTAGTCTTTCATGACAATCACAAATTACTTTCTCCCCCAAGACCCATACCTCATTCAGTGTATAGAATGGAGAATGCTCACTTAAAGAGAAAGCAAAATAATCATTAATCCTCACTATTTTTCAGTCCGGGGCATAGCCTATTAAATGAACCCTTCAAACCCTGCTCAGAAGAGAGAATTTCCTTACAGGCTTTTTTTACAATGTGTGTCACTAACGTGCTTCACAGACAAAAATGAATATATTGTAATTATACCCATATGATACCCATTATACAGACAATGAACTGAGGCACAACTCTATAAGGTTAAAAGTATCTATTAACTCTGACATCCAGGACCTTATCAGCAAAGTACTTAGCACCACATAGCATTTTGTATGTTAAAAGCAGAACTCCCTTTGAGTATTAATCATTTCGGAAAAACAGCCCATGATTTTTCAAGCTAAGCACCTGAAAGATGAGGTATACACAATTAATTATAAGAGTCTGCTTTAAATGACTTACCAAGCACTGCACAGAAAGCTGCACTGGAGGAAAGACTCCAAAAACTAAAATTTTTGGTTTAGCCAGGGAAAAAAAAAAAAAAAAAATCATCTCTGAAAAAGGGCATCGGAAGCCAGTGGCCCAGCTCAGAAGTTAAGGCCAAGTTTTGAAACCAGGATACAGACTGAGGTTCAGGAGTCAAAGTCAAGAATCAAGAAAAAAAATCAAAGGATGGAGTGCAGTTTGGAGAAACAGCCAAAAACATCAATGTTAATAAGCACAGAATAACTATAGATGCTGCCCTAAGTCACAGAGCTACTGGCCACAAATCACAATCCCATAAGGCCAGTCCATCCGTGGTTACTCTGGACTAGCTGAGTGAGTTTACTCAGAAAGCAGTTAGTCACAGACCTCAGGTGGGGAGAAAGCTGGCTCAGGTTGACTGCTACTGACTGGTAATTCTAACAAACCGCAAATGTTTGGTTGGAAACAGAAATAGTCTGCCATTTAAGCTAGTTGCTGAATTGAACACACATTCATAAACAGTTTTGGTCTTCCCTAGAACTATTTCTCAGTCAAAATAATTTCAAAAGCTTAACCACAGCTTCTGACTCATTCATTTTACATTATCTAACCTATATAATAAATTAAGCAGACCACTGACAACAGCCTTCTTTACTATGGAAACCAAATTCATCCCCAGAACTACTCTTAGCCTCTGCATTGAATTATGCAAGGATTTTGTGAGGGAAAGCAGAATGTAACTAAAGTTTGTATCATAAATAAATATAAGATGGGCCAAATTAGTGTTGCATAGGCATCCTTCATTCTGGTACTTCTTGCATACTTGAACTGAAGTCTTAATAACATTTCTCTCAATGTTGTTTTTTTGGGTGTGCAATATGTAACAATTTACATCTCCTATACCTCTGATCAGATGTTATATTTAAAACTACTATAATCTATACTTCTAGCAGAAAATATTCTTCTGACTTCCTTTTTCTAAGGCCCATTTTCAATCAAACTTAAGTAATACTTATTTCGGTGGAAAAAATTCAGGGAAATTAAACAGTGAAATTAAATTTGCAATTTTCAGGTAACTGTGGGTGTTCTTTTTGGTTTAGGCAACCCTTAAAGTGTTCTTTTAATCTCAAGCTTTCCTCTTACTAATACAAATGAAAAGTTAATAAATCATCTTTGTACATATTTGAGCACTGAGATCTCTGGACCCTTCTTCTTTGACATATTAATAATAAATCTAATACTTTATTACTTGTTTTTCTTTTGTATTCCAAGACAGATAAAAATATATATTTAATTTTACTCAGTATTATTGTATTTTAATGAAAAGGACTAGGGACAAATTTGTGAAAACAATAAATGGAAAGATGAATCTCTCTGGAAGAATTGATTCAGGAAGAAAAACTTCTGGCAGAAACAAGTAATGGTCTATACAGAGAATCTATAGATACTAAGTTCTACACACCAAAGATAGAAGATATCAGGAGAGCTTCATTAAAACTTTGTCAGGATTAATCAAAGAAGGCTATTAAAAACATTGGTAGGTCTAAAGTAAAGGAACAGTCTGAACCAGTTTGATTGTGAAGGGGATTGGGACACATTTTAATATCGTTAGTACACAAGAGGGAAACAGCAATCGTAATAATGTAGATTTAAATTAGCTGCATGGGGAAAGATGCCTTCCTTTGGTTTTGAGATATCACCTATTAAATACCTGTATGTTTTATAAATAAGAAACAGTTAGTGATAATTTAGCACACCATACAAACATAACGATTGTAACAAAGGAAACATCATGAATTTTACAGGTTTTAGGAACCCAAATTGAGAGCAATAAGTATCTCAAAAAAAGGCACTCAGTACTTCAGAGTACCAAACTTTAAGACACCAAAGAGTAATTTATGATAAATAATTCATTATGTAAACCGAAATGGAGATTTTTGAGGGAAGTCTGAAAAAGAATGAAATATGCTGTTTGTAGATGAAGATATATATACAGAAAGATAAATGGATACACATAAATCAAAAAGGGACCATTCACAGTATAAATTTCAGTGTTCAAATAAATCTTTGCTGGATTGGGGCCCAACAGTAAAAAAAAAGTCACATATAAGCCACCTAACTTTGCAGTTAAATTATCTGGCCTTCATCTCTTAAATGATTATGCACACACAGTGATGGCTATACAGTTGGCTCAAAAGAAAAAATGCAAGTACAGTGTTAATTAAAACTGACAATAAAGATGCTTAATTAAGGCAGTCAAGTAAGCTCAGGTTGTGGAAAAATGACAACGCTGGTTACATCTTTCCTGATAGTTAAGTTAATGTTAAGGTCACCCGCTAGGCCAGGACTGTCCAAATTCTCAGCCTTCTGAGGCTACATGGACACAGCGTCCCAGCCCCCCTGACTGTACCATGTGGGTGTGCAAGTACCTCCCTGTCCACCACTGCACTGGGCACACCGTCTCCCCCACCCCACTGCATAGGGCAGGCACATGAGTGTGAATCTCATTCCCTGCTAGAAAGCATGAGCGAAATCCCTCAACTCTTCTGGAACACGTGAGTACAACTCCACTCTTCCCATGTATGAATGTATGCCCACCTGGGAGCCTCCCAGCTGTTGTATCGCACGACCCTGGACTCACCCTCAGTCCTCTGTGCCCCTCACTGCACTACCTCATCAGGAAGCATCAGCCAGAGGAAGAAAGGGGATCTCAGAAACTCTCTCTGCTGTTGCAGCTGAAGCAATGGGAGGGAGGGTGAGAGGAATGGGAGGCAGTAGGAGGAGAGCCTAGGGGCTGCAACTTAATCCCTTGTAGGCCCATGGGCCGCCAGTCGGACAGCACTGCTCCAGGCTATACCTGCTGACTATCTATATCACTATGCTTGTCCCTTGGAGGCCATCCAGCCCAGCTGCAGAAGCTCTGTTGAACTCGGTCAGTCCCAGTCCTGCTCAGCCTTCCACTTTCAACTGTATGTTTAGAAGTCATCTGAACACTGAAGACTTTGAGTGGAGAACATCTGCCAGCAACCATCCCCCTATTCCCTGTTCCTGTCTTCCTGCATGCCACTCCTTTCCTCAACCACCCATAACCAGAGATAACTCCAGAGAAGAGACATGTACTTCGAAGACGTACTGGTATTCCTAAAACTGTTCTACATAGAAAACTGGAGTATACCTTACTGCCATGTTTTGAGAGCTAAGCAGCACAATATGGATGTCTTGGTGCAGATTATAAGGTGTGCTAGAGATACGGAAGGGCAGCTCCCATGGTTGACTTAGGATGACTTCAAAGTCAATACTAAATATTCCTTAAGTTTCAGTTTTATTAGTTTTCCATTTTGGCTGCAGTACATCACCAACGGCATACTCAGTATACAATGAGCAAGTAAAAATGATACAGATAAGCTCACTGTAAACAGTACATTGGGATAGAATGTGAAACTTTTTTGAAACAGTACAAGCTGCCCTTTTCATCCTTGCACCAATGTGCATGATAATATATTTAGAATTGCTACAAATTCGACCTCAGCATGGAAAAAGCTACTTTAAGGAACCCATAAGAGTCTGAAGCAAAAACATACCTTTAAGAAAAAACAAAAAATCTCAGGTCCTGTATGCATAGCACATTTACACTGGTGCAATTTATTCTGGTTTTGTACACGGGTGAGTACATTACACTGAGATAAGGCCTGGACACACATTCAGCTATGCTGGAATTACTATTATAGCCTTTTGCCACTGGGAGCAGAGAAGCAGGCATTAGCCTGTTTGACCATAACAAATGATTATCTGAATAACTGCAGATACTCAAGGCGTTTCTGCATAATTTACACCAGTTTTACCTTTGATTTTTTCTGGGGTAGTTTAAGATTCAAGTTACTATGATACATTTGGCATCCACTGTCTGATTATATCAGTGTAAAGGCCAATTACATCAGTGTAAATGTGTTTTGCCTCAAGGTCTCAGCCAAAGGTCCAAATGCAATATGTATATTGTGAGCCTTCAAACCACCCTGACTTCTGAAGGTTCATTTGAGCAACCTGTATACCTTACTTTTTTGGGATGAATCCTGCACTCTCTAAGGGATCAGAATAAAGGTTTGGAGCCTTGGTATGGCACATTATGCATTTATATAGTGTTCAAAAGCATGCTAGAGACCTTAGGGTGGAAACAGATTTTGCCTTTGTGCTGCCATAACAAATTTTATGCCTGCCTGAGTTCCCCCATTTGTAATTTCCCAGGTGCCTGTCAACATTTCAGTGTGATCTCAGCCCCAGAATCACATTGGAGCATCTAACTCAGTCCTGGGGCTGAGACCACCAATCAGTTACAGTACTGGGACCATGCCGCAGTTTCCAATTTGTTCTGGTGTGGCATCTGGGGCACCAGGGAAAGCCGAAGTTTCTCCACTTACAGAGACATACCCTGGGGATTCCCAGGGCTTGTTTCTCTAAGTGGGGGAAACGTTGCCTGTTGTCCTGCAAGATCAATGGGTGCGACAACAGGTGGTATATGTTTTGCCCAATGAAGTGGATCAGTTATACCAGGACACAACCCAAAACAGCTGATCCATTTCATTTGGCAACATCTATTTATAGCCTAACAGAACACATATAAAGGCCAGTATTCTGAAAGATGTATAATCTAACTTTACCTGCATCTTAATAAACTAGAATTAAAATAATAAAAATATGGGGCAAGGAAAATGGTTTCAGTGTACACACATCTCAATGGTTCCGCTACAATGGTTTTCTCAAAACAGTAATTAAGCCACTTTTTGTGGCTTAATGTGAAAAAGACAGGTTTTTTCATATATCAATGAATACCTTTCAATATAAATTAATACAAAAAGAATTAGCAGAAGTGAATTTTAAGGAAGGGTCTGAATGTTAGTCTTCCAATTATCCACTCATTCTTTATTCCTCATCTCTTTTTTATATATGCTTATTTTGTTCTCTTCAGTAATCTTAGCTTTCAAGTTCCATAGTGGCCATCTCAGAAAACATTTAAGAAGAATAAATCAGAACCATCAACTTGCTCAAACTCACTTAGCTCATTAAAGATTTAATGATATGTTTGAAAGTCAGACTACCTAATGTTTAACAACTTGCAGTCCAACAGCAAGTTATTCTAAATACTTGCATCTAGAGAGGGGAGTTTTTTGGTGTATGTGTGTAAATAAAAAATCCATTGTTCTTGAATGATTAATAGGTTACTGAAATTGTGATCCAAATGGGTTTTACTATTTAGGTCCACATGTAAATGCCATATAATATAACCTCCAGAGTATGTAGTTTTAATAAATCTTAAATTATGGGATCCAGGAATTGTTTTTTGCCAGCTGCTTTTGTAAATAAGCACCAAATCACATTTAGGGATCATGATCATTTTAAAAACAAAATGATACAGAAAAAGGATGAGTAAATTGTTCATACTATTATCATTTTGGAAGAGAAAGATGTGTCTCTGAGACGCTCCATATTTTTTGTATACATAAGAGACAGTTTCATAACCAGACTGATAAAAAGCTGGAGATAGAAATAGGCAAATACTGTAAAAAAAAATCTAAAATCTTTATTTGGGATTTTAAAATTAATATTCACACCTCTTCTGTATTTGTTTTTTACAGATATTCCAAGCTGCAGTCTCCCAACTGGTTATGCAGAGGCAAAATTTTGTACCTGTAGGGAATTGTGTAGGCTTTAATGGTGTTCTACAAAAAAAACCCATGCACAGTAAATGGTAGGCTCACAGCATATGTGACCACATATGCTGGTGGAAATGTTTATCAAGAATTTTTTTTATGGCATGTCTATTTCTGTGGTCCCTGTGGCACCTCTGTACAGCACACTCCACTTATCCATTCTAACTCTGCACAGGACAAAAGTGGAAAAGTGGTGCTGAAGATGCAGTGAGGGTGACCTCCACAGCTGCTTTTAAGAGCTGCCTTTAATATGCTTGACAGCAGGGACTGGGCAATACCCTGAGCACAGTTTCACCATCTCACTTCCAGGGTTGACATGCATGTGGAGTGGCATCTCCAGCAGAGCTGAGTAAGCAGTAGGCCTGTTGAATCTCCGAATCAAACAGGCCCCGCCATGCTCTCCATGACGTCAGGATTAGTTTGCTCCAGCTCAAACTGCACTAGAGTTTATTCAGTTGCATTAATTGCACATGTAATTGTACCCTCTGTAGAGGGTTTTGGCTTCCTTTGTAGTGGGGGCTCTTGGATCTCTTAAGTGCATTTTAACAACATGTTCAGCAGCAGGACACTGGCTGTCACTGTCCCCCTGCTTAACCTCTGGCATGTTAGGGTGTTATGCTTTGTGGCTGTGTGTCAGAGTTGACTACATATTTTTACTAATGGGTTAGACAATGGATTTGCATAGGATGGTTTGGATAGGGATTTTTGTGTCTCTGGGAGTGGTTTGGAATAGATGACCTCCAGAGGTCCCTTCCAGCCCTACTTTTCTATAATTTTATGATTAACTGTGCTTTTATTTCTGCTGCATACCCTCATATAAAATACTGATTAACTTAGGTATTTGTTCCTCTGAAGGATGGTAGAGATTATTTTCATACCTGTGTACTTCCCAAGTTCTGCAAGAGTGTCTTGGTACATGCTCAACATCTGATCGCAGTGCGCAATTACACTTTTACGCATATTGTCCCAATGAGGAGCAAGTTCCCCCAACTCTTTTAATTCTTGATTCCTGCATGAAAAGGCAAAAAACATAGCATTAGCCCAATTACTGAGTGTTAAGAAAACATACAACAGCTCCATTTGTTGAAAGAAAAATCTAATATTTAATGGTTATAAACTATTAATCTGTTCTTTATACAATGTTTCAAATAGACTTTTGATGGAGTTTGTTTTAAATGGAAACCAGCTAATACTAGATAAAAAGTCATTACAACCTCACATCTGTTTCGTGACCTATGTGAAATGAGCTCATCTCCTCAGCTCTCAAAGAACAGTATTACTGAGTTGTGAAGAAAATGGCGTTCAGTAGGCATGACTTCAGTAGCATGAGGACTATTCTGTATCCCCAAAAATGTCTCTTTCCAGGACAAGGAAGAAATGAGCCATCAATCAGCATTGTGAAGATATGTTAACTCCTACTTTGCTGAGCATAAAATTCCTCAGTACTTTATTTCTCTTTCATAAACGTTATTCTTGGTCTGAAAAAAAAACCTATACAAAGAAACCCAAATGCAGCATTTCTAAAAACATCAGTAAAAACAACAACCATTTTCCCCTCCCCCTCAACTGTTATCAAGTGCTGAATCAGGATGCATTCTTTTAATGCTTAATCTTCAGCCTTGCAGCTGCATTCACTAGGTCAAAATATCAGTGTTGTGGAAACTAGACATGTCATTGAAAATCCAAAAGGAAATCCTTTAGCAAATTATTCATTTTCCTGTGCGTTCTTTTGAGAGCTGACTTGAACAAAATTGAGATCACTTTAATATCCTACACAAACAAGTGCAGCTATAGTGAATTAAGGCTTTCTGTTTTTTCTCCCCCAACCTGCTACTCAAGTTTATCCCAAAGCTTCCATTAATGTTTGGTGTCTCTGCTTCACATAAAACATTCACAATTTTCAAAGGCGTTGAAAAGTACAGATTTTGATTCTATACCACACTGAATTGTTCAGAAGAAAACTTGAATGATATTATGAAACAGTTTTGCTCACTTCTACCTTATACAGAGCCACAAAACAATGACGGGAAGCTGAGAGATTGTTTTAATATGATTTCTATGGAACCACTTTCTCAGAGTTGTCAATTAGTAAAAAAAAAAAACCAAAAACCAACAAACCAACCCCCACGCCCGCAAAAAACAAAACAAAATTAACAACAATTCTAAGGAATTCTGGAGAGGAGTCAGTGATTCACAAAACCTTTTTTAAAAAAAAGGTCCTCATATTTTGCCATCATCACTTCATGTATATATGATTAGACTGAATTTTTGCTGAACTGCAACACAACAACAAAATTCAAAACAATGCCAGTGGAAGTAAGTATGATTTGACTCTACTTTATTTTTAAATTCAGTTACTGATGTTATTAAATACATCGTAAAAATAAGTGTGGTAGCTAAATTTACATTTAGCTACTATATTGACTCAAATATAAGACAACCCTAAATATAAGATGACCTCCCAATACTTTGATTCTACATATGGAAAAGCGACACATTTGTTATCATTTTCTAGGGGTAGAATATAATTATTGGAGGTTTGCCTTGATTGAGTCTCCCCTCTCACTGCTACAGCAGGGAAAATAAATCTAGGGGGAGGGTTAGGTAGCCCCCTGCCCTCTGTCCCCCATCCCCAATTCTTTCCCCTGCAGCTCCTTCCTCACTCTTTACTGTCAAACCTTACTCTCTTTGAGCACATAGAACCAAATAGAAAATTTTAAAAAGCTGATTTTGAAATAAGCATCCCTTTAGTAGGTGGAATATAGACAAATTATTACAGGGACCCATAGACTTAGTTCATTTAGATCTGATGCAGTTCACCCTTTGTGAAACTGCTCCAAGTTTTAGCAAAGGTACTCCCTAAATACACTTTTAAGCAGCATATTTGTACTTACGTATAGTACAAACTATGCATGATATTAGTCCACAGACTAAGACTCCTGATTTACCATATAGATCATTGGGCTGGGCCAGGCCACAACAGAGTCAACAACATTTCAAGCTAAGGTGACCTCAAAACTGGTACTGCTCAGTATGTGTGTCTACTCTAGGTACCCCTCACAAAGGATCCACGTGCTAATTACATCCCCCTCCCCACTCATGACTGGAGCCAGGTGCTTTTGTCATGAGTCCTGGGATACTCCAAAAATGTATATGCAGAGAGGGAGTAACAGAGGGATTCTAAGTGAACTGTTCAGTGCCTCATTTACTGCTGTTTGCCAGACATTTACGGATAGTGAAGAAACAGGAATTATTGGAAATGGGAAAGAAAGGCACAGCTCAGCTGTCGGAGTGAAGAGGAAGTCGAAATGTAGGCATTGTAGAATGTAGAGGGGAGTAATTACTTCCTTCAGTCTGCTGGCACTGCTCCTACTAATGCAGCTCAGTAAACTGTTAGCCTTCTTGGCAACAAGGGCACACTATTGGCTTACATTCAGCTTACTGTCCGCTGTAACTTCCAGGTCGTTTTCTGCAGAGCTGCTGCCCAGCCAGTCAGTCTTCTGCCTGTACAGGTGTATAGGGTTGTTCCAACCTGCACTTGTCTTTATTGAACCTCATGAGATTTATTTTGCTCCAATCCTCCAATTTGTCAAGGCTTCTCTGAATCCTAAACTTACCCTCCAGTGTATATACTAATCCCCCCAGCTTGGTGTCATCTGCAAATTTGCTGAGGGTGCACTCTATTCCATCTTCCAAGTCATTGATGAAGATATTGAACAAAACCAACTGCAAGACCAACCCCTGAGATACTCCTCTTGATACTGGATGCCAGCTAGACATCAAGAAGTTGATAACCTTCTGAGGCTGACAGTCCAGCCAGTTTTCTGTCCACTTTACAATCAATTCATCCAACCTGTACTTACTTAGGTTAACGCCTTTTTTTATGTTAACCTTCACAAATAAAGGCAACTATCATATGATGAGTGCAAAGAGAGGGAAAGGGACAAACTGTCCCGATTACCAGAAGAACAGGTTAGGGATTACTTAGGAAAGCTACATGCTTTTTAGTCAGCAGGGCCAGATGGGATTCTTTAGCCCTAGGGTACTCAAGGAATTGGCTGAGGTAATTGCAGAGTGGCTATCCTCTTTAAATGGTCTGCAACCAATCAGATAAGATTCAAGGAGGACAAGTGCAAAGTTGTGCACAAATACAGACTGGGAAGTGACTACTGAGGCTGTAGTACTGCAGAGAAGTCCCTGAGGGTTACAGTGGACCATAAAATGAATATGAGCCACCAGTGTGCTCTCATTACAAAAAGCCAAAGGCATACTGGGCTGTATTCACAGGCTGGATTCACTTACAAATCAAGTGATTCTTTTTGCTCTGTTCAGCATTGGTGAGGTCTCAGCTGAAGTAATATGTCCAGTTTTAGGTGCCACACTTCAAGAAGGATGTGGACAGAATGGAAAAACTCCGGTACAGAGTAACAAAAATCATTAGATGCCTTGGAAACATGACTTATAAGGAAAGGCCCAAAGAATGAGGGTTACTTAGTCTGCAGAAGAAAACACTGAGGGGGCAGAGGAGCAATAACTTTAAACTATCACAGAGGTTGGGGATTAGAAGGAACCTTCTGACTAGAAAAACTGCCTGTACCTTTTGTTTAGCTGAGTGCTTGTTTGTTTGGTGGGTGTGTGCTCTGAGAAGCTGGGAGTGAGTGCTGAGTGACTGTTGATTGCTGTGGGATTGCCGACTGTGTGATTGTTGCCTGGGCCTCAGTCAGCCCAGGCCCGGAACGGTATAAAAGGAGACTCCCCAGGCGACTAGGGAGACTGTGACCAGGGACTGCCAACAGGGGAGCAGTTTGCAGGCAGCTCACAGGCCAGTCATGGGCTGGAGTACACAGGAGCTTCTGACAGAAACTTCAGTTAAGTGAATGAGGAGGGGGGCTTCTATGGGGGTGGCGACATGGAGCGCAGCCCCTGCCCTGCTGCTGCCTCTGGCCTGGAGCTCCTGTGAGGCCTCTACCCAGACACGCCCCTTCGCTGGGTTGGCAGTGGCCTGGCCCCCTGTCTGCAGGGGTTGCCTGGTGGGACCTCTGAGGCCTGGGGGTAGAGTGGGGGCTGGGGGTTCCCTTGCCCGTCCCACATATACCTGGATTGAGGCCCTGGAAGGGCAGGCAGAGGTGATCAGGCTGCAGGGGATCTGGGCAATTGAAGAAGAGATTGATGGCTACTTTCATTCTGTGCAGGACAAGACACCTGACAGAGAAGCTGCGAGGAAATGCCCCAAAGCAGATGCTGGTGAGTGGAGGATGCTCACCTCAGAGGCCAGACCTCTCACAGTGGAGACAACTCCCCCAGTGCAGTTGGGGAACAAATATGAGGCCCTGGCTGCACTGGAGGAGTGTGCAGTAGGGGAAAGCACACTGGAGGGGCCTGCCACCATCACTGAGCGAGTTGAGGGCTGGCCAGGTGAGCAGAAGAAGAGAGACCATGTTATCATTGTGGGCAACTCCTCGCTGAGAGGAACAGAGGGACCTATCTGTCATCTGGATCCCACAGCGCGAGGTCTGCTGCCTGCCCGGAGCCACGATCATGGACATCATGGTGAGAATTCCTGACTTCATCCAGCCCTCTGACAACTATCCCATGGTCTTCATCCATGTGAAAACAAATGATGCGGCCAGGAGTAGTCCAGACCATATCATGAGGGGCTCCGTGGACCAGGAGGAAGACAGGGCGCAGGTGGTCTTCTCGTTGATCCTCCAGGTCAGTGGTCACAGTAGGCATCACGTCACCAGTGTCAGAGAAGTCAAAGCGCGGCTCCAGAGTTGGTGTTATTGTGCGGGTTTTGACTTCCTGGACCGTGATCTGCACTTCTATGCAAAGGACCTCCTGGGACGCGACAAGATTCATCTCTCCACAAAAGGTAAAAGTCTCTTTTTAAAGGTTGGCCGTCTTCCTACATTGGGCTTTAAACTAAGTATGATGGGGGATGGGGAGGCAGGAGGTGGAGAGAGTCTAGAACCTACAAACTGTGAGACATGAAGCAGTACACCCAACATAACTACCAATAGGCCCTCTGGGAATCACCAAACGGGGGTGGGGGGCACCATTCAGAGGGCTTAAGTACCTGTATAATAATGCTAGGAGCATGGGGAACAAGCAGGAAGAACTCTCACTCCTGCTTGCAGACAATAACTTCGATTTAGTGGGGCTAATGGAAACTTGGTGGGACCCTACCCATGACTATGTGGTACACATTGAGGGCTACAGGTTGTACAGAAGGGACAGTGTAGGGAAGAAAGGGTGTGGGGTTGCTCTCTATGTAAAGGAGCATTATACATCTCCCCTAAGCAAAATGCGATCAGAGGAGAAAGTTGAGGCATTTTGGGTTAGGATACATGGAGGTCGAGGGGAAAGGGACTTGGTGGTGGGGTTCTACTACAGGCCACCACACCAAGAGGAAAAGCTAGACTTGGAATTCTTGAGGCAGCTCTCAGAGGCCGTATGGTCTAGGGACGTGGTTGTCATGGGAGACCCTAAACTACCCTGACATCTGCTGGGAGGAGCAGTCAGCCAAATCCAACCATTCATGTAGGTTCTTAACCTGCCTGCAGGACCTTCACCTAATGCAGAAGGTATACAGTCCCACTAGGGGGAATACCTTACTGGATTTGGTGTTGGCTATGGAGGAGAACCTGGTAAGGGAGTTGCAGATTGATGGTCACCTTGGGGACAGTGACCACCAATCAATCGAATTCACCATATGGCATAGGGTAGGGACACCAACCCACCAACTGTTGATGCTGACTTGGTGCAGTGTCACTTGGATAGACTGGATGTGTTTAAGTCAGCAGCCCCGATGAGCTGCTTCCGAGAGTACCGAAGGAATTGGCTGGTGTCATAACAGAACCACTGGCACAGTTGTTTGAGTCCTCGTGGCACTTGGGTCAAGTCCCAGAGGGCTGGAAAAGGGCCATTGTGGTCCTTATTTTCAAGAAGAGGAGGAAGGAGGATCTGAGTAATTATAGGCCAGTCAGTCTCACTTCCATCGTTGGAAAGGTCTTTGAAAAGATTATGAAGGATCACATTTGTGGGAGTCCACTGGGAAAAATAATGCAGCAGGGAAACCAGCATGCATTCATAGCAGGTAGGTCATGCCTGACTGATCTGGTTTCGTTTTGTGACAGGGTAACAAAATGCTTAGACTCAGGAGCAGAGGTGGGTATCATGTTCTTGGATTTTAGCAAGGCCTTTGATATGGTATCTCATCCCATTCTCATAAATAAATGAAGAGGCTGTGACATAGATGTTTACATGGTCTGGTGGGTGACAAGCTGGCTTAGCGGTCGCACCCAGAGAGTGGCAGTAGACGGGTCGGTATCGACGTGAACAGATGTGGGTAATGGGGTCCCACAGCGTTCGGTCCTTGGACCTGTACTCTTCAATATCTTCATCAGTGACTTGGATGTGGGTGTGAAGTGTACTCTGTCCAAGTTTGTGGATGATGTTAAATTGTGGGGTTAAGTGTGCACTCTGGAGGATAGGGCACGATTGCAGGCAGACCTGGACAGGTTAGGAAAGTGGGCAGTGCACAATAGGATGCAGTACAACAAGGACAAATGCAGAGCACTGCACCGAGGGCTCAAAAATATCCAGCAGACCTACTGCCTGGGGAATGATCCTCTCAGCAGCACAGAAGCAGAAAGGGATCTTGGAGTCATAGTGGACTCCAAAATGAACATGAGTCGTCAGCGTGACAAAATTATCAGCAAAGCTAGCCGCACTTTATCATGGATCAGCAGATGCATGACAAATAGATCCAAGAAGTTTATACTTCCCCTCTATGCGGCATTGGTGAGACCGCAGTTGGAGTACTGCATCCAGTTTTGGGCGCCATACTTCAAGAAGAATGTTGACAGACTCGAGAGGATCCAGAGGAAGGTCACTCATATGGTTAGGGGCTTACAAGACAAGCCCTATGAGGAGAGACTGAGGGATCTGGACCTCTTCAGCCTCCTGAAGAGGTCCAGAGAAGGCTGAGCAGTGATCTTGTGGCCACCTACAAATTCATTAGGGGGATGCAGCAAGGGATCGGAGATGCTCTGTTCACCAGGGTGCCTCTTGGGGTAACAAGAAACAATGGTCACAAACTGACAGAGAAGAGATTTAGGCTAGATATCAGGAAAAACTTCCTCACGGTAAGGGTGGCCAAAATTTGGAATAGGCTTCCAAGAGAGGTGGTAAACTCCCTTACCTTGGAGCCTTTAAGGGAAGGCTGGATAGGAGGCATCTGGCTGGAGTCATCTGACCCCAGCACACTGTCCTACCCAGGCAGGGGGTCAGACTCGATGATCTATTGAGGTCCCTTCCGACCCTAGCATCTATGAATCTGACTATAAGGGTAGTTAAGCATTGGTATAGGCTACCTAGAGATGTTGTGGAATCCTCAGATGTTTTCAAGGGCAGATTTGACAGACACTTGACTGGGATAGTTTAGTCAGGGAAGATACTGCCTTGAGCAGGGGCTGGACTAGATTGACCCTGTTAAGTCCTTTCCAGCCCTATTTCCTATGATCCTATAAAGATAGAAAAATAAGAAGCACTAAAGGCAAATTTCCAAAACTATGAAGGAACAGAGCTAAGCTAGGCCTTTGTGAAATGAACCCAGGAACAATTCTTTCCCAGCATCCAAGCAACTGGACTTTAAAAGTCCTGAAACTGCTGCCAAGTCCCCTTCCTTTTGCTAGTAGTTTTAATCTTCTGGTTAAAAATGTCTGACAATATTTTTTTAGATTGTTCCCACTTCTCACTCTGAACTGGACCTAGAGAATTTTAATAGAGCTTGGAATAAGGGAATATCCCTATCACTGTTACCTTGTTACTGGCTTTTCTGACTTTTTGCTTTTGTGGTCACCTTTTGCTTTCATTAAAAAATGCATGAAAACGAAAAAATAATTTTAAATCACATGAAAGATTTTATGCTACATAAAACAATTTTGACAACATTTTTGAATCACTGAAAAGTAAGAAAAAGTGAAATTGGGTTCCCAAATGCAAACTTATTTTTTATTTATTTAAGTTAACTCTGAAACCACCAAATCAATGATTTATGCAGGAATTCATAGGTTTCAAAATGGCATGCTAGGATATATAAGTGCAGCTCTTATTACTGAGACTAAGACCTGGATGCTGCAGTTCAAGTGGGATGCGGACAACCTGGAGAGGGTCCAAAGAAAAAACATTCATCTGATTGGAGGCCTGCAAGGAAGGCCCTACGAGGAAAGGCTAAGAGACCTTAACCTCTTCAACCTCTCCAAGAGAAGGCTGAGAGGTAACCTTGTGGTGGTGTATAAATTCATAAGGGGAGAGCAACACGAAGCAGGCGACGATCTGTTTATCAGGGCACCCACTGGAACAACAAGGAACAATGGCCATAAACTACTGGAGAGTAGGTTTAGATTGGACATTAGAAAAAAATTCTTCATAGTCAGGGTTGCTAGGATCTGGAATGGGCTTCCAAGGGAGATGGTGCTCGCCCCATCCTTGGGGGTCTTCAAAAGGAGACTGGACAAGCACCTGGCTGGGATCATATGATCCCAGGTCTGGTGACCCTTTTCTTGCCTGCCAAGGGCAAGGGGTTGGACTAGATGGCCCACTGAAGTCCCTTCCGACCCTAGAATCTATGAATCTATGACCTAGCACAACACTTTGAGTATGTTCTCTTAAAATCACAAATCCTAATTTCAGATATGTGCATGGAATCATGGACATATTCTTGAAGCCATTTTACACTCCAGTTTCTCAGAAAGGGAACTAAAACACCCAAGGTATCATTTACCTAATTAAATCTGAAGTTTGATGATAATCTAGGATTTAAGTATTTCTGCCAGTATTCTTCTCTTAATCATAAAGACTTGAAATCAAGAACAGCCAAAAAAAACCCCACCATTACAAAATAAATACTGTTTTATTAGAGATTTGTTCTCAAAAAGGAGATTTGGCAAAAGATTTAATATATGTTTTATGTTGTCTCCTCATCAAAAGTTATTAATGGATGTTTTAGAATTTTATTACTACCCCGTCACATCTGCAATCTTACCCTCAAGCTCACTGATAATAATTCTACTTTGAATTATGATTTAACATTGTATCATATTTATAATAGAAACACTTAAACCTCATCAAAAACATTTTATGAGGTTAAACATTACTAAGTATGAGAGAGGTATATTGAAAGCAAATGAATAAGTTCACATAACGAAACAATTGCAGTTGCAAGAAATTGCAGTTTATAACCAAAGAATAAAATAAGAGCAGTTAGCTTTCAGTCTATTTTCTTTCAAAGTTACTACTATACTTTTAATCAATTTGAGGGTCTTGCATCAAATTACAAAATCTAAGTCAAGTAACAGGTGTGATCTAGAGACTGTGCATGTGTAGGCCCTCTCACTAGGTATTAGTAAACCTTTGAATAAAAAGCAAAGTTACTGATTCAGATTCTAAAGTGGTATAAATTGATGCAGTTCTAATAAGGTCAGAGGTTTCTAACATCTGGGGGTGAGACCACTCAGCCCACTGCCACCCGCCCAGCCTCTGCCACAGCAAGTGGCTGTCCGGCCCATGACCACTTACCCTCAGAGTCAGCTCATCAAGGAGCTCTGCAGTCCAGATCCAGTCTGGAGCATGAGGTTAGTTTGATGCCCCCTAATCTAGCCTGTCTCACCCACATCCAGTAAGAATGGTGCTGTCCCGTGACATTACTGGCTCTCTCTTCCATATCAGATCAAATATAAGATACTGGATAATATTCAAGTTGGTTTAGCTGATTTCTTCCCTTCCTGTGATGCTTATCACCTACACTTTTCATAAGCAGACACTTAACTCCTTAGTCGCCAAAGAGAACAATGTATTGGGCTAACAGACTTCTACTTTTGCATAATATTTGTGGAACAGCTGTGTGTAACTCTTCACTCATTCAACTACAAAAGAGGGCTCCTAAACTCAGTAACAGTCTGAACAAAGGAGTTTGTATCAATTACACTTTAATCCAAAATTATATTTTAATAATCGGCTATTAGATGGGCATTTGTTTTGTTTTTTAATTGAACACTACATTTGCCTATGTCAAAGAAAACAGTACAAATAAGTTTGTGTCAAATTACAGGAACGCTTTCCTTTATATATTAGAGCTAGATGCTCTAGAGTTATAATGAACGTTTTAGTTTTCTGGCTTTTCTTTGTGAGTTGATTTAATGAATTTCTGTGTGTTTGGGCCCTTGTCTATGGCAAGATAAAGCAGATGATTAATTGGATGATTACTTAAACTTTGAAAAAATCCCCTTTGCTAATCAGACTGTCTCATTCAAAATAAATACTAGAGATCTGTTTGACTGAAATAAAATAATTAAATTGTGCAACAGTTTTTCTTTTAAAAAAAAAAGTATAACTTCTTTTGTACTTAGATAAATACTGTCCTAATTTATGCCTTGTGTGTTTTCATGGAAGTGAATGGGCTGAAATCAACCTTGGCATCATTTCAGTAAAGTCAGACCTATTAGGACTACTTGGGTATAGATCAGTGCAAAACCTAGGTGTCTTCAAAAAAATTTAGAAGCCATAGTATGACTGATTCACATGCTTTTAAAATCCTGAACGTTATTAAAATGACCCGAACACTAAATCATTGAGAAAAATGGTAGTTTCTGTACTGCTGTCCAAACCTTCATCTGGAGGTCTAGCGCTATGCCTATTGCGTATGGAGGCTCTGTGGGGCCTGACGACTTTATTAATACTTTATAGTACTTTATTAATACTTTATAATACTTTATTAATTTACTGTGCATGGAGGTCTGTGTATTCAGTTAAAAAAACACCCCAAAACAAATACGTTTAGAAGCAGTTAGACTAACAAATATGCAAATAGTTTTAGGAATCTAAATGGATTTGCCTGTGGAACACAGCAAAAGGAAACTCCCTGATCTCAGGCACATCATGTGCAAGGCAAGGCAGCATGCCGGATACAGGGAGCTGGACCCGAGCTCCAGTGCCAGAAAGTAGGAGGGGGGGGGGCCTGGAGGAGGAGGAAGGGGACCATGGGGGGGACCCCCACTGACCCTGCCCCCATATTGCTTTCACTCCCAGCCCCATCCCCTACCTGCCCCCTGAGTCCTCCTGGTGGCTGCCCCACCCCATACCTGTACCCCAAGCCTCCCCATTACTGCCCTTCCCAGCCCCATCTCCCCAAATCCCCCGATCACTGCCCCTCTGAGCCCAGCATCCTGGCAATTTAACCCCCCCACACACACTCACTGGCAATAGCAGCTGCCGTTGGGGCAGCTCCCCGCACAGTGCAGGGCCAGGTGACAGCCCCAGTGGCCCCAGCCTGGACCCTGCTTCCCCATGCTGCATGGGAGGGCTCTGCTAGGAGGCCCCACAGCCCCCACCACTGCCAATGAGTAAAGGCTTTTTTTTTTTTTTCAAATGCCAGAGGCTGGGGTGGGGGAGGGGGCCAGCCATCACAGGGCCGAGGGTGCACGCAGGGGATGAGGCCAGGTGGGTCAGCCATTGTGGGGTCTGGGAGAGTGGGTACAGGGAGGGAGGCTGGGCTGGGCAGCCATCAGGAGGGCTGCAGGAGCCAGCAGGGGATGGGGCCAAGCAGGGCAGCAATCCAGGAGGTCTGGGGGAGGAAGTGGAGGCGGGGCATGTGGGCTCTGCAGTGGGGGTGGTAGCTCCTGCGGGGCCATTTGGCCCCTGTTGGAGGGGCTGTAACCCCTGTGGTGGGGGGGGCAGCAAAACATAGGTAGTTAGAATTCATTTTATTATGATGATAGGGACATTGGTAGGCTTACAAATTGCTTTAACACTGTAGATATATGAATAGAACATTGCCCAACTGATCTCTCTCTCTCTCTAGAGATATATATATAAATAAATATAAATATATATATATAAATACACACACACACACACACACAGACACACACACACACACACAGTGTTCTTTTGCTTTAATTGCGAAGGAACATGGATTTCGGGGTATTTTACAGACTGACTTTCGGATTTTTTTTTATCAGGGATAAAATAGGGAACACCAGAATTCCTGCTAGGGAGGCCAGTGACAGGGCCCTGCCTGTTCAAATCTGGCACCTCGGACCCAGCTGGAGGTGGCTGGCCAACTGCGGCCAGGAGGACATGCTTTGACAGTTCAAAGCAGGGCACCACACTGGAAACATCTTCAGTGCGATAGCTGCCCAGATGGCCAGGCAGGTGGCATACATGGCAGTAGTGCCACATAAAGGCCAACTTTGTGGCCACAGTCCACTGGCAGCTGGCTCAGAGAGGCAGATGCCTCTACTGACTGTGCAGCCCCCATCCAGGTCTGGCAGGCGCACAGCAGGTCACAGCCAGGCAGCAGCCCCCCACTGCCAGACTGCTGCAGTGGGTAGAGTGTGCAGGGAACTCCCCAGGCTGCTTCAGCAGTCTAGCTGGCACAAGGGGTAGTGTCCCCAGGTACCAACTGGCTGGGCCCCAGAAGGTTCTGAGAATAAGTAGCCCTGAGCTACTTCACAGTGCAGCTTTTTGTACTGCTAGGGCCAGGACAGGGCAGCTTTTTATATTGCTGGAGACAGAACAAGTGCTGGCCCCAGGCTCTAGCTCCCACTGACTGCAGATCTGGGAGGAGCCAGGCAGGGTTATTTTGCCCCATGTGGCACAATTTGCCCCACACCAAAGTGCATGTCCGGGCACGTGTGCTGAGGCAAAAAGCTCTGGCTCAAATTTGCATCACTCTATTTGAGCTGCTGCAAGCTCACACGCTTGCATGCGTGGACCCACCTACAAAGGCTCATCAACCACCGTAACCCAGACATTAAGTCCTAAAATGTCAAAAAAAAATTCAGTGCAACCGTCTCACACTATTACCATTCCTGAAGCCACTATAATAGCTTAAATATCCTATTCTCTGCACAACAGCGGAGGAGTTGAACTAAATCCTCATGTGTAAACTGGAGCAAATGAATGCTATTGCACAAAATACGGAATTGGTGTTAATGGTCTAAAAAATCCTTTCAATTTTGCTCCCACATGGAAATATTATTAAAGATGGGATATTGAAAAATAGAGTTTTAGAATATGGTCTGAAACGTATCAATATTTGGAAATGACAAAAAAGAATCCATAAAATCAGACAAATGGATTTTAACACATTTGTTTTACAAGAAAAGCATGCTCGAGTTAGAAATGGACACACTCCTGATGCAGAAAGAAATCTGATTATGCTTTGTTTGTTAGCAAGATGGCTCATGGAAAGTTCAGTAGTTCATTCCTGCAATTTGCTTATGGATTATGTCCATAAATGCCAAGAGCCAAACTGAGCCCTGACAAACTGGTGACATTCCTTTTTAGCCAAGATTGACCCCAAGGGATTGACAGAAATTCAATGGAACTTGTAAGACATACAGTGAAAACAGTGTCAACTGTCGTCTTCTGTCTTTCGCTGTGCTGATTTAAAGCCAGTCCAGGCTGTGTTTTTATTACTGCAGGGATATACTGTAGAGTTGTTGAAACTTTTTGAATAATTCATTGTAAGGATCTAAACTTCCTTTCCTTATTTATAATCTTTAAATTTGAAATTTGAAAAATGGATATTCCATTCTTACATGAAAAATGGTAAACGAACAAAAATGATCAAGAGCATCCATGCCATTCATACTACACTATCCAAAAACCTTATTAACATAATATAAAACTACAGAAAAAAATGGAAACCTATTACAAACGCTTAGGATAAAACCAAAGTAATTTGCTGTTACACCAGAAAATCAAAATTGAAATACAGCTTTATAATCCTTATGGAGATTTTCTTCTGTGGACATTTGCATAAGTCCTTAATTCATTTATTTGCATTTTGGAGAATATTAGTTACTATTAAAATACCCTGACACCAACAAAGTTAATGCTTCAACTTTTGAAGTTAAATGTTCCCTGAAGTTGCCCATTCAAAAACAAATAAATGTTAGGAAATGTAAAAGTTCTGATTAGCTACAATATTTTTTGTAGGTTTATCTTGTAAGGAAACATTATCTCAGGTTATGAAGGGAAAAAGAAATTAAAAATATGATGTATATACAACAGGAGAATGTTAGTATCCTAAAAGGGACTGTAAGACTTGCCACAGGAGTCATAAATATAAAACAGAGCACTGCACTCGCACATAGTTTGTGCTTAGTTTCTTTAAAAAGGAAAAAATGCAGTAGGGGTGGGAAGATAAAAAAAAGATCCTGGAGGAAAAAAAAAAAGAAAAGAAAAGAAAAAGAAAACAAACAAGACCCTCTATACCCTACCCCTTACACAGACTGAAAGACAACAGTTAACAGAAATCCAGTTTTGAAGAAAATCTGTACTAAAATGTTCAGAAGTACCCACAATTTTGCACTAACTGTAAACCAGCAACTCTGGCAGTAAAACCTTCTGCCAATAACTTGACTGCTAGTGCTGAAATGTCAGTACTAATCTAAGATTTCATTTTAAAAAAAAGTAATTTTGCAGTGTCTCTTTTTGTAGAAAAGCTTTCACAACATAAACTACCGCTGTAACTGTAAGTTTATTGGATCACTTTCCCCTGAAAATCATTTAAAAGTGAGGACATGTAGTGTCACTTACTACCCCTAACAAGTGCAATCACATCACCATTTTTCAACCTAGCAGCTGCCAGTATTCCTACCTTCGGTTGCTACCGGCGTCTGGCATCATGTCCCCACTTCACCATGTCAGTACAGTGAATTTCACACATGCATGCTCATGTACACACACTCTTTCAAGTAGGCTTCAATAGCTACCCCAGCAGCAGCACTGAAATTGTCAGCTCTTGACTTGGTCTCTGAGCAATTGCTATTTTAGTTCATTTCTCACTTGGATGATGGGCGATGGATAGAAATATGCCTATTTATCTTTCCCATTCTTATTTTAATATATAATCACGTTATGACCTCACCTATGCAGTACACTCGTATAAACAGTGTAATAGAATGTGCTGTTTCCAGAGCAGCTTTGCTACTGCTAATGCCAAAGAAGGAATATAAATGAAACAGCTCATTCAACCCTACATTAAAAAATACATACTCATTTAAATGAATGAAAATCTGGGACCTGGCTATACTGTTCAGTCAAAGCAATTTGCTTTCAGTATCTACCAAAAAACCCCTGAAAATTTAGCATTCCCAAACAGGAACAGGCTATGTAAGTCATAAACACAACATAATAAAGGAGAATTCTGTAGTAACTTATGCATGTGCTTCATATCACTCATCATCATTTCATCTCAATACCATTAGTATAAGGATCAAAGAAGCCAACAATTTTGACACCAATATCAGTGGGAGTAAAGCTGGGGGAGTAGTTCTGGACCCCAGCTACAGGTTCCAGTGATATATAGGTGTCATGGATGAGCTGTAAAGACTGTGACAAAAATACTCCCAGGATAAAAGCAACATAAAACAGTGTCAGGATGTCACAGATTACAAAGAGGAGGATATACCAAGGAGTCAACAAGTAGGGGGTGGGGAGTTATGGAGTATGTAATTATACTATTACAGAACTATAAACATTCTGGGCTACAGCACAACAAATAGATGGCCACGGGCAGGCTCCTTTTTCAGTTCCCATGGCACCTCAGATTTGGGGTGGCTTATGGCCATCTTTGGCCACTGTTGTTCCCTCTCTGAACTTTCTGAGATAGATGCTTCTCAGAAATCATTTTTGATTGTACCATCACATTCACACATGAAGATTTTTTGAAGCCCCATATGTGAAAATAAGCATTTTAACTGGTTAATGCAAAGCGGTTACTGGAAATAATTTGTGTACTTACTGGTCCTATACTTCATTCAACCATCCTTTGCCGTATTGCTTGTATTTTATTATTTCATGGCATTAATGATGCTAGGGCACACAGCCGAACACACTCCAAAGCACTCTGAAACCTATCATATGCTATTTGGTTTTAAAACATGTTAATTTTTCAAAATATTTATATTATTAATAAGCTGCTTATTCTCAGAAGTTCAGAACCATGATTGTATTTAACACAATGCACTACTAGGAATTCATGAAGTCACTAGAGGCTGAAAATTTCTGAGCAATGAATTGTGTTGATTGCAGTCATAGCTATGAATTTATCAGCCAAGGAGATCACCATATTTCCTCTGTCCGTTTCATAATATCAATCAGCATATTTTAGCTTCTCTTGATCAGTAGTCATGTATAATATAACTGAAAAAGAATTCCTTAGGAAAAAATAGCATCTGATCTGTTTTTGTTTCCCTTACCTTCTCATATCCTCCTTTATGTGCAGGTTAATCAGTTCCTTGGGAACATGGAAAGAAAGAGTTGTTTCAGCCATTTGTTCTCGAATACGCATCCACTTGTTGTCAGAAGTGGGAAATCTGTATAATTTACAGACTGGGTTTTTTAACACTGGAGAAAGGGAGAAAATTATGACATTAAATGTAAAACAATGACATTAAACGTGTTTTCTTCAAAAGCTTTCAAAGTGTTTTAATCCAATGATACAAAGTTTCTTCTTTCTTTCTCCCTAAGTTTCCAAACCAAGGTCCAAAAACATGCATATTATTTATTAAAAGCATAGTACTGAAGACTATACTACTCAGCTGGAGTACCTAATTAAATTCAATCTATTGCAGTGGAGCTGGTGAATGAATTCAGCATTTCAGCTATTGCATGAATTCAAGCTCTCTACCACGTAGACTTGAGATGAAAGCAAGAAAAGTATTAATGTACTAATAAACAGTGAAATCTTATACTAATAAATAAGAACATTATCTGTAATGCATGAGTAGTGGTATTGTACCCTCCCAATTTTATGTTAAAGGACAAAAGTCTTGCTGTGTCACTAAACAAGAAGCCGGCACCCTAGAAAATTATACAGAATATACAATTTGGCAGCGCCCCGAACACTTTGCTCCCAGTCCAGAAAGGGGGTTATTTTTGTACTTTGGTTCCTTACTTATGAGAATCATGGTGGTCAGCACCTTGAAGGACCAAGCCCCAGAAAAGCACATTTGTTTTTTTTTCTCCCAGACCTGTTATACGTTTACTCACACCAGCACTCTGTCACCAGGCTGTGCTATTTCAAGGCTGGTCTCATCTTTCCCTTGCAACTTTTTCCTGTTTTAAACTAATTTTCTGGAAGGAGCATATGAGACAAAACCTGAGAAGGATGACTTTCATTTTACTATAGATAAGCTTACCAGGAGATAAATATTTGTCATTATATGCACATGGAGAAACATTCTCTCCTTATTAATTTAGAATGACTCTAGACAGCAATTCAAAACCTACAAAAGTATCTTTCCATCAGCCTGCTGCTAAAAGCTGCCTCTCATCGATTCTACCACTCAATATTGTGCATCATTCAAAAAACTGTTACCTGTGTTCACTGTAAAGAAATTGTTGCTTTTAAAAACCCATCAACAAGTGGCACTTGCGACCTATATTACATAACTTGTTGGTGGAAGAAGCTCTTTTCATTGCCTGTGTACAACTGATTCATGTAGCATGAACAATACAAGTGTAATAAAGAAAGGCCAAATCACCAAAGATTCCCAAAAGAACCTTTAAACCTCCCCCAAAAAAGCCCCCCAAACCACCATCCTGTTCTACACAGAGCTCCTTCAGAAAAAGCTTGAACAGAAAACACTGACACTTGAAAATCAACATAAACAAGCTGATTATTAGTAGGGAGATTTACAATCCACTTCATATACAATTAACGTAGCAGATACTAATTTTTAAATAATGCTTCTTTATTACTAGAGAACCTGTACAACCTGGCTTTTCCTACATTTTTAATTAAGATTAATTAAAACACTCTTCTTTCATGTGAAATGCAAGGCTTTGCAACCTAATTTTTTATTAATAAATTTCATTTAATATTAAAGAAGAATTTTACAACAAAACAGGATCGTTAGTAATTTTTTACATTTATGAACAGCAGTATTTTTTTATGCATAGAATTCAAAATTCAGCAATGATCAGGCATCATTATCCACATTTTACAGGTGAAGAAATTTAGTAACAGGGGTTATAAGATTTACCCAAATTAAAAGAATCTCTCATTACAGTGCCCTATTCAATGGAGCAGTCTCTGAGAAAATATCTTTTGGTTAATATACTGTAACCTTTCCCCATTTTCTTCCTATTTTTGTAATGTTTTTATGTTCATGGAAGAGGTTTTATTGATAACACCGAAGACCAAAGTCCTCTGTCAGTCCATAAACCACACCAGTTGTTCCATGCAAGATGCATCAGAGTTCCTCAACCAAGACAGGGAAAGACATTCTCCAGAATTAAAGTTGCTCAATAGGCATGGATAATTCAGCTTTTGGCTTCAAGAATATGCAGCTGCCAAGATGAATGACATTCTAGGGCACGGGGCAAGCAACCTTTTATAAGGCGTAGGCCAGAGGAACCCAACTCTGGACCAATGTCATCTGGGTGGCTTCAGCAGTGCAACAATGGAGGATTTTCTCTGTGCCTGCTCTGGAGTCAAGCAGATAGGAGCTGCAATCATATGACTGCCACTTCTCTCATTTCCCTGCTTCCTGGCTGCAGCTGTACCACAGGTTCCAGTCCATGGGGAGCTGTACCAGGACCAGGCAACTGCAAACTGTGCCCCACACTGACGCTTCTCCTTGGTCTTCCACACCCTCAGGGCCCAGATACCGTGCAGGCACAGCAGGAAGTTGCTCACCCCAGCACAGCTCCTAGAAGCTGTGCCCATGTTGCAGCTTGAGAGGTAGCAAGGAAGGAAAAGTGGCAGCAACAAGGACAGTTTGCAGATAGCTGGTACCAGTACAGTACCCTATAGACTGGAAGCTGCACCTTTGTTGCAACAAGGGAGCAGGAGAAAAGTGGTGGTGGCATAGGCACAGCATCTGGCAGCCTGGCACAGGTGCAGTCAAAGACACCCCCAACCCCCGCCTCTGGTGTACTGCTGAAAACACCCAACCCATGTCAGACCAGAGCTGAAAGACCAGGGAGAAGCAACAGTGGCAAGGGCACTGGTGCAAGCTGCCATACTCTGGCACAGCCCCTTGCTGCTCAGCAACATCATGGGCACAGGCAAAGACCTCCAACTCCACAGTCCAGATCCAGTGGATCCATGAGTGGGATGCAATTCATGGGCTGGATGCTGCCAACCTCTGTTCTCTGCCAGGTAGAGGCCTTCTCAATAAAAAGCACACTGACCCTTCATTTACAATGGTCAACGATTTTTGGATGATAACCCAGACATAAAAATCTCTTTACTGCATGTCACCCCTGTATAACTTTTTGAATAATGTACCTAAATACTAAAGGAGACACTTTCAGAAAGAGCTGCTAAACCTGTGCTCAGAATTTACCATGTTTACTTGTGCGAAGTGAATATGTATGTACCAAGAAGATGTCATTTAACTGCTGGGTCACTAAATGCAAGCACTGTTTGCTTGTGCAAGTGTGTATGCATCAATGCCAAAGATTGCAGATGTAAAAATACCAGGAAAAAAATGGAAAAAGGAAAAGTGAGACAGATATGTAGGTCACCTTGAATATTTAGGTTTTGTATTTCTCCTTTAACGAGTATAAGAACCAAGGTACAATCTCTTCTCTTGCATTTTCATTGTAGCAGTATGCTGACGTTTTCAACTAATGGCAAAAATTTCTATTTCAATTTAAAGCTCTAGAGAAGATCCTGCATCTTCCTTATAAAAGGAATCCAAATAGTCCCATTTGTAATGTTACTAATTCTTGTGCCTTCAATGAAAATGTTTTTCTTAAAAACACAATCTCTGGGGTCAGATGATTCATCACATGAGATTTTCAACTAATATTTTCTTACTAAGGACCTTGTGTTAAATCTATGAGAAGTTATGAGGCATTAAAAGTTAAAATGTGTTCTGAGTGCTCATCCAGTAATGTTTATTACAAACTCTACATGCACAGTTAATGCCCTCTAGCTCTGCCGCTAGAGAGCCAGTGAGCAGGCCTCCTGGCATGCCACCTTGGAGTGAATTTTCCCATATTTCTAACAGCAGCTGAAAACAGCCAGGTGCAAACAAAAGCATCAATTGGCTTAAGTGAAGTGAGACAAGGACATGAATTATAATCCCTCTCTGACCGACCGTTCCAGCTGGTGTTGGGTCTCCAGGACCTTCCTGGAGACAATGCATGGTAGAACTGAGCAAATCCTTGCTCTGACCACTCTTAACCACAGACATCCAATTCATTGACCTCACAGGCTCCAGGCCCTGATGAGACAACTCTGAGTACTGTGATGTTGCCATGCAGCTCATAGTGGGCCACAGTGGCAGGAGACACATGATGCTGCACAAGCCACGGTGCTACAGGCTGGGTATCAGATGACATATTGTTGCTGCTGGGCACTACCAGCGAGAACTGGTGGAAACAACTCATGCTTGGAATCTGGGATGAAGAAGAGTGGAGGCAAAACTCTAGAATGTCTTGTGACACATTTATGAACCTTTGCACTGAGCTGCCCCTTGTGCTCCAGTTGCAGGACATTGGGCTTTGACATTTGTTGTCCATCAAGCCATGCATAGCTCTGATTTGGAAGTTGGTGAACACCAACAGCCTCTACTCTCTCACCAACCAAATTAGCATGGAGCAGACAATGGTGATGACAGCTGTACACAAAGTGTGTGATACCATACTTGAGGACCTGGGCCTCAGTTTATTCAGCACAGGACCCTCATGAGGTCATCACAGAGTTCGAAAATATGGGCTTCATGACCTGCACAGGGGCCTTTCATATGACCCATGTACATATTCTAAGACCCCTTCACTATGCCACAGTTTATATCAATCATAAGGGGTTCTTTTCAGTTATACTCCAGGAAGTCATGTACCACCATGGGATGCTTCACTAACATCAGTGCTGGGTGTCTGGGCTGGGTACACAATGTAATCAGAACCTAGTTTCATAGAAATGATGGAGAGTGGAGAAGTGGCACTCCCACTATGGATTTAGGCAGTCTGACCATTCCCCCACTGATCAAGGACCTGGCCCACCTGCTGCTCCCCTGGCTCATGAAGCCATACACCAGCCAGCTGGACCCCAGGAAAGGTGTAACTGTGAGTAACTATCTGATGGTGAAGGGTGCCTGAAGACACAATGGCAGTCCCTGGGGTTTGCCTTGAACTCTGGCTGAGAAATGTTCCCAGCTTCTTGCATGTTCCACAAAATATATGAGATGAGCAGGAAAACATTCCTGAAAACCATGCCAGCTCTGGACAGAACCACACTGGGGGAAGGTCCCAAGCACTCTGGATGATGCTTGGACTGAACCTGCACTGCCAGTCAACTGTCCTGAAAAGAATCACCTCCAGGCTGTTCTGATCAAGGAAGCCTTGTCTTTCTGTGACAATATTTTGCCAAGTGGGAAGGGTTTAGAGGCTCTCTGATTGTGAACCCTTTACTTGCTGTGATGTACTTTAATATGCTTTTCCAAAACATTAGTAAACATCTTTCAAGCTAACTTGGATTTTGCAGGTAGCAACGCTGCAAAATATGTCCTGATGCTTCTTGTGACTTCCTGTGCCAAAACCAGCTGCAGACTCATGGAAAAGACAGCCAATTATTATGGCTTCCTAGGAAAGGTGTGTATGACTCCATATGTAGGTGAGTGTTTGGAAGCTTTCCTAAACCCGTGTTACAGCTTCATAGCTTTGCCAGATCTCGTAGCAGTGAAATTAATAAATGACCATGTCCTAAACTAGGATCACCTTGCTATCCCCCTGACAAGGTCTCCCCTGAAGAATGATGCCCCGTCTCACGCCCTGCCCAAAACTTCCAAGACCACTGTCCCCATGACCCTAAGCTGCATGGGGACCTGAAATCTTGAAGGATGATAGCTTTCACTGCCACCTGATATGGCTGTGCCCAGTATCCCTGGAATGACAGAGACAGCTACAATACTGGGACCCAACCAATGAAGTATTCCTGGTGCCAGATTAGTTCATGCCTTGCACAGAGGAGCATATAGGACTGCCACCAGTTGTATCAACAGTGCCTTTGTGGGGCACAGATGTAGGGTGGCATTGTACTATGGTCTAAACTTTCCCTCCTCTCAGAGTTTTACCCCCTCTGCCACCTCTCTGCTCATGTTCATATGTGCCTATAAAAAGCCTTTGATTGTGTATTTCTGTATACTGGTACCCTAAAAAACTTATCTGATGGAGATGCTGGATCCTGGTCATGTGGGCAGGAGCTCTGCTGTGCCCACCCCTAGGTAATGGCATGTGAAATTCAACCAGCAGCAACCAACATGGACCAGAGTAGAGGTAGCTTCCCCCAAAACCACCAAAGTATCCTAATGTGCATGGGACTTCTAGGTGGGGGGGTTGGTATGTGTTGCCAACTACTATTGCTAGGCAAATGGTCTGGACTGGCGCAGGTAGACTGGGTTTCCACCAACTGCTTTGTATGCATGAATTAATGCTTAAATAGGGTTAACACTAGCTGGCCTAGCCATTGAATGCCTTAACTAGCCTATCAAACATCTGCCCCGTGCCATGGTCCAAGCCTGGGTATGCCACCAATTTTCTCTTCCTCTACATTGTGCAACACATAATGTCTCCTCCCTCCCTTCTGGTAAATCTCTTCCTACCACATTGTGCCCTACGCAGCTTCAGGGTGCAGCATGACAATAACAGTGCTGGAATTCCCATTCCACCATGTTCTACCAAATGGCCATAAAAGAGAATGAGGATGCCTGCTTGGTGGACTTGTTCCCCACCCAGACCTAGACCCAGGATACACAAGACAGAGACAGCTTGGATGAGGCCCTTGTTGAACAGGCAGACACAGACAACCCAGCACCAGCCACTGGTATGTTTTAGCAACTCTGAGGGAAAGGGTAACTGATGGGTTGACTTGGGGCTCTGGGGGTTGCTTGAAGGTCAGGGGTTACTTGGGTTTCACTCTGGGGGTGGCTCGTGGTTCAGGAGTGATTCTGTGTTCACTCTGAGGGTGTTGCATGGCTTGGTGAATTGTTTGGGTATGGGGTTGGCAATCAGTACAGATTGTAATCTCAGGGGCAGGGGACAATCTGTACTGATTGCCAACCCCATACCCAAACAATTCACCAAGCCATGCAACACCCTCAGAGTGAACACAGAATCACTCCTGAACCACGAGCCACCCCCAGAGTGAAACCCAAGTAACCCCTGACCTTCAAGCAACCCCCAGAGCCCCAAGTCAACCCATCAGTTACCCTTTCCCTCAGAGTTGCTAAAACATACCAGTGGCTGGTGCTGGGTTGTCTGTGTCTGCCTGTTCAACAAGGGCCTCATCCAAGCTGTCTCTGTCTTGTGTATCCTGGGTCTAGGTCTGGGTGGGGAACAAGTCCACCAAGCAGGCATCCTCATTCTCTTTTATGGCCATTTGGTAGAACATGGTGGAATGGGAATTCCAGCACTGTTATTGTCATGCTGCACCCTGAAGCTGCGTAGGGCACAATGTGGTAGGAAGAGACAGTATGGTCCACCTCAAACATCCCGGACAGCTCCTTGCAGACCACAGTCTTTGCAGTGCCTATAGTTGTTGGTGTCCCTGTCCTAAATATCCTGCAACTTCATGGACTTGATACAGTGTGCATCTGTTACTAGTCCTGCTAGTGCCCCCAAGCCACCATTTGGGCCTCAATGCATTCATAGACTGTTTGGTTCTGTTAGGTGTTCTTCCCACCCTTGGTGGCTTTCAGTAGATGCTCAGGTGATGCCATGTGGGCTATGGTCACACATCCCCAGGACAGATGGGGATGTCACCTTGTGGTTGGTACCACCCTCCTTGGCAACACAGTTTGGGCAAGAGGATAGATCGGTGCTTGGAGTGAGAGTAGAGGGGCTGTGACTGGTGCATTCTGGGATGCTGGAGGACCACAACTTGCTAATATTATCTCCATGGAGTGGGCCAATGTTATCTGAATCTGTGTTACTTAATAAAAACTAAAGATACTCGTCACCCTTAAAGTTATAAGTTTGCTATGACATGAGTGCATTTAGCAAATGTTTTACTGCTTAAGTGCATGGATGCTTATGTGTTATGTGCATTTAACACACATTAAGTGTCCCATGTGACACTGCCCTCAGTTTCTCCCTTTATGGAGGTGGAGAAAGGCTTAGAACACTTCAATGGCTGAATGCTAGAAGGCAAATGAAAGCACCCCCAAATCTTATGATTAAGTCAGTCTTCTAATTTGGGCAGGAGCAATTTAATTCCTGATTTTTTAAAAAAAATTAGCTTTAGAAATACTGCATATATACTGTGAGTACGCAACTAAACACGTATGGAAAGCTTCATCAAATTCAATCCCTCCTGCATTTATAAAGTTATGAAGTTGGCTGGAGTGCTGTAGAAGGCAGAGTAGAGATGTACTCTGTTGACTAACAAAATTAGAGATGAATAAGCTTCTGTTAGCCTGAGCTCACTTTATCAGATGCTGTGAAAGGGCATGCACAAAGCAATCTAAGATGGTCCAGGGAAACTAAATAGTTATGTATAAATTGGAAGAGATGTTAGACCTCTCTGGAGTGCAGGGAGGTTAGAGATGACAAAAATTAATAACTTTACTGTGCACTGAACGCCATGGACTAAACATAGACAATGGTTGCATGACTCATTATAATTTAACTGGTTTCTCCAACCTCCCTGTACTCCACAGGTAATAACAACCCTTTTCCCTTCTGAACAGTCTTGTTCTTTTACATAATTAGATTATCTATTCAACCAATCTTCTCTTGTTATGAATTTAGTTTTGATAATTTATCTTTGCTCACAGTTTACAGCCTACCTCCACTTTAAGTGCTTCTTTTCTTTTACAGCTGGAGTTAAACATAAGCCATTCTTTTAGCTTGTATTCAGCTTCAGCTATACCTGCTTCTTTCCCAGATTTGAGGAAGGGCATTTTGTGTTCAAAAGCTTATCCAATATCTCTTCCAACTATGCAGTTGGTCCAAAAAAAGATACCATAAAAAACCCTTGCTTTTGTGAAATGTATGTCCAGTGAAAACTGCTTACATATGAACTATCAGAATACTTCACTGGGTAAAATGGGGAAAAGCTTTCTTTCGAAAGTACTTCTTTTGCATGTGAACCCTAGAAACCACTGCTATATAACAACCTGTATTATATGGCATTCTCTCTCTAAATTTAGAGCTCTCCATGTTTTTTTTCCTAAGCAAATCCTTTACTTCCTTACACTGCTTCCCCACCCACACATAAAATAAAAAAATAAAAGAGAATGAACACTATCTTTGCTTCAATTCTTATTCCCCATATAATAGCAAAGCAAAGATCAAAGCAAATTGCTGTCATGTTTTAATTTACTAAAAGCGCTTCTTGTATGCCTTTCTAGAAGAAAATCAAGTGTGCATATTATTTCAGGAAAATAACTTCAGATTTTTTATTTTTGCTTCAACTTCAATTACTTTAATTCTCATTTCCACCTTTAGGGGTAATATGTTTACAAGAAAAACATGGGGAGAACTTTTTCAGTGTTGTAAGTGGATAAGTGAATTTCTAGTAGTATAACTGAAATCTCTTGAGGTACACATGGAATAGTGATGAGTCTCTTTGAGATATGACATTCATTCCCACTCACTCAATAAGTTCTTCATAACTTACTTGAAGGCTTTAAGTTCCATGTATTAAGATCTAGGCTTAGAAAGAAAGCCAACACCTTTCTTTGCCTTCAGGCTCTAAAATTCACATGGGGGTACTTTTTTAGTTTCATAATTTTCAAGGCATGATTAACAATTCAAGAGGCAGCCAAAAGTTTATACTTCAATACATACATACATACATATATATATATATATATATGTAGAGAGAGAGAGAGAGGTACACTTATAAATAATACACACATACATAAATTTTGTATCTGTGTAGCACTGTAGATGCATCTCTCATTGTACATGTATGCTTTATAGAGAGGGGAAACAAAGGTGCATATTGCAAACTGTCAATACCATTGACTATTACTCCATTACAGAGGGTGCCCAATAATGGCCATTATATGACTCTGTTTCAAGTTGCTTTTCACATTGCCAGACTTTCAGACTAAAAACTTTATCGGTCCCATACTTAATATATTTGGAAAAATTCCAATCAAAACAGTTCAGTTGTCTCAGAGAACAAGACTGGATAAAAAAAAAAGTTGGTGGGGAGGGGTCACTGGTAAAATTCTATCCACATTTTCTTTGGAAAGCTCTGCTATCCCAAACTTTAGAATGAAGACATAAAATTTGCAGCATATGCAGCCTTCGTGTCAGGGATATAGCTTTTGCCATCCCCGTGGAAATTTGTCCATATTTAGCCACTTCTTAAAATTCAGTTTGTACATGTTCAGTAGCAACTTCCTAGGACTTGACATCTAAAATGTTCCAAAGATTAGCGCTCCGTTGAGCATGCTTGAGCCTCTCAGAGCTTCTAATGCTTACCAGGCTAGGCATGCAACACCACCCCAGATTGGCTGTGTTCCAGTCCACAGCTACTTGGCTACCCAAGCAAAGCTGGACTTTTCCTGTGCTGGTGCAGGCTGCTCAGGGTTGCTGTGTGACTGGGCATTGGAACTGAAAGCAGAGAGCCTATCTTGGTTCTGTTCTGACATAAGCAGTATTAAACTGGCTGATTGAAATGCAAAAGAAACATCAGGAAAGGGGCAGGGACAAGACTGGGACAAGATTCTTAAAGAATGGACTAGAGGCTTTTATGGTGGTGATGTAGAGAAAGGGGCTAGCAGTGCTAAGGGAGAAGAGATTAAGAATGGCTGGGCAAGGAGACCATGTCTAGAAGCCAAATAGAACAAGGTGGGAGATGAAAAAGGAGTCACTGGGCAAAGAAAAAACTGACATTAGAAAAAAGAGCCATATCCGGTAGTCTGGAACTGAGAACAGAGGGAAGACATCGATCCGTCAGAAGACAGGTTATTGGGAGGGGTGAGAAGGGGACTGAGACTGGCTGGGCAAAGAGACTGAGACAGGGAGTCAGAGGATGCAGGGCTGGGTATGAGAAGCCTGGGGAGAGAGACTGGGAAACACTGGGGACATTGAAAATGTGCAGTGTGAATGGTGTGGTTTGGCAGCACATGGGGAATTGTAGAAGAAACTGGGATTTCCTCAACAAGGAGAATGGGATCCAGGAAGAGACTAGAACAGGGAGTCTAGTAAAATGAGACTGAGCAGGGAGACTGAGTCCATCAGGTGGTCCAGAAGCCTAAAACAGACTAGAGATTAGGACTGGCTAGGTGAGGAGAATGAGACTGGGACAATGCACCAGTGGTGAATGAGATGGAGCTAAGGCAGGGACAGTGGAAGAGATAGGGAAGAAGGGTTGGATAGGTGGAGACTGGGTACTCGCTGGCATAAACTCCTGACACTAACTAAGCCTCTGCTATTAATTCTTCCTTCCCTTGAAACTGGGACACCCACTGCTGCTGTCAGTTACTCCTTCAGAGCAGTGGTTCTCAAACTGTGAGGCAGGCCTCCCCAGGGAGGTGCAGTGTCACGTCAAGGGAGGCATGAACTGTGAAGATTTTTTTCTTTTTTGAGGGGAGGACAATGCTCCAGGCAGCATGTAGGGAGGGGGAGTGGGCAGGGGAAAGCTGTAGCTGGGCAGGAATACAGAGCGCAGGACTGGGGCCAGCAGGAGTGAGGAGCCTGAAACACGGGGCTCACACCCAGCAGAGCAGCAGGAATACAGAGTCCAGATCAGGGCTTCAGTGGAAGTGGCAAGGAGCCTGTGTGATGGAGCCAGGCCAGCTTGGCCCCACTCCCTGCTTCCCAGTGGGGTCTCAGCAGCTGCACATGCTTTCAGGGATCGGGGCCAGGCCACTGACTCCACTGCACGGGGCTTCCCCCCCAGCAGTGTGCAAGTCCTGAGAACTACATGTGAGCCACCAGAAGCCCTGCCCAATGGAACCAGGCTGGCCTGACCCTGCTCCCTGCAGCTCCCACAACTGGCCAAAGCCATCTGCCATCAGGGGACTCCACCCACATGGGCCATGAGCAACCTGAAGGCCATTCGCTAGCTGCTGCTGTTGCAGCACGGGCTGTGCGCCATGGAGGGTGCACACCCCCCCATTTACACTCCACAAACTGCACACCTTCTCCCACACACACACTTTCCCTACTCCCTCTCACACACTCTCCACCATATACCCCGCTCCCATCCAAACCCCACACACTCAATATACAAGAGTAAGACTTTATTTTGAGTTAGTATACAATTGTTTCTATATATGGTATGCCAGCACATGTAACTCAGGACAAAAATATTTTTTGAAATTAAATTAAAAATATTTAAAAAAATAAGCAACATGCTTAGCAAGAAGCTGCTTAAATGAAAAATGGATTATTTTGTGACAAAGGGAGAAAAGCGTACAACCCAAGCCAAAGAGAGGTTCCAGCAAAATGCAAAGGTTGAAAATATGACGAAGCAGCTATGAGGAGGTACAGTCATTTTTTCCACTGCTCAGTGAGGCTCACTATGACAAAGTTTGAGCATCCCTGCATTAGAGCAAGTGACAAAGCTTTATATAGCAGAACTGAAGGCTCCAGGACCTCCTGAATCACTGAGTTCAATACAGGCACTGAGAAAACACCACTTTTTATGGCCTGTCTGGTGCAACCAACATCTGGATGACTCCACCAGCTTCACTTTTGTAAGGCTACTTCTGAATGGCCCTGCTAAACTCCTCTACAATAACTGAGGGCTCTGCTGTGACCAGCAATTCTTCTGTACTTATCAAAAGTGGTCTCCCCTGAGATATTTGCTGGACTTTTGCCAGAATTGCTTAGGAACTAGAATTTGATCTCTGAAACCAGGTCTACTGCAGCTACCAAGGGTGAGGATCTCCTCACTTAAACTCTGCTATATTACCTACATCTTACTGAACAGTGATGGAGGTTCCCTTGCTTTATTGGACATTAGTTGTCACCAAAATCAGAGCTCTTATTGACCAAATGGACCCTGTAACATTTGGCCAGCACAATGAACTGCCCACCTCCCAGCTCCCCTTTGTCTTGATCATCTCAAGCATGCCCTACAGGAGGCATATCATCTGGCCCTCAAGATCTTTAAGTCAGCCCCTAACCTGCAAGCCACTCACCAGTCTTTCAATGAGCTACCAGAGCCACATGACAAAAACAACTATATACATTCATGGTCTATACAGTTCATTTACTTGTCTTCTTGTTCCCTTCCCCTCCTCTCCACTCCCTGACTAAGTAATCAGATCTTTTACCATGAGTGAATGACAAAACTCATATGGGCCAGCCTTTACTCCACCTTAAGTCCATGGCCTGTCATGTCAGTGGTTACTCTATAGAGCTCTGAACACAGGAATGTTTTGGCCTATGTTTACAAAGTTTCTTGACACATCTTTTGTGGGTAAGAGAGATCCTGGCATGTATAAATATGGGCTTGCAGTCTTTTTTCTACCTCCTCTAGGAACTTCTGCTGAGGATCTGGGCACATTTTTCCCTGCATTTTTTTTTTTTTTTTAATTATAAGCACTCTGCCTAGGACCCCAACCCTAGCTAAGATGCAAGGCTAAGGCAGAGTAAGGAATCCTTAGTGACTGTGAGTACTACTTCCATGTATTTGTTCCTATGGGTCATTGCACAGAGTATCACAGGACAATATCCATTTAAGAAGCAATGGATACTTTCCACACTTTCCTGCTCTCATGTCCCATTCCAGGTTATGAACCTGACCCACATCACTATTTCCATTATTTGTCCTTCAGAATCTTGTGTGACAAGGTCCTGAAACCTTCTCAGGTTAAAAAAAAAAAAAAAAAGGCCTGTGAACTAGAGGTAGAAGTACTGTACAAAAAGAACATGTGAAGTAATTCTGTATTCGAAAGACTATATACTATAATGCATATAAACAAGGAAGAACTAGTAAGACTGCACAGATAGGTTTAATTCCAACATTTTTTTTAGTTTTAAAGTGCTTCGTTTTGCAACCGAAGCAATGTTCTTTTAAAGGAACACACAAACATGTAAACTCAGGTGGAATGAAGTAATACCTATGTATCCCATGGCCAGGCAGAACTATCAATGGCGACTTTGTCACTGCAGAAAGAAGCCTCGCTGCTTTTTGCTTAGACCCAACAGCCATAAGGAAGACATGTAGAATTCACATACATGGAAAAAATTATTTCAAGTAATTAGCAGAGATTTCCATGATTCCCCCTGAAACCTGAAAAACTGGACTCATGGTAAATAGGGACCCAGACTTTGCAGGTGGAAAGATATGAGAGAAATTACATTAAATGTTTTAAAATTATCTAAAACATTAAGTAGCATATGCAAGATATCTGAGGGTGGTGTGTGTTTTGGATATCTTACAAAACTGCTGCTTTGCAGCAGTGTATTGCTACTGCTGTGTAATGTGGATTCATAAATTCAGGCTGATAAAACTTTTATAGTGTTGCATGTAGTATCTCTTTGTATAATGAAAGAGAAATAGACTGAATTTTCAAGCTGCATCAGACCAAAGCACAAACTGAGTTTCAATGCTCTGCAAGAGCCTACTTTCTTTAAAACTTCAGGACTTTCAGCTCAAGCACCGGTGTCACTGTATCTAAGGAAGGCACAAGTCTCTAGTATTTAGAGCTTAAATGATGCGTGTCAAGCTGACATTATACGCCTAACATATATTCAGTATAACTGCTTTAAGATTCAGCAATACAATTCCAAATCTTACACACACATGCAAAAAGAGCTTAATGCCCAATGAAGTCATTGGGAGTTTTTCCACCAACTTCAGTGAGTTTTGGATCAGGCCATAAGTGAGGAAGAATTCAAGAGTATCAGAAAGTGCTATGTAACAGCCAGACTACAAATTTTTACTCATGTAAGAGATCAATGGGACAGGACCATTCTCAAGTGAATAAAGATAGCTTCTACGGGTTAAGCTTGCAAGATAGTAATTTTTCAAACTTCTGAAACTCTTCATTTCATATTGCAAATATGAAACAAACAGCACGCTGCCTTTGAATCAAATGGGAATTTAAAATGTGTTGGATGGATTGGATGCAAGTGGATTACACATTTTATGGTCTGAGCTGCTAATATACTATTTGAGTATCCTTTTTAGTTTGTTTTTCTAAACATATCAGTACAGTGTATATGTAAACATTAAACATCAATTGAATATTAAATGGAGCAACACATTTTAAAAAGTATATTCAATAGCCTTGTACCATAGAGATTTTGTAATTTCCTCCCCTAAATTCTTCTACTAATACACACGCACACATGCACAGACACACCCACACACATATGGACGCAGCTTTTTAACACTAATTATTCTCATAATTATAAATGTTAAAACACATACCTGCATTTAACAAAGGTAAGTTGTCTTTACCAGTTATAGTTTCAGGGGCTGCACATTCACGAACCAATGCACACTAAAAAGGAAAAAATATAACATGTTAGCATACAATAGTCTTTAGATGCTGCTGCAGCAAAATATAAGCCAATATATATCTTCTGGGCAAATATTTGACAAATTTCCAATCCTAGTGGTACTATGAAACATTTTCATATTTAAGTGGGTTTTTACTGTTAATTCCTAATTTGCCTATTTCCTTTATATCTTAGCCATACGAAGAGGCCTCAGCTTCAAATCCAAGCCATTATAGGGAAGAAGGCAAAGCATGAAGGATTATCCCTAAACGCAGAAAAGAGATGTTGCCAGCAAAAAAAATGGCAGAGCACAACATTTCTGACATGTAATACACATTCAAGAGCTCTCATTCAGGTTGGCTTTTGTGGAAACATAGGAGGCAAGCAGTTCCATAGTTCAGTAGTAGTAGTGCAAATGCAATACTAAATAGGTGGGAAGGATGAAGACTAGAGTGAGTATTTAAAATTTAAGTTGCCACTTGTGACAAAAAGAATTACTTAGAAAATAGAACAGAATCATTTTGGGGATTAGGGTTGTGATTACATGAAAATTCACATGAGTTGCAGTCAAAGATAGTAATTTTCAGTTTAAAATATAGTGCGTCAGGACATTATTTTAGAACACATTATCTGTCATTATCATCATCTTCTAAAACTGATTTATGTAATAATTTCTACTGCTTATAAAACATATTAGTGTAAGACTTCTCTGTGGTAGCTGGTTCAATCCTGGCAGGATCAGGGAGGGAGATGGTTGAACTGCAAGGCTAGGGACAGACATTACACATAAACTGGTTTAAGTGATCAAAAACTGGTTGAAACCTGTCACAGAACAAACATTCAGTGCACATAAACCAGTTTGAAAATGGCTGAAACCGGTTTGAGATAAACCTGGTTGAATGTAGTATCAGACTTAACTAATTTGGGTTAAACCAGTTTATGCAATGTCTGTCTCATACCCCCTGCTTGTTTAAATTAAATCAGATTCCCCCAGCATCCCGGCATGCTCTCTGGACTGGGCGGGGCTCTCTGCTCCACAGCTGGACTGGCCCCTCCCCTCTGCTCCCTGGCTGGAGCTTGGCAGAGACTTATAGGCATAGCAGGGTTCTGCTGGCTTCCCCCTGCCCCCCTTCTCCATGCCCACTCTGCTGCACCTCACCACTCGCTGCTTAAGCAGAGATCCCTTCCTCCTCTCTCCCACAACACAGACTGTAGCCAGCATGTGGTATGCTAGCTAATTTTGTTTAAGGCAGACAGGACAATGTCCACTTAGGGCTTTTTGGAGCTAATCAACAGCTCACCTGGAAATGTCCCTGCATTCTTTCCTTCAGAAAAAGCTGTTTAAGTGGAGCTTGAACTAATGAGCAAGGCTTTGTTTTCTGATGGGTTGATAAATGCTGATAACAGAGCTGACAAATGCTCTGTTATCAAGCAGGGGGGAACCCCACCCTAATCACAGCATCCAGCCCAGATCTGGTCCCAGCTCAGCTCAACGCTGTGGAAGGGAAGGAACAGCTGCTCTAGTGCCCCCCAGCCTCCAGTCTGAGCTACTGCAGGCATGTGCTGGCATTTTTTCAGTCTAGAGGGGATGTCTTTGCAGTTACAAAGTGATTTAGTCTAGTCATGTTAGACTAACCTGCCAAGATCAGTTCAGGCTCAGGCTTTTTGAATGTCTGTCCCTAGCCCAATAGCTTCAATGCTTTCCTGCCTACCTGTCCACCAAGGCAGCTGGAACAGTTGCACAGCAAAGAACATGTTTTCAGTCACATAGAGAGCTTACATCTCTCAGAAATATACACAAATCACCCACAATAACAAGCCATTAGCTCCAATTGTGAGAATTCCTACATTCTTAGTTATACTATGAACACTAAATATGGTCATGGCTGCTCTCAGCTTTTAGGCTACTGACAGATGTTCAGCTGAAAGCATGATGGGATCTAATTCATGATTACCAACAATCACATTTCCTGCCATGCCACACATGCACATGAATGCCACATGACAGGAGGCATATCTGTGGGATGAAAGATAAATCCCAATCGCCAGTGTGGAGGGAGGCTGAAGTCATGATGCCTGGCTCCTCTGCACTGGCAAATAGTAAGCTGACTGCCTGGTCTGCCTGTGGCTTCAAGCACCACTTAGCTGTTTGGAACTCCCAGCCTGGGAGAAATGGGCTTCTGAAGGGCTCCACTGCACTCTCAAGTGCTGAACACACATTCAGTTTCAGCTGCGATGGGAACACCACACAAAGTTATTACACATTTTGTTATTAAGTTAATACATTTTATGTAATAACTTTGTGGCTTATTCCATGTTTTATTGTAATAATAATTACGTGAAAGTATAATGTTTGCCAGGGGTTTCGGTAACAGATCCATCACATTCTGTCACCATCACATTCACTCTCACATGCAACCACTAACACAATTACCTTTCCATCAAAAAAATCAGTAGTTGGAAACTGTTAATAAAATATGAAACTGCATGTACACATGCACACACATGCATACTGAATAATATTCATATACATACATACACACACACACACATATATACACACATGAACAATGTGTGCCTCTTGAGCGTCGTGATCACCCGCATGCGGTGGTGGTGGCAGGGACAGGGCAGTGGGGACCTCCCGCAGCTGCTGTCTGCACTGTCGGCAGCAGCGAGTGGTGAGCGGGGACTGCCTGCAGGCGGTGGTGGCTGTGTGAGGAGCAAGCGACCTCAGAAGCTGGTGGTGGCTAATCGCAGGGGGGGCGCATGCCTCCCTGGGACCCCCCTTATGCGCTGCCTATGTATATATATAGCATTACTTCTCGTGAGAACAATGGCAAAACAATACAGTTTTTATTAATGACAAGACACTGACACCAGAGATGTAACTTTAAATTTTGATGCCCTGGGCAGAATGGGAGTGGGGAGTAAGTGTTTATCTTCTCGCACAGGGGCTGTGGCTGCAGTGCCCTAGGATGCTGCTGCCTTGGTGCAAGGTCACTTAAATGGGCTGCAGCACCAATGCAGGCCCCTGGGGGCTGCCATTCTGGCACCCACTCTGATTTACCACATGGGGCTGGTCCCCGAGTTGCCCTCCCCCCCAGTTAAGCCATGGACTTACATCATTAAGCCAGAATAAAAAAGCTGAACAATTTTAAACTCATGGTTGATGGAAAAAGCACCAAAGAATGACTTGTTGATCCTTAAACATATACCATATGTTATTGCACCTGTCTTTATTATTCTTCATGGCTCAAAACAATTACTAATATGGCATTACATAACACTTTGAGCAAGTAAAAATGTGTTAATGAAATGACTTTCATATGAAAATAAACAAAACAAAAAAAGCCAGAGGTATAACAGGCCAGCACTCTACCCTGAGTGCAAGCAGCAGACACTGCAGAACAGCGGCCAGAGATTTTCAGCCACTGGGAGAGATGCCGTTTCTTTTTCTTTTTTTTCCATGGACATGAGGGTTGAGCAGGAAAGAAAACACTGGTTTCCAAAGGCAACAAAGGAAGTGACATTTCTCACAGCATCAGTGACCAAGCATTTGCTGCTCCTACATGGTAATATCTCCATATAATCAAAATTACTATGGAGCAATTATCAAACTATTGTCTCTTGATGAGCCTAAAACATTGTTTCAATTTTTATAGTAAAGCTAAAACCTAATCTTTCAGCATGCTTCTTCCTGGAAAATGGTGAAATTCCTACCTTCTAGAAAGATTTGGCACAAATTAATGTCAAAACTCAGAATCTTCTACAGGATGATATTTCTGTTTTTTTGACCAGCTCAAATACCACCTTATTTCACACACAGAATTTATTTATCCAACATGAAAGCCATTACTAGAGCAATTCATATTATTTCCCATTAAAACTGTGTGTTGTCTGAAATTAATAAAATAGTGCATAAGACTGAGATATGGGGAGAGACATTTCTAAATGTTTTTATAAACAGTGTCCTTAATGAAAAGCATATGGGCTATTGCTGGAGACTCTTAGTAACTTATATGCACTTTTTTTAAAACATGCATTTTTTTACTATTCTTTCCCAACATCTCTTTCCTCACCTGATGATTTCATTTTTAGCACTATTTTCTACATCAATCTTCAACTTCATTTTTAAAGGCTTCTTTTCTGGCCCTACTCTCATGTATAATTCTCAATCTTAATATATTTTTAAAAGCTTATATTTTAAATTATGTCAGATTTTTCCTGCTTTCAAAGGCAGCACATCAACTTCTCTTATTTTCTTGCATTTCATTCAGGCTTGAATCTTAACCACTAGCAAACAGCCAAAGTCCTCTGCTGTGCTTAAATCTGTTCAAGATGGAGTAGGAGAGAAGGAAACATTCTTAAAGGTGCTGGAAAGACTGACAGTGCTTTGCAACTGTTAGTGATGCATCAAGGATGCAGTGGCCATTGTGGCTTCAACACATCTCTTCCAAAGGGGTGGAATAAAAAGCAAGGGATGAATATAAGTTTCCAAGGCTGCAATCAGATGTCACATTTGCCCGAGGAAAAACCATTTTATCCCAGGACAGAGTGTAATCATTCAGATATCCATACTTGCTGTCCCAAGAAAAACCCTAAAAAAGGTTCATGGGATAAGGAGTATTAACATTTTCTCTATGGACACTGTGAAGTGCTTCTGAACTGCTGTTCCAGGATCACAACAGTGAATCAAGTGCAGAAAAGTGAGAGTGCATTTGGCTGCACATTGAACCCTGATTGGAAGGACAATGCGTGTTCATGCCAACCCTGTGACCTTTCTGTTCTGGGGCAAACAGGCACAGCACAACTTGTCCCAGGACAAATGCAATGTTCCTCCCCCAGCACTCACAATGGCTAGTGGTTCTATAGCCACTAGATGAGATACATGATAAAACTATGGCTGGTATCAGTAGTGTGGGTAAATGAGCAGGACGTGAGCCCTGGGCACTTTCTGAGGGGGGTAGAGCGTCAGAATGAAAGTGGGGGGAAGCAGGGTGTCACCTCACCTTCTCATCCCAGTCCCCCAGCAGTGTCATGGGTTACACTAGTATGGGATTCTTTGCAGTCAAAAATCAGTATTTGCCTCTTTATTAGAGCTGGTTGAAATGTGAAGTTTTCATGCCAATTTGGGGCAAAAAGTATATTTGTTAGAATTCCACAATCAAAACATATTTTAGACTTTTATTTGCAGAAAAATCCAAATATTTTATTTTACATTTTTCTAAAACAAACTCAGCTGCTTCAACTGAGAGGGACTCTCCAGGTCATCTCCACGCTGATGGACTTCTAGGCAAGGGACAGACATTCAAAAAGCCTGAGCCTGGATTAATTCAGTCTTTGCAGGTTAGTCTGACTTGGCTAGACTGAATTGGTTTGTAACTGCACAGACATCCCAGAAATGCAGGCACATGCCTGCAATGGCTCAGGCTAGAAGCTGAGGGGTGCTAGGGCTTCCACAGGGCAGAGGTGAGGGGGCCATGGCCAGGCCCCTGCAGGACAATGATTATTCCACCCTCTTCCTGAGCTGCCCAGCAGGGAATGTTTATTCGGCATGTGTGAATAAGGAAGTATTCCATTTGGATTTGGAGGACAGCGATTCAATTCGGTGATTTGAATCACTGTCCCCATTCAATTCAGCTGAATCAGAGTTGGAGATTTGGCGCCGATTCAAATCGGCTGAGGACAGACAGGCACAGCCGGGCAGCTGCAGGTTCTCCCATGGCTCCTCCAGCTGTGTCTGCCTCTTCTCAGGTGGGGAGGAGCCATGGGAGAAGCCCGCAAGGCTACCCTACCTGGCCCCATCCCCAGCCTCCCAGCACTTAAAAAAACAAAAAAACAAAAAAACAACTCCCCCCTCCACTCACTGGATACAGCAGGGATCAAGGCCTCTGGGTGCTCGTGGCAGAGCCCCCCCATGCATCACAGGGCAGCAGGGATCACCCCCCTGCCTGGCATCTGCATGGCAGCTGCCCCATTGCACAGGTGCAGCACAGCTCGGTAGGACACCGCGTGCTGTCTGGGAGCTGAGGCTGAGTGCTGCCAGGCTCTGGGTGACAGGTGGAGCATAAGTTCAGTGTACACAAACCAGTTTCAAAATGGCTGAAATTGGTTTAAGATAAACCTGGTTGAATGTAATATCAGACTTAATTGATTTGGGTCAAGCCAGTTTATGCAATGTCGGTCTCAGACCCCTTGCTGGTTTAAATTAAACCAGTCTCCCCCAGCATCCCCGCATGCTTTCTGGGATGGACAGGGTTCTCTGCTCCACAGCAGCGCTGACCCCTCCCCTCTGCTCCTAGGCCAGAGCTCTAACAGAGACTGCAGACTCAGCAGGGTCTGCCTGGCTTCCCCTTGTCCCCCTCACCCACCCTTGCTGTTCAAGCAGGAATCCCCCCTTCCCCCCCATCTCCCATAGCACGGACCCCAGCCCCACAGACCCTAGGCAAGTGATAATGCTGAGAGGTGTCTCTCTGCGTGTCTCCAATTTCACTGGGACAGGCAGAAAAGACAGTGTCCACTTAGGGATTTTTGCTAATCAACAGGTCAGCTGGTAAGATCTCTCCTTCCTTCCTTGGAAAAAGCTGTTTAAGAAGAGCTTGAACTAATGAGAGAGGCTATTGCTTTGCTGATGGGGTGATAAAACACTGTTATCTGTCCCCTGCTGGCTTGCTTGCCTGCCAGTAAACTGCAGACAGTATAAAGAAGCAGTGAGGGAGACTGAAAAGTTCCATATCATCAACAGATGCATGCATTGCACAAACCTCCCTTGCCTCAAAGTGTAGCCCAGGACAGGGGTCTGGCAACACTCCTGCCCCTTGAGCAGCAAGCTGGGAAAAGCCTGGGATGGTGCAGGCAGACCTCTCTAATCAGAGCATCATGTTGGGGCCTGGCCACGCCCCACTCTTCTCAGCACTATGGAAGGGAAGGGAGGACTGCTTTAGCACCCCCTAGCTTCTAGCTTGAGTCACTGCAGGCATGTGTCTCCATTTCTGAGATGTCTGTACAGTTACAAACTGATTCAGTCTAGCCAAGTCAGACTAACCTGAAAAGATTTAATCAAATCAGGCTCGGGCTTTTAAAATGTCTGTCCCTATCCCAAATGTGGTACAATCAAGCCTGAGGATTTCATAGACATTACGGCTGGAAGAGACTTCGTCAGATCATCTGGGCAGGAAGAAAGTTAGGGTCAGAGGACCCCAGCAAGATAACTGTCCAAGCACATCTTGAATGTGTCCAGAGTAGGTGCATGCACCACTTCTGCGGGGAGTCTATTCCAGACTTTGCATACTCGGACAGTAAAGAAGTTCTTCCTTATGTCCAGTCTAAAATGGTCTTCCAGCAATTTCTGACTGTTAGACGTTGTTTTCCCTGCGGGAGCCCTGGTGAACAGATGTTCTCCCAGGTCTTAATGAACACCCCGATATACTTTGCCACCAAGTCCCCCATGAGCCTACACTTTGCCAAGCTGAAGAGTCCCATGCCTCTCAGCCGCTCCTCATATGACCTGCTCTCTTGACCTCTGATCATGCACATGACTCTCCTCTGGACTTTCTCGAGCTTCTCCACATACTTTTTAAAGTGTGGAGCCCAGAATTGGATGCAGTACTCCAGCTATGGCCTCGGCAAGGCTGAATAAAGTGGAAGAATGATATCTTGGGTCTTGTTTGAGATGCATCGGTAGATGCAAGCCAGGATTTTATTTGCTTTGCCAGCTGCAGCATCGCATTGGAGGCTCATATACATCTTGTGGTCAATCATGACCCCTAGGTCTCTTTCAGACATAGGGCTACTGAGTGAAGTACTGCCAAGCCGACAGGTATGATGTGGGGTCTTCCTCCTGAGGTAGAAGACCTTGCATGTCTCTATGTTGAAGGCCATCAGGTTTGTATCTGGCCACCTTCTGAGCCTATCTAGGTCGGCCTGAATCCCCAGGAGGTGGCAGCAAGGACTGTAGTTCATGTTGCATATTTTGTGCCAACTTCTATTAACAGAGCCAAATTCATGAAAAAGAAGCACATTTTGACTCTTCACATCATTTCCTGGCTGCTTTGGAAGCGAGTGAAAAAACTACCTGTTTACAATGGCTTAACATTTTAAAAGTGCTTTGGTATCTTTTGAGAAGAACAGTGTACAGAAACAGAAAGTGTATCATTAGAATTCAGACCTGTGGCCCACAGTTCTAAACATACAGAAGAAAAGTGGTAAAACCATTCATGATGCAGCCTCTTATTTCCAAACTTGCTTCTCTGAAAATGTGTTCCTGTGCTATTTCACAAGATGGTGACGTTCTCATTTGACTTGCCCTTTGCATGAAGATTTTAACAATATTAAAGTTTAATGCCTCTACCAAGTACGGCACAGGGAACTGAACTAGCTAAAGTACCTCATACAATATTGTGACAGTCTCAAGCAGTGGTTAATTGAGGGTAAAATGAATACTTTTGTTCTAAAAAAACCACATAAGGAAAAACTATGAGAACAGAATATGACTTGGAACAAATCTATTTTTAGTTTAGAAAGCAAACATTTTGCTTTATTCCAGAGAGGGTTTCTTTTTAGCTTTTTAAACAACACACATTTAAACCCCAGTGTGATATTAGTAATACAGGCATCTGGCACAGCTGATCGTTCTAATTTAATTTGTGCAGTGAGCTGATTGAGTTCCTACCTTTTGTCCCTGCACATCTGTTGTGATGTGGTCTGTTTCCCCATCCTCTATCTCTCCCATCTTCACAAAGCTGACTTCTATGGTACCCACTGTTTTTCCACCATCAGAAGTCCTGAAACCAAATATTAAGGAAAAAAAACCAAACATTCTTCAGAAGACTTTTCAATAATGATATTACTCAGTACATATTTACTCTTCTATTTTTTAGCTCTCTGAAACTCTTTTTCTACCACCATAAAGCAAATTATAAATTACTTGCATCTTCCTGCTTATACCAAGGATAACTTTGAATATATTCATTAAAACTAAGGAGGATGGAGGTAGTCCCCCCTGCCCTCATCTGCCATGGTGGGGAGGATACTCTAATAAATGTTCGCAGGATAAGAGGACTTTAAGAAAAAATGAAATACCCCTTTTGCCCAAATCCCTTTATAATCTACAACGCTATAGCATACATCAGTACCTGCTTCTAACATTATCTGTGAAGAGAGAACATTTTTAGTATATCACAAAATCTACTGCCAAACCAAATCAAAGAGTAAAACAAGTGTGAATACCCATTCTTTTGATTTCCTTGTCTAACTATTGCTAAGCAGCACTCCTCAACTGTCTGGGAAACACTGCTATTGTATCAGGTGAACAAGCAGAGAAAACACATTCCTTTTTACATTGATTTCATTATACTTGGAAAAAGTCTCCTTCAGTCAAAGAAATAAAGTTTAGATTCAGATTTCCAAATCTGTGATGGGATAACCTTGGTATTCATAGATTCCAGAGACTTGAAAACTTATATCCTTACAGAAGCTGAAGTACCTCCTCAAATCTTACTGACCCTAAAATACAGCTTAAGAAAGAGAGGTTGACAGGATTGTGAATGGAAAAAAAAAGAGGTGGAGATTACTGAAGAACTGGACTTTTAGGAGAGAAAGGATAGAAAGTAAAGGACTATTGCAGAAATAGGGGAGAGCAAGATAAAAGGCATAAAGTTGAGAGCAAGAAAAACAGATGAAAGGAGCTTTGTAGGGAGCTTAACAGATTGGGAGGAATATAAGAAATGGGGAGAGTGAGAGCAGAGAAGCATTTGGGGCATCAGGTATAATCTTATAAGTTAGGATGAGTACTTGAATGAAGGCATTGAGGAAAAGACTACACGGCTAGGAGAAAAATAGTGACCTCCAGAGTCAAGACAATACTTCATTTTTTTAAAGACAAAATATATTCCGTATTCCTGGGAGAATTTTTGTTCCAGGAAAACATCGCACTCCTCTTCTGCATCAAATCTTTTCTGCATCTTAAAACATTAGGTAAGTAATCTTCACGCCATTCCTATGACATAAGAAATAGCCTTATCTTCCACATATTACTAATAAGGAATCAGACCAAGAGAATACTAAGCAACTTTCCAAAGTAATATGGGTCTCAATTTCAATGATTTCACACGTCCTTACAAATCTCACACATGCTGGGTAGTCCTAGTGAAGTCTTACAATTATATGCTCATAGCTTTTCACAGTCAGGGCCTTTTCCACATTTCTAAATTGGAATATTTTCCACTTTCTGGAATAAATTTGCAAGTTGTCTACTTCTGTACTTAAAAATGTTTGCCTTTGGTCTCTATCACTATTCTCTAACATGGGAAACATTTAAATGTATTTATTTGACACTAAACAAACTGAATACTTTTTCAATATAAACCTTTGCAGACTTTACATAATTATCCACACTGTGCACTGGGGCTTTTTTTTTTTGTTTGGTTCAAAACAAGTTCACCAGTGATAAGACAATAAGTAAACCAACCAATAATACCACAGCAGGCCTCAATCAAATGACTCTATATGAACAAACAAGTCAATATAAAACAAAGGTGGAAATTATTAGTAAGCAATCATGTTTCTGTTACCAGAGGGTTTCCCTGACAAAAGTCCATAAGATTAATTTTTAAATTTATGATGAAAAAATAATTTATTTTCTTTTTAAATAACAAAATACCAAATGTGTGTAATGAATTAATGATAAGTCACTTCTTTTTCTGAATTACTACAGACCACTTCACTTGTTTGACCTATTATTTTTCTTTTTTTGTCTTTTCAGGTCATAATTGCCTTGAATAGGTCAGGCTATGTTAATACGTGGATAAATCACCCTGTGAGCAGCCAGTGAATATGCAATGCGAACAGCTATTTCCAGCTCACATATACCTTTAAAAATCCTGGTGCCATGGCAGATGTGCTGATAAAAGACCAGTATTTCACAAAAATTTAATACATTTTGATCAATATGCCAAACTTCTGCCTTATGGCCTGCTTGTCTTAAATATTTAACTAAAACCTGCAGTCAGTACTGGATTTAAATGGTTTCTGTTTTCAGGGCAAAAGTAAACCTGCAGGCATATTTGAGAATGTACTGGAAACAATAGAACTGAGTCTATTGTCACTTATACCACTATCAAACAAGTGAAAATGAAAATGAACGACAACTTAGGTTCACTTTGTAAATGAGCTGACAAGAGAATCATCCATGGTGCTACAATGGGAAACATGACCAAATAAATCAAAACTGAAATGGAAACATTTCTTACAAAGCACTTGCAAAATCCCTTTCCTCTCTCCCTCCCCTTGAATACTGGATTCCTCCTTTCAGCATCAATATCTATCTGATTACTCTAGCCATACACAGCCTGAAATATGTGCTTAATATAATTTATCTTTAATCTAACCTTTAAAATGGTTATTTCTTGAATATTTCCCACATCTTAATAAAATCTGCCATACTGCATGCCGAAACACAGATCTGTTCAAAACTGCAAAAGAAATATGCTCTATAACAGAATGAAACTAAAACATTGAGATCTTGTCTATGTTCTTATAGTCTTTCATTTCCCCACAGCAAAAAAAAAAAGAAAAAAAGGCTCTGGAATGTAACATAACAATATGAAACAAGGTTTATTTTTTAATGCTACAAGCATACAAATCAACAAAGAGTGTTCAGGGAGAAACCATCATTAGCTGTGTCAGACACTGTGAATTTAAAATACCATTGCTGTATAAGAGCCTTCAGACAATAGACATGCCATGCATTTAAAACTTGTGCAGACACAAATATCAAATTAAAATCTTGCACGAACTAGTAAAAGAAAAGAGAAATGAAGCAGTAAAAAAACAAACAAAAACAAGATCCTACTTAAATTTGGTTAAAACAATTGTCATTTGCTCTTGTGCTAATGAATATGGTGGGAGATCAGCGAACATGTCTGTCTACTTTATCCAATTTCTGGTAGTGTGCATGCATACACATTACCAGGGATCCAGGATTTCCATTTCCCATGGAAAAAATGTGGATTTTTTCCTTTCAACTGAGAAAAAAAAGTGGATTTTTCATTTTGAGGGAGAAACACAGATTTTCCACTTTTACAAAGAGCTCTCTGCAGGCTGGCAGAGTTTCAGCCTGCAAGAGCTTCTTGCAAAAAAGGCAGCAAACCCTAATCCCTGTTTTAAAAGGGAGGGAGAGGGGGAAAGGGCAGGGCCTGAGACTCTTGAGTCAGCCAGGGCCTGGCTCCACTACACTTTCCCTCCTCAAGCCTTTGGGGTAGGTGAAGCTTTCAGCAGGCTGAGAGCCAGCTGGGGGTTCTCTCCAGCAGGGCTAAGGAGGTAGGTAGGGGGCTGCAGGTCAGGAATGGGGGGCACTGGAAGGGCTGGGGGGGAGTTGAGTATGGGTGACAGCCAGGGCTGGTGGGTGGGTTGGAGGCTATAAGAAGAGCCATCAGGTGGGAGGCAGGGCAGGGGTGTGTAGGGGGAGGGCTGAAGGAGTGGGACAGTGCCTGTAGGTACTCTTAGGCCAACATGGGAGAACCCAGGCAGCATCCCTGCGCCCTGCCAGGGGTAGGACAGGCAGGGTCTTTTACTTGCATGCCTATCTGTGTTGAACAGCCAGGGCACCTGCCCTGCAATCCACTCCTACGAGAAGGTGGTGGTAGTCACAGTACAGTGCTGCAGCTCAAGGAACACTGTGGCATGCTGGAGGCTCGGGCAAGTGCCGAGCTGCTGCTGCCCTCCATGCGCCATCTGGCCAGGCAGAATGGCCCTCCATGTGGGACTTACAGCTCTCCAGTGGGAAACCACATGTGGAGGCAAGCCTGGCTCAGTGGCGCACAACTCTATGCCTCCATGTGCAGCTTCCCACTGGAGTGCTGGAAGCCCCACATGGAGGGCCGGCCCAGCCCAGCCTGATGGTGTGGGGACCAGAAGCCATGTGTCATTGGGCCAGGTGGGAAGCCACACACGGAAACACAGAGTCGTGCACCATCAGACTAGGTGGATTCCTGCTTGCTTCCATATGAGGCTTCCCACTGGAGTGCTGGAAGGCCCACATGGAGGCACAGAGCCCACCCAGACTGATGGCACGTGGCTCCCAGTCCATGTACCATTGGGCCAGGCCGGCCAACTCTGTGTTGGTTTGCTAAGATTTCACCCATTTTGTGTATACATATGTATGTGTGGTTGTAATACTCCTTCTGTTGTGGGAGTTTGCAGTACACATCTTCCATGTTTTCATAACTTGATTGTAAGCACCTGGGCGCATGGACTGTCTTCATATTGTATTTTGTCTTTATAAGCGTCTTGTAGGGCCTCAACAAGTAAGAACCATTCAAGTAATAATGAAGGAACAGTTGTCATGAGTGCAATAGGCAGTACACTAAACTTGGAAAATTCTCTCCCTCTCTACTTAGTAATGTGCAACAATCCTGTGTTTTTCTATTTAAAAACTGCAAATTCTCTGCTACCCCCTCTACAAATTCTGTGATTAAAAACCTAAAATTCATTATTAAAATTATGGATTAAAACCTCATTAGGTTCCCCACTCAGTTAACAGTTGAGTACTTGAGAGAGGTGGGCACATAATTATAGAAGCTTTAATTTTAAAGTAGTTCCATAACTACAAGATCAACCAAAATTCAGAAGTCATACTAGGTTCCCCAAATCATAAAAATCTCTTTACTTGTTCCCAATTCCTGTATCTTTTCCCTGACACCCTAAATTTGAAGTGTCAGGGAAAAGAAAGTGCCATGACTTAGAGCAACCTCCCCCACCCCCAACCCAACAAACGTTCACGGTTGGGTCAGGGGTGTGTGGGATTGAGCTCCACTTTGAAGCCAATTCAGGAGGAGCTGCCTGTCTGCAGCCTCTCTTCCTTAACCATGGCCTCCCTCCCTTCCTCCCAGCTCTGATGTTGTCTGCAGGATGAGAGTGGGTAGAAAGGAGGAGAGGCAGCTCCAGGCTGGAGTTTGTGTAGCCTCAGCTGGAGGAGGGGATGTGGATTGGAGTCCCACCACAAATCCCCCTTCAACTCAGGTTGGGCAAACCCCAGCCTGGAGCTCCGTCTCCATCCCTTCTCTCTCTCCCTTGCTGCAGACAACACCACGGGCACAGACAGACAGAAGTTAATGAAGGGGTTCCGTTTTGAAGAACCTTCATATGAACCCTCATTACACAAGGGTTAATGTGTCACACAACTGAACACTTTTAAAGCACTCTGCAGCCGTGTACTTCTGTCAGGGCACAGCTGTAGAGTGCCTTCAAGGGGCCAATAATTTGACAAATATCACTTGTGTCAGTGCCCACAGAGACTGCCTATGCCACTTGTGGCATGGGCGCCACAGGTTGGCCATCCTTGAACCAAGGCAACCTCACCTCTAGAAGTCTTAACTAAAGGTGTTTTAAACAGAAGTGATAACCATGGGAGACTAACTAATGTAAGATGCCCTAACTATAGCACATTTGACCGAGAGGAACTTACCAGAGTTATCCTTAGTTAAACTGCTTTTAAGTATTTAACAACAGGCTATTGTGCACATGTTGCCCACAGTATAAAATGCTTATAAAGAAAGATAACGTTTCCCAAGTAGTATAAAAAAACATACAAAACTTAGTTTCAAAATTCCAATAATGCAGCTGTGACCTCCCAGCACTTGATTAAAGCTGGTCCACTGCTATGGGAGTTGGTTTATGCATTCTAAACTGTTCTTTACTACAAAGGTTAAGGTTAAAGATCCACACAAGCTGAGCAGCCCCTTGGACTAGCATGGTTACAGCACACAAGGGAGTGATATGGTCAGCATCACAGCCAGCTGTCATCAATTCCCCAAATGGTTGGATATGCAATTATAGCTGGGTCAACTGCAGGCAGCCTTTGGCATAAGTCCAGTGCAGAGACTGAACTCATACTTTTGGAGCTGTGGCAAGATGCTTTGACTGATCTACCCCAGTCTTTATTACAGCAGTGTAAAAAATCAATAAAAACACTGAATGGAAAATGTTAATGAAAAATAAGAAACAGATACCTTGCATAATACGGTGGATACTAGGAACCCTGGGTCAGAAACTAATTTTGTTAACACTGGTCTAAATCTGAACCAATTATTCTGAGGACATACAGTAACTGTTTCTATACTAACTGTACCTAAGGGTACGGGGTAGACAGACTCATACTGTGAGATAAGCTAGACAGTATAATTATGGCACAGCTACTGTGGGGTAATGAGTTGTGTAAACACTTTTACCCCAAAGTAAATGTAAGGTTGTTTAAGCCATTCATTTGTAAGCTGCTTTGCATTTACCATGGGGAAAATGCATGCAATAGCCAGGTACCCCAACTGACACCCTGTAATTACATACAACAGCTTATCACACAGTTAGGTATCTATGTAGCCTTAAGGTGGGGAACATTGATCTGATTTATTTAACTAAACTGTTGCAACTCTGCATGTGGACAGAGGAAGCTAAACTGATAGAAAATCCTACTTGATGCAGCTTAAGAAAGTCCACAACAAAAGGTTTCACCGCTTTAACTAAGGCTATGTACAGACATTACAGGTGAGGGGGAGATTAGACTGCATTAAAAATGGCTGCCTGGACTAAATTACTTCACCCAGGTGAGGACCTTATACTAATTAGGTAGCTATAAGCGTGAACTGTACAGTAGTTCAGGACAGTTAGATTAGTCTAAAAATGGCTGACCTGATCTAAGTCAACCCTACTGTGGAGGTATACTTTGGATTGGGTCACTCAATTTTGATCTAAAACTTCTGTACAGTTCCTAGCACAGCCCCAGGGCTTCATTTTTCCTACCTCCTCCCTGGCACAGGACTATTTTTAGTCTTTTTCCCCTCCCCCACAACTCCCAGATGGGCAATGCAGGATACAGGGAGGTCCAGGGGAAAAGGACTTGGTAGTGGGGGTCTACTACAGACCTCCTCATCAGGACGACAAGCTAGACCTGGTATTTCTCCAGGCAGCTCTCAGAGGCCATTCAGACAAGAGGTGGTGGTCATGGGGGACTTAAATTACCTGGACATCTGGTGGGAGGAGCAGACGGCCAAAACAAACTGCTCATGAAGGTTCTTCAACTGCGTGCAGGACCTCCACCTAACCCAGGAGGTGACCAGTCCCACCAGGGGTAATGCCCTGCTAAGACCTGGTCTTAGCAACAGGGGATGATTTTGTGGGTAACCTCTGAGTGCACAGTAACCTGGGAGATCATGACCATCATTTGGTCGAATTCACAATTCAGCGAAGGGTGGGGAAGATAACCAGCAAGGCTAAAGTGTTAGACTTCAGAAAGGCAAATTTTAGTAAACTTAGAAGGCTAGTTAGTGAGGTGGCTGAATTCAAGAGCATCAAGCTTATGGGGGTCCAGGAGGGTTGGCGGTTTCTCAAGGGAGTGATCCTTGGTGCACAAAAGGAGACTATTCCATTACACAGGAAAGGGGGCAAGGGGACAAAAAATCCCCCTTGGCTGAACAGGGAACTCCAGAAAATACTGGGGGCAAAGACAGATTTATAGGCAGTGGAAGCAGCGACCAGCCACCAAGGAGGCACACTATTGCAGGGAATCAGTTAGGCAGGCCAAGGCAGGACTGGAGCTTAGGCTGGCTACAACCATCAAGGACAATAAAAAGTTCTTCTGCAGATATATAGTGAGCAAAAGGAAGGCACAGTGTATCATAGGGCCCCTGCAGAACAATGTCATAGCTGAGCCGCCAGCATGGCTGTTTGAGCACTCATGGTGCTCTGGCCAGGTCCCTGAGGACTGGAAAAGGGCCAACATGGTGCCCATTTTTGAGAAGGGCCCATTTTTGAGAAGGGATGAGCCTGGTAACTTTAGGCCAGTCAGTCTTACCTCTATCCTTGGGAAAATCTTACCTCTATCCTTGGGAAAATAGTGGGAAAAAATCATTAAAGAGAGCATTTGTGAAGACCCAGCAGGGGAATTGATACTGAAAGGAAACCAGTACTGGTTTGTCACAGGTAGATCCTGCCTGACAAACTTCATAGCCTTTTACAACCTGCTAACACACTGCCTTGATGCTCGAGCTGAGGCAGATGTAATCTACCTGGACTTTAAGAAGGCCTTCAATACAGTTTTGCATGCTATTCTAATATGGAAGCTAGCAGGCTGTGGAGTGGATACTTACACAGTCAGGTGGGTGGCAAACTGGCTTAGGGACCACACTCAGAGAGTGGTGGTAGATGGATTGTCTTCGACCTGAAAGGAGGTCGGCAGTGGTGTCCCACAGGGTTCGGTCCTTGGACTGGTGTTATTAAATATCTTCAGCAGCGATTTGGATGAGGGTGTGGAGAGCACCCTGTCCAAGTTCACAGATGACACCAAGTTATGGGGCAAAGTTAACACACCGGAGAGCAGGGAGCAGATACAGGCCAATCTGGACAGGTTGGAGCAATGGGCAGAATGAAACAGGATGCAATTCTACAAAGACAAATACAAGGTACTCCACCTAGGGAGGAGGGATCCCCTGCACACCTATAGGATGGGGGATGACCTCCTCAGCAGCTCAGCGGCTGAAAGGGATCTTGGAGTCATAGTTGACTCTAAGATGAACATGAGCCGGCAGTGTAACGAAGCCATCAACAAAGCCAGTTGCACCTTGTCGTGCATTAGCAGATGCATGACCAACAGATCAAGGGAGGTGATGCTCCCCCTCTATGCAGCATTGGTCAGGCTGCAGTTGGAGTACTGTGTCCAGTTCTGGGCGCCGCACTTCAAGAGGGATGCGGAGAATCTGGAGAGGGTCCAGAGGAGGGCCACTCATGTGACTAGTGGCCTCTGTGCAAGACCCTATGAGGGGAGATTGAGGGATCTGGATCTCTTCAGCCTTCACAAGAGATGTCTAAGGGGAGACCTTGTAGCAGCCTGTAAGTTTATCAAGGAAGGACAACAGAGAGTTGGAGATGTGCTATTTACCAGGTACTCCTAGGAGGAACTGGGAAAAATGGGTATAAACTAGTGGAGAGTAGATTCAGGTTAGGAAGAAATTTTTACAGTAAGGGTGGCCAGAATCTGGAACGGGCTGCCAAGAGAGGTGATGCTATCACCTAACCTGGAGGTCTTCAAGAGGAGACTAGACAGGCACCTTGCTGGGGTCATTGGACCTTGATCCTTTTTCTGCCTGGGGCAGGGGGTTGGACATGATGATCCTTTGGGGTCCCTTCCGACTCCAAAATCTATGAATGCCTCCCCCTGCCCACCAAACCCCTCCATGCCACAAGCTGCTCCCAGTGCCAGTTTTACCAGCATCTGCCAGTGCCAGAAGCCAAACAAATAAGCTGGGTAGGGAGACAGGTGGGGGGGTGAGGTGGGAGTTCATCTGCGGGTGGAGGGGGGCTCTGGGGGCTAAAATCTGCCCCTAGTTCTGGAGGTTGGGGGAGAGAACTCCTCATCCCCACCATGGACTCCATAAGCCCCCCTGATCCCATCAAACTATTTCACCTCATTAAGTTGAAAGATTTGTATAATTTTAATGAATGTAATTAAAGAACTAGTATTTTTACAGTAACATCAGGAATCATCAAGTTATCACCTTAAGTTGAAAAGTAACAATATTAATCAGGACAGGATCTGGCCTCAGATGGACAAAATACTAAGTTCTCCAATTCTTTTTTTCTTATGAATGTGTTCCTAAAGGTATATACAGGCAGTCCTTGACTTAGAATGTTTTGAGTTACAATAAACAGCACTTACAATGTTTATAAATTGACACCGTTTCGATTTTCTGACATCGGTTTCGACTTTACAATGCTTAATCTGATCACACACCAGCGAACAATGCCACGCAAGCAAATAAGCTCACTGTATCACTCATCTGCCTGGAGAGCATTTGTCCAGACTTCCTTGGACACTTTCTTAAGAAAGCAGACAAGACTCCAGAAAAACCTGCAGCCAAGACTCCTGAGAAGACTCCAGACAACAACCCTTCAAAAAGTCCAACCAAGAACCTTTCAAAAAGTCCAGCAAAGTCACCTCAAAGAAGTCCTTCCAAATTGATACAATTGCTATTTACAATATAAATACATTAATGTAGCTATATTACTCATCTATAATTGATCGAGTACAACATTCTGGGTTATTTTTGGTGAAAATAGGGTATCGAGCCTTGGTTCAGGAAATCCCCCATTTAAAACATTGTCCCTATGGGAAAATCAGTTCCGAGTTACAACATTTCAACCTAAGACACAGTTATCAGGAACCAATTATGTTGTAAGTCTGAGTACTGCCTGTACAGTAAAACCAGGACAGTCTCAATATAGACGTTAATTAAGGCAACAGAAACAAAATATTTTTTCTACAGTGTTAGAGACTGGTGTATTTCTTTGTGTGTTCCTGATTTTGATTAGCATAAGGAAATACAGTTATGCCATACAATACAATACAAGTTGTTGTTTTTTACTTCCTAAGTGTAAGAGCTTGTCTACAAGGGGAAGATACCAAGAAAAGTGTGAATATAAAGCACTCTAGTCTCTCTGTAATAACTGCATGGTAAGAATATCCCCATCTAGACATGCGCTAAGTGAAACTCTCCTAGGAACAATATAAAAGGTGGGGATTCTAGCAGGAGGGGAAGGTAACCACTGGTCATTTTCTATTCCCTCTACTCTCAGACATGCATAGTACAATGAGCTCCCCCCTTTCTCCCCTTCTGTGCTGTGAAGGGCAGTTATAGAAATTCCTCATCTCTTTTTCCTTTTTCAGGCTGCATGTTGCTGCAGGAGAGGACCTGAGAAGCCATTCTATTGCTCACAGGGTTAGGATCTAAGAACATGTGTGTTTTGAGATTCTTTAGTTGTAGATCTTTAAAAACCATGTCCATCCCTACAGATGACGAGTGAGACAGAAAATAACACCTGCTACTCCTGTTTCACAACTACAATTAAAAGGACAAGTTATATAAAAATTACTTTTGGACACTAATGTGCACACTTTGCTTGCCTTACCTCACAAAAGGGTCTATGACTGTATGGTGGAATTTTTCCCCCATTGAAAAATGTTCCTAATGAACAGATCACATTTGGAGATCTCTCTCTAAAAGGAAAATGGTTAGAGATATTTCCCCATCTTTAAATTAAAGCCTATTAGTTCTGGCAATCATTGGAAACTCTACACTAATCTCACTAGTCACAGTTCCATAAGGAATATTACAAATTCATAAGGAATATTACAAATTCAAGAGTTATTTACCAGACTCTGAGAAGGACAGAAGACCTGCTTGGCAGGGAATGAGGCAGCTTGGGGGCTCTAATTCTCTGCTCATCTCCATACCATGCATGGTTTTAGTTCGTGTTAGACAGCCAGCTGGGTATGCCAGTGCACCATCACAGCTGAGTACGAGGACACAAGAACAGGTTCTGCCTTTTAGAGAAATGGGTTTCTCCTCCTTTTGTGCTATCCCCTCTGCTCCTCACAAGTAAAAGAAAGGTGTGTGGCTATGATCCTGCCTCATTAATAACTTTCAAAATAAGATTTAAAATCTACTGCATTTTGGTCTTGAAGACCTTATATTAGGAATGGCACTGCAAATAATGCATAGGAAAACACAAGTATGAAAACCTTTGAAATTACACTGACGTATTACAGAGAAGGACAAATCAAGCCTCCAATGCAGTGAACGTGTTCTAACTGCATGAAGAATGTGTGCTTCCCCATAATACCGTCTTCATTTATATGTTTTGTAAGCTACTCTAAATCTGAAAAGAACAGCGTGCCTTTAAATCTGAACGAATGTTTCTATTATCTTTAGCTGCAAATGTGTTGCCTATTTAGTTCTTTGATACTGTCCAGGAGCTCTTTGATGATGACGTGAAGACAAGATGACTCGGGTTTCAAAACCACAATCACTCTCCTCTGTGTCTAATGCTACCATTTAATGTTAATATACATAAATATATATGTGTTTCTACATGAATGATCAAATATATATAATCAAATATGTGAGTGAGCATGCGTGTGCGCGCCCACTGAACCATAGTATTTCAATTTCAACTTGTATCTTAGAAAATAGCTATGATTTATCTAATAAAAAGCACATTTGGATTTGTTCCAGTTGAGTGTTGAGAGGAAAAATATGAGTCAGAAAAACAAAGCAACACAGGAAACCAATATACAGTTTAATCATATACACATACAACCCTATATATATATATATACACACACATACATACACACACACACGTACACAATCCATCCATACATAAAACAATATATATATACCAATATATACACAACAATCCATACATCCATACACACACGCACACACCCATGAATATGAATCAGTATATATCAGTATGAATATATGTTCATATTTACATGAATATGTATTATGGCAATCATAAATATGTGAGAATTCACTAACTCTTGAATGATTGAAAACTTCAATCCATTTTGCTTCCTACACAGTTATTGACTATTAATACATTCTCAGAATATGCAAACTCTGAACTACTAATTGGTTCCCATGGCCATATACTCACTCCTAAAATTGGTTAAGAACACAAAGACAGGCAGACTGTGTATTTGCATAGTCTTGTAAATTATAAATGAGCATGAGTAACTGCCTGAAAAGGAAAATTCAGGATTTTCAGTTGTTCCAGTTTCACAACCAGCCCCTTTTTGCCACGGCATAACATATGCAATAAGTGCAATGAAGCTAAATAACAGACTTACACACAGTTTAACACAAAAATATTTTAATGTGGAAATAACTCATTTTAAATAATATTTTCTGACAGCAATTTTCCTTTCTTTTGTTTATTATGGGAAATTCCACCTAGGGCCCATGTCAATCAACATTCTGCCTCATACCTTTCCACTTGGAAAAAAAAAGATGCTTTAACCTATGGTAAGTGCATACTAGAAACTATCATTTAGTGTATTCACTGTTGTCATGTATTTAGTGTAATGTTAATTAAGTTCTTTGTCAAAACAAGTCTCTCTCAACTCTCTTGGAGTCCTGCCTAGTGTGTAAAGCCAGCTTTTTGTCCATCTGCCTCCTGTGGTATAACATGCCCAGAAGCAACCAGAAAACAACTTCATCAGGTAGACTAAGTGAAACTAGTTGAAGAGACTCAATCTGATCTTTAAAGGGCAAGAACAGACCATATGTCAGGTTTTTTTGTACTGCTTGTTATGCAAATTATATACACAAAGACAATCGCAAAACAGATGCAGGTGCTTTCAAATTTATTTTCATTTAATTATAAGAAGCTAAATAGCATTCATGTTCAATGATGTCACCATCCACTGGCCCACTGAACCATAGTCTTACAATTTCAACCAGTATCTTAGAAAATAGCTATGATTTATCTTCTTAAAAATTCATTTGGATTTGTTCCAGTTGAATGTTGAGAGAAAATATATAAGCCAGAAGGACAAAGCAACATAAGAAACCACAACAGTTTAACTACATGACAAACAAACTGCAACTACAGAATCTTTCTAGGGAGGATAACAAGTATCAAATACTTCTAGTATAGTAATACCATTACTAGACTGTGATAGATTACTACTAGAGAAGAAGGCAAAGCAATACACAGGAAAGAAAAAAAATGACCTTGCATTATTAAGTATTTACAAAGAGTACACTATAACCTATATGCTGTTCTTTAATAAACGTCTTCCCGTGCTGAAATGCGCAGAATTTTAATACACACCAAAAGTACAGAAAATATTGAAACCCAACTGTATCTCCTGGAAGTAGCATACTTTAGGGTTGCGTGAAGTGGGCCCTAGTCTATTCAGATTTGGCCCAAATCAGGGACAGTGATTCGATTTGTTGATTCGGATCACCTTCCCTAATTCGATTCGGCCGAATCTGAAGATTCAATGCTGATTCGGAGAATCAGAGGCATAGGCACAAAGGATATACCCCTAAGGGTTCAAATTAAAGTAGTGGGCATTAGCACAGCAGACCTCTCCCCCACACTCTTTTCCTGCTCTTCTAAAACGTAAACTTTTTTTTAAAGCAAATCTCTATTTGCTGTGTTTGCAAAGAAAATATGAACATCCTGTATTTGAGACAAAGATGTCTGCCTGAAAGAAGAGCTCTGAGAAGGTGAACTGTCACATGCATTGCCATGGGTATAGCTCAGGTGCCACTGATAACACTGTGTGTCAAAATAGCTAAAAACAACTGAATAGCTGAACTTGTTAAATCATTTATTGTTCATCACAGCATGTCAGAAAGGAGTAGATCTGACGTTTTTTAAAATTCTTTACAACCTACTCAGAGGGTGCATCTAGACATGCTCCCCACGGTGCAGTTGTTACTGCACTGTCATTTAGTACTTGGTTTTGGAAGTACTAAATGACGATGCAGTAACAGCTGTTACTGCGCTGTTCTGGCAGTACATGGTTATTTTTAGCAGCTGTGGTATGATACAGCCAAGTAGCTCATTGCCATAGCATGTCACCATGGTGATGTAGTATGTGTAGAGATGATCTATTTTGTTGCCAGAGATGATCTAGTTTGTTGCCATGATTCCAGGCACTTTGATAACTCCACTCAGGGCATTCTTTTTTCTAGTCAAGAAGCAGCCCAACTCAAGGAAATGAACCCATATTCCCCAGAAAAGACAGTTCTGAGGAATCCAGTGGAACTCACAAGGCATACCCAGAAGAGCACCACCCTTTTGGCAGCACTTCTACCACTGTTTAGCCCAATGAGAAGCACACTATCATAATTCAATATGGAAATAATATATGTGCACCTGTATGGCCACCTCCCAGGATAACATCACTGAATACAAGTGGTAATAAAGTGCAAGCCTATGATGCCATTAATACCCCAGAATAACTCTGGAATAATGGATATAACACACCTGAACTGAAAGGACCTTACAGAGAATAAGGCATGGTAAGGTCCTTACTGGATGTTACTAGAAATTCAGTGACAGAAAAAGGTTACTATTTGGGTTAGTAATTACAAAAGGACAAAGGTCCCAGGAAATGCTGAAACACAGGCCAGGTAAAGACATTACACTTTTACCAATATAAGTAATCAGAAACGAGTCCATACCTGTAACAGAACAGAAGTTGGGCACACAAAACCAGTCTATGCCCATAACAGAGCAGAAGTTCAACACACAGACTGGTTTAAAAATGGCAGAACCCAGGCTAAGATTTGCCTCCCACACTGAGGGGTCAATATGAGTGTTTTGTTCATTACTGATCTAAACTATGCTGCTTACAGAAAACCGCGTAACTTGGATTGGTTCCACTTCAGGCTTTTGAATGTCTGTACCTAGCCACAGTGTGCTATGCATGGTACAAATATACAGCAAGACACTGGCACTTTTTGAAGACCTTGCAATTGAAATTGATGAATTAAATCAGTCTTGATTACTGAATCTGTGATAAGTGCTCCATAATGAGGTTTTCTGACAGCAATCCAGGGATAGTTAGATTGAATCTCCTGTCAGCATATATTTTCCAGTGAATATTCAGCTAACATTCAGACTGTTACATAGAACAAGAATTTTATTTCCCAGTCCACATTTGGTACGTCACAAACACCCTATGAAAAAAAACCACTAAATTTTGAAAAACTGCACTGCAGTATCCTTGGCAAAGTGGAATATCTGAATCTACCAAGGGGAGTTACCCCTTCAGACTGGAAACTTCTGTAACGCAAATATCTAAGCGATTAAGCTTTTTCTGTAGATAATGGTTTTGTACACTGCTGAAATAAAGGCAATTTTTCAAACTGACCTATTCCGGCTTAGAGAACTACATGCAGACACACCTATCCTCTTAAACATTCATTTGGTTGAGAGGCCAGAATTTTTTTCCTAAGGCTTTAAATGTTAAGGGCTGCAGTACAAAAAATAAAAGAAAATAAAAATGGCAACCCAAAATAAAGAGATAAATCAAAAATCCTATGAATCTCTCAGGAATACGGATCTTTAGCTTGTATCCTAGCCACTGACAAGTAGAGAAGGAAGTGGTGTTGGGGAGAGGGGAGGGGAAGGCAAGCTTTGGGGAAGAATGGAACTTCAACAAGAACAAAATCACTGCTTTTCCCAACCTCTCACTACTGCCTCTATATCACAGAGAAAAAGAACCCTACTTACAGTGTTTCAGATGACAGAAGACCATTCTTTCAAAGTCCATCTTTATATTGTTTAATTTTCAGTTCTACCTGAGCAGGGGGTGCTAATAAAAGGTGAACATACTCCATGCATTAGAGTTCATTCCATTGGCTGTACTGTCACTGAGGAGGTGTGGGCATAATTTCTACTTCTTTTGTGCTGCCTGGCAACATAAAGGGAGCAGATCACATCTGTGAAACTAAGTCTAAGATAAATAATTCAATATTAATAATGTTTTGGAAAATATTTTTTTAAATTTCCACCCAACAATGACTACAATTTCATGTGTCTGGAGTTTGACTGGAATTATTTGAAATATTGTATGTACAAAAACAGATACCACAAACACAAGACTAATAATAAAGTAATGAACATGGGTTCAAAGGTTCAATTCTAGCCAAGCAGGAATCTTTTGCATAATTATTACAGCTTATCTAAACTTCTGAACACTTTTTGCAAACTTCCTGGTATTGTCAGTTCAATGGTATGATATTACGATACCTGCCAGAGACCTACATCAGACTCAGGTGTCATTAGTTAGGCACAGAGATAGACAACGCCCCAGTCACAAACAGTTTACAATCTGAATATCTGAATTTCTACAGCCTCTGCACAACACCTTCAGTTTACACTCTAATCTCACATCAGGACTAGGGGAGGTTGATTTGATACATGGGTATTTACCTAAACTTATCCTAACTGCAAGTTCTGCATACAAGAGTCTGATCAGTACATATTTTATAAAAAAAAAGCAGTTTACTGTCATGACCTCCACCTTTGGTCCAGGGTTTCATGGGGTGGCATGACTGTTTTCTTGCATTTATTTCACTGATGTGGCATGTATAGTCTTATTTGAAAGCCCACATTATGATGCATCCATTTATGTTGCTTTTTCCCTGTATATGTTATGCTTTGAGATTTTGGGGCACGTTTTAGCTAAGGAAAGGGAGTGGACAGAACTGCTAAATCTCTCTTGCTGTTGTGACACTAGGGCAAAAAGAACTGCTATTCCTAGACACAGGCAGAAGGAGGTATTATTGGGTTGGATACTCAAGGCACTTTCTCCCTGTAATGAGGAAATCAACTCCTCTACAGAAAAGGCATCTAAGACTGTACTAGGAAGCCAAAGGGATCCTATTATTTTAAGATGAGTTGCAGCAAACTGAGCTGGCCGTGGGCTGGCTGATTGCTAATACACAGGCTAACTGCTTGTAAACTAGCTGCCAACTAAGAAGGTGTAGCAGGCTATGAGAAGGCAAAAGATGGGGGTATCCAGAGCTGGAGCCCAACAGGAGTCGCACTGCATCATGACTGCCCCTGGGGTCTGGTCCTGTTACAGAGACAATTGGTTCATTGGCCAGAGGAATTCCAGGTATCTCAGGGAGGCCAAAAATTTTGGAGGATTCTGATGACTCATGAGAAGGTTGACTTGGGGGTTGACTTGGAGTCGTTTAGGAAATGATCTGCGGGATATGCTTTGTCTTTCCCTGGCTGGAGTAAGGTCCAAGACCCTAGGAGCCGGGGCTGGTAGCATCAGCTGCAAGGCTGATCTCTTAAAAATTCTGGCAGGACTCTCAGGAAGTCTAGGGTGTAGCCAAATGAGATGAAAAGAAGCTTTACTTGTCTTGTTCTTCTGTCTTCAAACCTATGCTCAGTTTCATCTGTATAATTCTTTTCTCTTGCATAACAAATCCTTTTGCTGTTATGTCTCCTTGCTGGTTGCCTCTGGAAGTGATTTTCCAGGAAACTGACATTCCAGGCTAACCCACTTTAAAACTCAAGGCCCTGAGGTTTGTGACATCTACTATATAAAATACTATGTTATAAAAGAATGTTATATAATAAGATAAAATAAAGCCAAGGTTCTTTATTTACTTACTTACCAATATAGATTGGTATATACATATGCATAGTCGACTTGGGGGGGAGGGAGTGTCCCCCACGACAGGGCTGTCCCTGCCATTGCCACCACTGGTGGCTTCTGTGTGTGCTCGCCAGCCCCGTGCCCATCGACACTGCCAGTGGCTTCTGCAGGTGCACCCCCCAGACTCAGGAGGCAGCAGTCACCCACGTATATATGTATATATATTGAGGAGTATATTCTTTCCACCTTTCCCGCCCAGGCTGCCCCCCTATACATAGGCAACTCTTATTACTTTAAATACAAATGCAGGTGCAAGAGCATGAAAATTTGTCCCCCTTTCCAAAGAATGTTGATGGCCCTGGACAAAATGAAACCACTGCATTTGTGCTGAATGGATTTGGGTCTGGACTAACAGCCAAGACACAGTGTATGTATATATTATATTCCCTGTGGAATTTAGCTTTAGACAGCCTCTTAGTCCATCTGTATAGTTTTATATAACTTTTTAGCTCCCAACTGGGAAGCAGAAGGAAGGTTCAAGAGGCTCTATTGAAAACAAACTCTGAATACAGGGCTCAAAGTCTGAATGAGTGATCTGCTAAATATTCAAGTGCTATATGGCCCTCATTTACCAGAATGACTGAATGCTTCACGGATGTTAGTGAATTCACCTTACCAATGGGAGTTAAAGAAATATTAATTTGTAGTTTACAATATCAAAACTGAACAGAGACCACAAATGTTCAACCTGCAGGACATTAAGCACCTGAAATTCAAGATGAAGTCAATGGAAGCTGCTTTCAAAAGTGCTCTCAACTTTTGTAAAAAATCAGGCCCTACAAGTTTTTCTATTGCCTTCAAAAGACTTTGGGTCATGCTCCGATTTGCCTAAGCTCAGGCAAGTCTGCCTCAGAGGGGAGAATGAGTCCTCATGATTCCAAGCTTGCTGCTTTAACCACAAGCTTATCCACTCCATCCTTTTATTCCTGATTACATAGTGCTACATCTAACAAACACCAGACCTGTTCTCCATAACCCTGTGGCTTGTCTAGTCACACATGCTTCTGCACAGTTCAGGGCTGTTATTCCAATTCGCAACATTTAATATTCACTTTAAACAGTTATCATAAAAGATGCAAGGTAGGGGTAAATTGGGTCTAAAATATATAAACTCTTAAACATTCAAGTCCTAATAACTTTACTGTGTTAACATTTAAATTTTACAAAATATAACAACTTATTTAATAAGTGTGAATAACATCTATATTCCTTGCTGAAGGCATCTCTGAAAGGACTCTTCTCAATTCAACTGCTCTGGGATTTTTCCGCAGGAGATCATATCAAAAGAGCTAGTAACCTTTTCTAACCTGACACTTGGAAAGCTCTGACTTCAATAATTGCTATTTCACTTTGGCTTTGTGCATACTAGAAAGAGAAGCACCTGAAGTTGACATCTAGTACACCTGAAGTAATTTTGAGTTTCAAACACAGTCAAGCAGCAATCATTAAATGTCATGGGTTATTAATTTGAAATGGTTTACAATAGACAAAAAGACCTACCTCAGGCTAAGGGTCAACTGCTGCTCCTTTGATTTGACCAAGTCCCCTACTTTGAAAGTAGTGCAGCCCAGGAAACTTCGCTATAAATGGGGGAGAAAAAAAAAGAAAGGACATCTTTATTAATTCCTGAAGTTTTAATCATTTTACTTTTAGCCCTATGCCTGCAAATCTGTCTCTCGCAGCAAGAGAGAAATATTAAAATGAAGCCCACTGCCTTGAGGTATTATCTTGCAGAATGCTTTCATACATCACTGACATGATTATCAATAAGCTGTTAAGCTCCATTTTTACAGACAGGAACCCATTCTTTTTCATTAAAAACAAACAGTCTAACAACCTGCCACATACAGGCCATGAAAAGTAGAGCCGCAGGAAAATTTTCATTCGGCATGGAGAAGGAGTTCCCCTTTGCAAGTGATTTCTGTAATACAGGAAATGTTAAATTTTCAGGTTTTTACCTATGTTACAGTAATTCCTCAGTCCCTTGTACTCTATCATCTCTGCACGCCAGATATGAATGTATTTGCTTGTCGGAGTTGGTGTATTTTTCTGTGCAGCTCAATACAAGTTATTAATAGAAATACTGTATCTGCCTAGTTTATAGCCAAACACATGAACATTTGTTTTCTTTGTTTTTCCCACACTTGACTGGACCAATTACTTTCTAGAACATTTAAAGGGAAATCCACTCACCCTGCTCATTTTTTCTAAGCTTTTCTTGACCTACATTGCTACATGTCATGCCTCTCTCAAGGCAAACAGAGAGATAGTCTTCGGATGGGTCCCCCTGCATTTCCTGCTTAAGTGAGGCTGAAACTCAGCTGTTGCTGGAATCTGGTCTCCATGGCTGAAAAGAACTAAAGTGTCTCCAAGATTGTGAAATAATAGCAGAGAGACGAGAAGCAACCAGTAGAGAGCAAAACTCTCCTAAGAAAGATTAGCTCAATCAGTGAAACATCAAGCCCTTAAAAAGGAGAAAGGACTGTTAATTCCCCTGGAGTAAAGAACAATGAGTCATTAAGTAACTGACTCCCTCAGCTGCTGAATAGTAATGCACCAACTGCTGTGCTATGCAGCAGGAATGAAAGTAGGGTGCTTCCATTCCAGCCAGAAAATCAGTTTCCCTGTTTAATATGCGCACCCTAATTTTGGGGGCTGATTTTTTTTTAGAGAAAACATGCATGTTGTATGCAAGGAAGTATGGGGGGGGGTGTGCGTGTGCGTGTACGTACAGTCCTAGTGGGACAGGATACAAGTACCTTTCACCTCAAAGTAGCCAGTCCATGTCATAATGTCCAAGACTAGATACCTAACTCCAATTAGCTATAACACTGTGAAAGCAAAACAGTTTTAGAATTAAAGACATAGACGGTATCACAAAGTGCACACAAACAAAGTCTCTTTGGACATTTCCCAATCTGTGTACACTTGACTTTGAAATGTTATCAATCCTTTAACATGATTTTTGCATATAATTTAGCTTTCCGTGATAAGCACTATCTAACTCGCTTTCTTTTATCTTACACAGGGTTTACAACAGGACTTTGAGCTCAGTTGGGATCTAGGTATTACTATAAAGCAAATGTATAGTGATGAAATGATATAGCAAAGAAGAAAATCTGGGCATCTGTGGCAGCTCTTTTAAGCCAAGACCCTTTGCTATTACAGGTCTAAAAGGCCTTTGGGAATTAGCTTAACTTCTCCAAGCTCAGAGAACACAGGCCAAAAATAGTATTATTTTCCAAATTCCAAAACACTATTTTTGCATTGTGGGGAGCGGGGGGTGGGGAGGGGAAGGGGGGATGGAGGGGGCCCCCCCCCAAAAAAACAAACAAACCCAACCCATTATTTTCTAGTCCCAAAGTCTTCTGCCTGTCCCAGCTTTTGTCTTGACCTTCACTAGGAAGAGAAATGTTTTATACTAAAGGTTGTCAAGGTCATACAATGGAAGGTAACACTAAGTGGGACACTCTTATCCCAACTCAATATAAGTTGCCACCGCAGAACTATTACTCAGATATCACAAAATTATATATCACTAAATAAATCATTTGCCCTTTTAAAATTTAATTGGTGCCCCATCTCTAAATTTTAGGCAAGTTTTACAGAAAGCCTTAAATGACTTGTGCCCTACGTAACTAAGGAACTGCCTCCTCTGTGTTTCATCACAATCCCAAAGGTAAGCTGAGAGCAACCTCCTGCAATTTCCAGTTGTGCCCCAAGTTCATTCAGAGACAATACACGGAAGCTCATCCCCCATAGTCACCTTCAGCTTCCTCCCTCTTGAGGCCTGCCACAGCCTGAGTCTGGACATCTTTAGGAATCGTAATAAAACTCTACTTGTCCGGGGTTTTATTAGGTGGGCAAAAGCCTAGAGGGTAAACCTCTTTCAGCCCTCCCCACAAGGCAGCATGCAGAGTAGCTACAAGCAACAGGCACAGGAAATGTATCATAGAGTGCAAAACATTCTGGGATAGGTAGTTCTTTAGAGAAGCAGTGGAGTTGGCTGCTGCTGGGTAGAAACTTTCACTCCATTTTTTGGCACTGAAGTCCATGCTGGGAGGGAAAAATTTGCTGAATTTGGTTGGCAAAAAATGAGGTCAATTGTCCCTTACTACAAGGTCTAGAGACAAACATTACACACAAACCGGCGTAAGTGATCAGAGACTGATTTAAACCTGTAACGGAACAGAAGTTCAGTGCACATAAATCAGTTTAAAAATAGCTGAAACTGGTTTGAGATAAATCTGGTTGAATATAGTATCAGAATTAACTAATTTGGGTCAAACCAGTTTATGCATTCTGTTTCAAACCCCTTGCTGTTTTTAGATAAATCAGACTTCCTTAGCATCCTGGCATGCTCTCTGGGCTGGGTGGGGCCCTCTGCTCCCTGGCTTCAGCTGCAGACTGTGGGCTGCTCCCCACCTCCCCCTCACCACTCCCTCCTAAGCAGGAATTCTCCCCTCCCCTTTGCCTTACAGAGAGGTGTCTGTGTAACAGATAGCAGACCACATGCTGGCTACAGTCAGTGCTGAATCAACAGGCAAAATCAACAGGTAGCTGGTAATGTCCCTCTGTTTTCTTAATGTGGTGATAAACACTGTTATCAATTCCCATCTGGGCTAATCAGAGCATTCTGCAGGGGGCTGGCCATGCCCCGCCTCAGCTCAGTGTTGTGCAAGGGAAGGGAGGGTTGCAATAGCGCTCCCTCCTGCGCCCCCGGCTTTTAGCCTGAGCCACTGCAGGCATGTGCTTGCATTTCTGGGATGTCTGTCTGGTTATAAATATGGTTTAGCCTAGCCAGGTTAGACTAACCTTCAAAGACTGAATCAATTCAGGCTCAGGCTTTTTGAATGTTTGTCCCCAACCCAAAAGCAAACTCCCCTGCTGCCCTATAAAACTATGACTTCTGGAACACTTTCCCCTCTGTGACCCACACTTCCTGAACCTGCTGCTTCCTGTAGTTGGGAAGTACAAGCTGAGCAGGAAGCAGAAGTAAGGCATCCACCTCCCCCTTAGGCAGTGCCTGGGAAACATGCCCTCCTCACCTAGCCCATATTATGTTACTGCAAGTAGAGTTAAGGTCTAAGGTACTGTTTGGGGAATTGCTTTATTACTTATTACTTTAATATTTTATCTGTTTTTATATTTTATCTTGTTTTTATTGTAAGCTACCACGAGCCTTTTTGGAGAAGGGCAAATCAAATAAATCAATCAATAAATAGTGCAGATGCTTCCACTATGGAAAAAAGCGACTCCAGGTTTTTCAAAATGCAACCAGGGGAGCCTCCGGGTTCTTACATAACAAGGTTTCCACTTCTCAAACCGATGGCATTTCAGTTTTATTTGTTTATCAAGCCCTGACACAGAAGCACTATCCCAATTCCGCCCTAAAAGTAGGCCCCTTTTTAAAAGTACGGCACAGCCATGGGCTTTAGATAGATCATCAAAATTACTTAGTAACACAACAAAAATAACTGTTATAGCAGTGGTAAATTTACCCTCTGCTTCATGCTGGGAGCATCTACATGAGACATTTACTGCGGAGTGAACTAATCAGCTCCACAGTAGAAGTCATGCATCTACACATGCACCCCATTAGACTGCAGTAAGCTATTTAATTTTGCTGCAGGTATACTTATAAACACAAGTGCTATCCTATGGTGGTGTTCTTTATTGTGCATCTACACACGTGTAGATGCTGACAGGGCTGTTTCAGTGAGGGGGATGCCTGCTGGCAAGCCCCACATTGGAGCACCCTCATGCCCCAGCCAGCCCCATCACAACACATTGAGCTGTGTATGTGTGTGTGCGGTGGGGTGGGGTGGGGTGCAGGGGGCAGCAGCCCTGGTCTGGCACAGGCCTCTGGGGCCCTCTGCCAGCAGGGGCTGCTCCAACCCAGCTCAACATGCTATGGCTCCGGGCACATACTCAAACGGCATGTCCAAGAGCAATAAACTCCAAGGTCTATTGCTTCACATTAATGGCATGTGTAGATGCACCCCCTGAAAACTAAAGCCCATGTTTATTCAGATAAGCGTGATCCCAAATTCCATACCTAACCCAGTTAGTTATATGATAATAGCGGTATTCTAGAAGGCCTCAATGGACTGAGATTAACTTTATAAGAAGGATTTTCAGGAGTCAAGGAATAAATGCACTCAAAGCAATCACTTATCAAGTCTATTATTACTGTCAAGAACCTCTAAAAAGCTACCCTACCTTCCAATACAAACTGAGTCTGTTAGCTCCTAATAACCTGATGACCATGTAGGAGCATTACATGTATTTTAAAGTTGCAGGGTGTCTCTCGTCTGAGGAGAGCTGAGGAGGGGGTGAAGGGTAGCAGTTAAGCTGTCAACACAAAGTGAAATTGAACACAAAATGCTCACCCCAGCATCTGTTCTTGGCTCCTTGTGTTCAGACAGGACACTGGTGCGGACCTGGAAAAAACAAACCATAAACCATCTTGGCATTTTTTTAAAGGGAATAAGAAAAGGTATACATGGATTTTCTTCCTCTTCCTTCTACCTTTTTTGGGCTTATGCCAGACCTGGGTAATTTCTGATCATTTAATATTTTCTTTAAATAACTTAATACTTCAACATTTTTGGCCTCTTATCCAAGTCCTCTTTTGCAATAACTATTTCTCCACAGGAGACAGAGCTGTGCTCAACTGCTCCCCTCATACATTAGAGCTTTGGTAAAAATAACTCTACAGCCAAAAAAGTGTTTACAGGGGGGGTTTTACATAGGGTCACTCTTAGGAAATCATTCATTCATATAATGCAGGATGATGTCATGACAAGGGTGAGCTGTATTGCAGATTCACTTATCAAAGTACATACCTTTGGGCATACACACTTGCACACTACTTCTTCATAACTTCAAAACCCTAAACTTCCTAAAATGTTTCTAAACCAGCTTAGCTAAACTAAAGCAAGTACATAAACAACCACATGAATTTCAGTTTAAAAGTAGGGTTTTGTTTTGTTTTTTTTAACTTAGCCCTACTTCTACAGCTGTTTTACATTGAGCTGAATCAATGTAAAACAGAAATACGAACTTCTATTAACATACTTGTATCTGTTTTATTACACTGATTTAAAAACAGTTTAGTTAAACTAGTATAAGCAGCAGGTCTAGAAAAGTCCTTAGCTTGGATTTCAGTTCTAATTAAATCATAACCTATGCTGTTTACTCTGGTAACATACATATGGCAAAGTACAGAATATTCTTCCTGGCCCTACGGGCAAACCTGTTTTGCCCTACTTCTTTCAAATCTCTTCAAAATTGTCACTTCTCCCAGCATGTTTGTGATATCAGTGGGGCTAGTGTGTACTGTAAACAAGCACGTATTGCAATTTCTAGTAAATGGTCCTTTCTCTTCAGTAGAAATACACACCAAATCAAAATTAAGTTCACTTCCACTGACATAATGGCAGCCTGGCCATTATGTACTCTCCTGCAACAGATGGGTAATGCTTACATCAGGAAACAGTCTGATTCCCTACCTCACCAGTCTATTCCATGTCTTCTCATATCCTTTATCCCAGGGCATTTGGTGATTAAGTAGTCCTTAAGTTCCTCCAAGGATACACACTTCCCATTATCCCTGGTCCTTCTACAGAATGGAGCCGCATGCATGACTAACTTTCATTTTCCTGGCAAACACCAGGGACAATATGGCCTCATTTTAATTTCAATAACCTGCTTTGCAATGCTTTGTAAGTATTTTTACTACCTAATTTTCATATGTATAAGTTAAAAGTAGACTGGAGTGCTTATTGCAGAGTTAAAACTGGTAACAGAAGTCAAACTATGGCTACAGATGAAGCAATTATATTGAGGTAAAAGGAGGATGGGAGATTTAGGGCTAAATCCTCTTTCGCTTTATGTGCCTAAATGGTGCACATGTAGCTATGTAACTACAATTTTTTCACATACACAGTTCTGGTTTCTGCTTCTTCCATCTTTTAGCCCAGTGGTGGTCAATATTTCTACCTTGCATGCCTGATGGGAAATACACTGACCATCTGTGGTGCAGAGCTGGCATGTTGTCCTAACTCAAGGCCCAGGGAGGGTTTGCTGCGGTCCCAATCAGGCCACACAGAGGGGGCCGGGGACAGAGGCAGGCCATCCCCAACCCAGCCCTGTTGATGGGAGAAAGTGGGGCCCAGCTGTAATCTGTTGTGCTGGGGAGAGGAGGCATGGCCCAGCTCCAACCCAGCTATGGGGGACGTGGGAATTTAGAAGCAAGGGAGAGTGGCAGTATTGCTACTGCTTCTGCCCCCACCCCCAGCAAATTTTCCCACCTTGGGGAGTCCTGCAGGATGGATGCCATGGCTCCATGAGCAGCATATGTGGCCAGCAGGCTGGAGGTTGAGCACCCCTGTTTTAGCCTATCAGCATAGTGATTGTTAAGACACATGCCCAGGGAGCAAGAGACCTTGATTCTAGATTCCTCTCACCAAGAGTGGGCTTGACCCTGCAACTTCTGCTTCCCAGCAATGTGCTCTAATGACCAGCCCAGAGGTCAGGCATTAACCAGCTCCCTCTTCAACTCTCCTCTTAAAACTGACCCACTTCATCCTGCATTTATATTTACTGGAAAAGAAGCAGAGAGATTATGGAAGTTTTTTCCTCGCTGATATAAAAGGGCTTAGGCTATCCTTCTCAAACTAAGTGTAAAGTGCCAAAAACTGCAGTTATGTAGCTGTGTAAGCGCCACTGAGGCATGTCAAGTGAAAAAGGATTTATCCCTTACTATAGATCAGTTGATGCATAGTACCTGCATCGCCTCTTTTATGCGGAAAGTGACAGCTAAGCCAGAACCATGTCTCCCTGAATGAAACAACTACTAAATTGCAACATTTTGGATTCATCTTAGTGTAGGATAAAGAGGACACACAAGAAACAGTTACCATGATGTGTGTCCTCAGTCTTCCATCCCCTTTGAATACTATACTTTTTTCAACTGTCCACAGCCTGAAACTGAGTAATATATTTCTAAGCATTTCTATTCTGGTTAGAATTTATAAACTGGAAGAAATCTTTAAAGAAACAGCAATTTTAGTCTGGTTTATTCATTTGCCAGTTTAAATATGAGAAATACTGTTTCCTTAAATGTACCTATGTTTTAAAGCAGTGGAACGCAACCTATCCAGCACTGAGGAGTAGTGCGGGGGTTGGTCTGCAGGCTGGATCCCATATTAGTCTGTAGATGTGACTGCACATGCCAGCCTCATCCCATGCACCGGGCCCAGTTGTGAGGTAACCCCACATGCTGGCATGATCAGGCGCATGGGAGTAGGCCCATGGGACCCTGCACGAGCTAGAGGTCAAGTTCTACAAGCTCTCATAGGTTGAGCACCACTGCCTTGGAGCAAGGAGATGTTGCTATTCCCTAGTAGTTACTGTACTGAGGAACATTTTTTTCACAAAGTTTGAAGATACAAGATGTATCCTTTCTTCTACTGAAGATTGAGTCATTTGGGCAAGAGAGTAGCACGCCAGGCACTTGTACTCTGGATGATGCCATGGGCTGCCAATCCCCCACCCCCTGTCCCCTGCTCCAATCCCCTCCCTGTTCTGTGCCCTCTGCTTACCAGGTACCACCAACACCTATAGCTAATACCAACGAAGAATGACAAATTTCACAGCAAGGGCACAGGTAAGGAGGCTTCAAGTGGTTGCTTTAATGTAGTCCAGGGGTCAGCAACCCCCAGCACACGTGCCGAGCATGGCACGCAAGGCCACGTTGCTCGGCACGCCACCACCACCCCGAGCTCTAAGCACCCGCTGCCAGCCACGGAGCCCAGACTACTCCCAGCAGGAAGCTGGGAGGCTGCAAGCTCTGTTGCAAGCAGACCGGGCTCCGTGGGCTGGCTGCAGCCAGGAGACTGCAAACAGCTGCTCCAGACTCTGACATGCTGGCACTCCGGCACCTTCCAAGGTTGACATTGTGGGGTTTTTGGCACTCCAGCCAAAAAACGTTGCCTACCCTGATGTAGTCTCTTTAAATTGCTGTGTTAATACAACCACTTCAACATGCAACCTTTAAATTGCTGATTTAACATGACCCCCTGTAAGCCAAAGCTGATCTTGGCATGTCATATTTGGTCCCAATGCTGTAGGCTGCTGACCCCCAAGCTTGACCACAGTAGGACTTCATGTGAATATTTTTCTGGATACCATTTGATAATTTGATACATTTCTTTAGTAAAATATTGCCAGTTCAGAGGAATATAACATCATCTACATAGTTTATTTCAGTTTCTTGCACAAAAATGAAATGTTTAAAATTTAAAGCAGTTGTAAACACAATCATGGCTTTAACACAATAGCACAATGTTTTACAAGAGAACATAAATTAATGTCACTTCCTCTTCAGAGATGTTCTACTTAAGGAGCTGGGAAGAACAGAAGTTAGAATACATATGGTCCTTTAAAGAAAAGCTTTTGTATCCATTGAAGGTTATGGTTAGCATGCATTTTTAACAAGCTAAAATTAGTGTAATACATTAACATTTAAAAAGTAACATCTGGCCCAGGGTTGTAGTAATGCAATTCCCTAATCTTATATTTCTTTAAAAAAAACAACAACTTAAATACTTTAAAAATAATCTTACTTAAAAAATAATTTGCTTAAGAACTACTGCACAAACTCTTCTTTATTACTGATTCCTATGCAGCTGCACTGGCCAACCAGACTCTCCAGTTAACAAAATGTCTGAGGCATGTGCAATTTTAAGTTGTTTAGATCTCACTGAAACTGAAGTCCAGCTAATTTGTCAAATAGGCAGACACATATTCATATAAAATAACTATGCATCTTATTCTGCAAAGTGATAAGCACCCTCTACACTTGCTGCAGTATTATTTCCCAGGTAAGGTTTACAGGATTGATTCTTAGAGGCATGCGTAAACAAAACAATGGTCTCAATTCAAGAGAGCACTTAATCGCCCTTTTTAAAGAGCTGCTTGGAGCTACTGGGTAAGAGGAGCAAGAGAGGCAGAGTCTTGGTAGAAATATGTATAACAAATGTGTAAAAAACCAGCAAACCTACAGAGTTGATTTTCTTGCAGTGTGTAGCTACATTTTATGATTACATAAAAAGTGAATTAATTAAATAAAGGAAACAATTTCTCTTGAGCTAAGGAACTGCAGAGGAACAATTTTAATTAAACCCTAAGTATAGCTGAGGGATTAGTGGGAAAAGTTATTTACAATCCTAATTTGCCAATTCTAATTTGCTTTCTAATTTAGACACATTCACACACTTCTACAAATAAGTTTACAATGTATAAATGTGCAAATTCATTTTTATTGGGACAGCTGGCTGCTTGTGAGCAAATATCTATATGAATAAGACTACATGGAAACATTTTTGTGGCGGCTGTTTAAAAAACTTTCTACCTAGACTTTTTAATGAAAAATGGATTTTTAATTAAATGACATTTTTGTGCCAGGCATCTGTTTCCATGGAAATATTAAACTTTTCAACAAAAAACCAATCACCTAAAAACAGAACTATTTTGATTCAGATGTCACCATGGTGCCTCCTGGAATGGTAGTTCTGCTGCTTCATGTCCCTATTCTCTACTATGCTTTGGGTTTAATCCTACTATGGGACAGATTCCATCTGTCATGATACACTGCAGCCTTTTTTAAATAGTCACAGAAAAGTAACCCATATGACAATACAGAGAACAAATGGCAAATATTCAAAGCAGCAGCTAAAAACAAATAGGTTATTTTTCAGAAAAACCACAGACTGAAATAAATTTATGGAATTGTTCAGCTAATATTGATAAATGATGAACACACATGACAACTATTAACTGTGAAAAGTTCCCTGAGTTCTCATGCCAAGTCATGAAGATTAAGACTAAACAAATAAGAATAAGCATTTTAAAACATATTATGCAACTAACTTGTCACTACATTTTTTTTTCCTTTTTGGCATCTGTAGCAATCCTGGCATGCCTCAGGCAGTCTGTTGACCCTTGGCATGTTGCCCCAGACTGCTTACCTTGCTGGCTACCTGGCACACTCTCCAAGCTTGCCTGCTACACCTTGATGTTACAAGAATAGGAGGCTTTACTTCTTTAACCGCATGTCAGCTGAGATCCTTTCACTGCAGAGGAGTTCTTTGTCTCTCTCTCTCTCTTTTTAGAGTTAGTGTTGGGTAAGTCTGTGTATGCCTGCATGGCTGTTCCAGGTTATGGACATCCGCTCTATGCTTATGCTGTATGTATTGCCTTCCCACTGGTCTTGCCCTAAAATACCCACACCTCCCTTGGCAAGCAACAGTTTAGAGCAGAGATTCTCAATCAGGGAGTCTTGAAATCCCCAGGGTGTCCTGAAATCCTTTCAAGGGCACTGCAGGGTGCAGCATAATGTTAGTACTGGTAGATGCAAAGATGATTCACAAGATAAACCCAGAGATTGCAAGTAGAAATCCATAGTTGTGGTCTTTCTGAGTTCTATCAATGGAAAAAAAAAATTTTTTTTTCTACAGAAAAATAATAGAGGAGTGAAAACTAACAGCTGGCATTTTCCTAGGGGTGCCATGAGCTTATCCAAGAGTGCCTTGAGACTAAAAAGGTTGAGAACAACTGGTTTAAAGCTTTGAAAAAGCTTTTACAGAGTCCTTGGACTTCACCACCACCAACAGAGTTTCTGGGCATCTCTGGGCATCCCTTTCTTGTAAGTCTCTAGGTTCACTTGGTCCTTTTCACAATCCTCTGGCCCCTTTTTAGAGGGTTAGCTTGCAGTCCTCAGTCAGGTTATAGGCCCACAGAGTTCAGGCTCCTCTCTCCTGCATTTCATAGTCTTTAGCAGTCTTACAGGAAAATCTACAGCACCTTCTCCAGGTGCCCTTAGTGTCCCTCCAGCCCTCTAGCCACATTGTGGACTTCAAACAGCAATAGAAACAAAAAAGCAACACAAATGGGTATAGAAACTCTTGCAGGACTTTCCTCACTCTAGGGTCTGCAGGGCTCCTTCTCTGAGCCTGGCAAGGACCAGTCTGAGACCCTATCAGTGAATCAGGGATTATAATAAGGCCCTTTGGGCTCCTCCTCTTCATCTACCTGATTTGCCTGTTTCCCCATAGGCTGCCAGAGCTTTTTTCAGGGACTCAGGTCAGCTGCAGTTTTTATCCAATTAGTTGCCTAATGATAATGTCCTGGAGTCCCGTAGCTTTCTGGCTGTGCTGCTTGGTAGCACTCCCAGTCATGGAGGTAGGAGCAGCAGCCCTGTAACCCAGAGTCTCTGGGGTGCCATCAGCTCCTATAGCACTCTTGAGACTGCTTGCAGCTCTTAATGGGGCTCTGGAGCCTGACAGCAGCTCTTACAGGGCACTGGAGCTTGCCCCACATTAGGCAAACTAGGTTCTTCTTGCAGGTCCCTAATCTCTCTCTGGCCCTCTTTTCCTTAGTAATTGGACATGGGCCTCACTATGGCTAGGGACAGATATTATATGTAAATGAGTTTAAGTGATCAGAAACTGATTTAAACCTGTAACAGAACAGATGTTTAGTGCACATAAGCCAGTTTGAAAATGGCTGAAAACAATTTGAGATAAACCTGGTTGAATGCAGTATCAGATTTAACTGATTTGGCTCAAATTGGTTTATGCAATGTCTGTCCCAGACCCCTTCTTGGTTTAAGATAAAACATAGTCCCTCAGCATCCCAGTTGCTTTGCAGCCCTGGGCAGGGCTCTACTCTTTGCTCCAGCCCAAGAGGGCTGGCCCCCTCCCCCCTACTTCCTGGCTGGAGCTCAGAAAGAGACTGCAGACTTATCCCTGGCTTCCTCCTGTTCCCATCCCCCTCCCAACACTCCCTGTTTAAGCAGGGATTCCCCCCTCTTCTCTGCCTTACACAGACACCTCTCTGCATTATCTGGCATACCACAGCACCCCCAGTGTGCCCACATCTGGCTACAGTATGTGCTGTGGGAGACAGGACAAAGGCAGACAGGACAGTGTTGGCTTAAGGCTTTTTGGAGCTAATCAACAGGTAGTTGGTAACGTCCCTTCCTGTTTTGTTTGATGGGCTGATAAATACTAACAACTCCCTGTGTAACTCCCTGCTGTGCACCTCAATGCTGTTATCAACAGTGAGGGGGCACAGGACCCCTACCTAATCAGCGTGTCCTGCCAGGGCCTGGCCATGCCCCCCCTCAGCTCAGCATAGTACAGGGGAAAGGAGGGCTGCTCTAGTGCCCCCCCAGATTCTAGCTTGAGCCACTGCAGGCATGTACCTGCATTTCTTCAGACCACAGGGGATGTCTGCACATTTACAAACCGGTTTACCTTAGCCAAGTTAGACTAACCTACAACAACTGAATCAATTCAGGCTCAGGGTTTTTGATGGTCTGTCCCTAGCCTATGGAATCTCATAATAAGTAGCAATTCCCTCAACATTCTCAATGGGATAACTAGAACACATCTAAACTGTTTTTTAACATCTACAGACAGATTTTTAAGCTCAGATAAACATTACAAAAACAGAAAAATATTTTCCCCATAATTTGCTCATGCTTTTCGAAGTAAAGTGTGATGCACTGAGGAAATTTTTTGCTCAGAACTCACACAAGATTAAGCTTGACTAGAACAAATTATATCATCTTTTCACCAGAGACAACAGCATTCTAAAGACAGTCAAAAGGTAAGCATGCTTTTGGGCAGCTGTCTTTCAGTGGTTCTTGCCTTAGTATTGAAATTATCACTAGTACAAATTTTCATTATGAGCATTTTAATCATAGAAAAATCAGCATTTATAATAGAATATTCATTCACATGCCCTCCTAGTGCACTGAGCTACCCAAGTATTAAATGCCTTTATGGATAAAAGTTAAATTCTGTTTTAATTAGCCTCCTATAGTAGAAGATGGTATTGTATGATTAAACAGGACATTTTTTGGTCATTCCTAGTATACAACATCACATGCACACCATGCTAGTGTTCAACTGACTGAACCTTTACCATCACTGACACCACTTCAGAGTTATACAAGAATTAGTATAATTAAAAAAGAATATACTTTTTTCATATACCTTCAACATGCCACAAGTAGTTAATTCAAAGTGGAAGTGAAAAAAAATTTCTTATTTGAATATTTTATGCCTGACCTTAGTTCAAGCCTCTACATTTCATTTTATGACTGAGGACTTGTTTGTAAGTTGTGCACTTCATTTTTTAAAAGCTAAGTAACCATAGAAAGCCAAATTCTGCTCACTGTTATATTAACATAAATCTAAAATAACTCCACTTGCTTTTAGATTGCATTCATGATATTTATTACTTCGGGAATTTAAAATGCATTAAATTATTAACACCTATTTACTTACTGGAGTAGTCTCATAATAATGACACTTTGACGTACTTAGGCATTATAAGAACATGTCATGAAGCAGCATAAGATACACTGTTGAAAGATATGCTGGACGGATGGCTTATAATCTAGGATACATTAGCTCTTTCTGGGAAGTCTCCCAGAAGCTTTTTACACTTATTGGAGTTTCCTCTCACACCAATATTCTCTGGATCTGCTCTGAGAGACTGGATTAGCATTTTCCTCTTCAGTTATTTTACCAGGGCGCTGTGGGTTACAATGCAGCTGACACAACCAGCAGCTATAGCTTTTCCCAAATGTTAAGGTAATAATCATTAGGGCTGTGCAAAGCTTTGGGTGCTGATTTGATTTGGAGGAGATTCGGCCCAATTCGGTGGCTGAATCTCCAAATCTGAATTGAATCAGGAGACCAAGAAAGAAGTCTGAATAGATTCAAACATGTCCAAATAGATTTGGAAAAGATTTGGAGAGCTTTGGAGATTTGGGCAGTCCCCACTCACTGCTGCAGGGAGCTAGACCCAGACTCTGTGCTGGCAAGTGGAAGAGAAGGGGGGAGAGGACCATGGCGGGGGGAACCCCGCCAGACCCTATCCCCCAGGCCTTCTGAACACCCCTGACCTCCGCCTGCTCCCCCAGCCCCACCATGGCTGCCCTGCCCTGTCCCAGCTCCCAAGTCTTTAAATAAAAAAAAAGCTCCCACTCACTGACTGCTGCCAGGCAGGGGGTGAACTCCACTGCCTCCCACTGCCAT
>NW_017728913.1:4351147-4358125 GCF_001723895.1 Crocodylus porosus
ATGGCTGCCCTGCCTGCCCCAGTTCCCAGCTTTTTAGGAAAAGGTAAAAAAAGGCCTGCACTCACTGGCTGCTGCAGTGGCCTTGGGACTTCTTGGGGCTCCTGGCAGAGCTCCCTAAGCAGTGTGGGGCAGTAGGGATCATCCCCCCACCTGGCAGGAGCCTGTGAGTGCAGGGCTTTTCTGCCTTTTTTTTTTTTTTTTTTAAATTGACAGTCAGGAAATTTTGCATCTGCATGTGCAATTAATTCAAAGCATAAACTCCAGAGCAAAAGGGTGGCTCAAACTGCTTTGCACCTCAGTTTAGCACCTGTTCTGTTTTGTGCTGAAAGTTTTTCCGTCTGGGCCTTTTTTTTCCTTTTTTTTTTTTTAAAGAACTGGGACCTGGGAGCAGGTGGGGCAGCCATTGATGGGGCTGAGAGAGCAGGCGGGGATGGGACCTGTCTGATTCAGAGATTCAGCCAATTCAGCAGTGGCTGAATCTCTGAATCAGATTTGGGCGAATCGATTCAGGACAGTGATTTAATCACAGAACTGAAGCACTGTCCCCCATATCGGCTAAATCTCAATCCAAAGTGAATACTAGCTACTTTGCACAGGCCTGATAATCATCTGCCCTTAATGCCCTGGAATTTGCCAGCACTAAGATGTAGTACAGCCTCTCTCTTGGACTTGAACAGCCAGAATACCCTTTTCAGAATTCTCTCTGAATCTGTCCCTCCATTTACCCCTTTCCTTAAGTCTCAACCTAGCTATATCCTATAAAACATGAACCAACTATATTATATAAGTAGCAAGCAATACTGCTATTGCTACTAAAACAATAAATGAAGCAACTGTCATAATAAATACAACAGAAATGATCAGATTGTTGCATAGATATAAAACTGTCTCAGCTATCAGACTCTAAGAAAACGGGTATTAAATTCTAAGAAATCTTAGTATGTGTTGGGAAGCAGTTGGGAATTAAGAAAGGTGAATATTCAAGTGCCAAAAGGCTCTGTTTTAAGTATAAGCTTTTATGATGAGGACAAAGCATTCGTACTAAGGTGAAGACATTTGTTTAGGATACAAAAATGGAAGAGGTAACTCAGAAAAATTGTATGGATTCTATTGGTTAGCATTTTGCAATTCTTGTATTTTTCATACAAATGTATTAAGTCAAATTTAAGTCCTGAAACCACAAGTTGGAGTATCTCGAAGAAAAAAAGGATTACAAAAAAGAACACTCAAGGGAAGTAGAATTTCTAAGCTACTTTACCTACTATACCAAACTGTTAATTAATTTTCCCTCACATTAATACAAGATCATTGGGTTGTAACTTAATTATGTTGTGTTTTGTGCTGGAACAACCGAAAATTTACTAAACAGTTCACATGATATAATTCTGGCATAAAATAAATGTTACTTAAATATTATTGGTTAGACACTTTCTTTACAAGGCAAGTCACTAAGAACGTATTTAATAAAGGACCAGGACTTTACAAGTTTCTCTTTACCACAATGCCTTAATTTAAAATAGAATTAGATTTTGCCCTTGCTTCAATTTTTAAAAAATGACCTCAAATGCCATTAGTTAGTGGTGATTAAAAGTTGTATTATAGCTCCTCTTGTAGAAGATGGAATAAGAAGCTTTCTTCCACAAACCACTGGCCTGAGGAGTGGTTGGAATTTCTCCTACCCAAGAGAAATTTACAGGATAGACTGTGGGGAGTCCATAAGAACTGGCACAAACTGCTCTCCACCCCAGCCATCATGCAATTGTATAATCTCTTTTGTGGCAAAGTGTGTTCCCATGTTCTCCTCTAGACAGCATGTGTGTCTGCACTATCCCCAGACTCAGGGCACTGGCTAAACAGTAGAAAGACTATGAAAAACACTGAAAGTTTTGCTTGAGTGAGAGCTTGAAGAAAACAGGATTTAAGCCAATTGTATATGAACTATAAAGAGACAAGGACAATCCATTTTCAACTTAGGCTACGAACAGGTGTGTTTATCGCAGGATAAACAATTTTATTCTGGGTCAAAATACACTCCTTCAAACATCCCTGTCCATTGTCCTAGGATAAATTTTAAAAAGATTCACAAGATAAGAAGTACTAACATGTTCTCCCAGGGCATCCTGAATCAGTAGCAGAAAAGCAAGAATGCATTCAGCTCCTCACTAAACTCTGATTAGAAGGGTGATAATTATGCATACGCACCACTCCCAGGACATTTCTCTTCTAGGACAAACACAGGCACAACTTGTCCAGGGACAAAAGCAGTGTCTGTTCCTAGTCCTTGAGAAGCAAACTGTTTTTCTAGACCTCCAAAATTAAAATTTAATGTTTCAGAAATTATACAGTTAGTAAGGGACACCCTCTCTCATAATTTGTTTGCCATTTCCCAGAAATAAAATTACTACAGGAACCGGATTATACACATATTCAATTTAAAAAAAAAAAAAGTACCGTTTGTCCCCAAACATGTTCCCATAAAAGTAACACAAAGCCAATCACTTACTATTCACCAAAATACATTAGAAAATGCAAACTATAAATTGATAAACTTTAGGTCCAAAAAGAACATTGATTGAAACAACGGAATTCATACCTTACAAACATAGCTGTAACAATAATACTTTACCTATGCCTGATTTATTTTCACATAAAAATAAGTTATTTTTGGAGTTAGAGACCCAAATTTGATTTATACCTTGCTGTTAGTGTAAATACGAGAAGGCTGCCAAATCTGCCTACATAAATCTAAATAATCTTAATATGTTTTCACTAAATGCAATAAAAAATGAAAGGAAGGAAGCAGCCTATTTATTTACCTTGCTAATAGGGCACACAGCATGAACGATAGGTTCATTTTTTAAACTATCTTAAACAATGCTTTTTTTTCCAAGGGATAAAGATATGACAAACTATAATTAATATGTGAGGGATTTAAAACCATGAAGAAAAAAGATCCTCATAAATTAAAGATAATTAACAAGTAGCCTCAGCATCATTAAAAAAAGATGCTCACTTGCTACTAGTAATTAATTTCTTTCTTATATAGACTCAGGGTGCAGACCTTCTGCTGATCTAAGTTGCTGAAACTTCATTACTCTCAATGGAGGAGGAAAGGCTGTATTATGTTCACAAAAGCCTCTTTTGCAAAGAAGAGCTACCTTCACTAGATTCTAGGAGCAGATGCAAGGAAAGAAGGCCTTCACCATGTGGTTTCAGTGCATATGGCACACATTTATAAAGGAAGCAGCTAGCAATGGTGGTTCAACCACTGGGAGACCCAAGACATCAGTTTATTCAGACAAATAAAGGACTGAAGTAAATGCACCATTCACAGCTGTTAAACTAAATGCCTAAGGGTATTTCCATCTTCAGAAAAAGAATCCAAAATGAATGCCCTACCAACCCTTATTCCTGGAGGGTTTCCAAGGAGGCGGCATGAGAATTTCATGCAACGTGCCCCACAGCTCAGCAAATAGTCCTCTGCAGAGGAGCAACTCACTCTTTTGAAAGAGCCTTAAATTAGTAAGCACACAGACTTTGAAGTAAATGATTATGAACCACAACATGCTGACCTGCAGCAACCACTGCAGTCATGTTGTCAGCCTTCGCACATGTATTCACCCTAGGGAAGTGACAATGAACATAGTCGGTCAGCAACAGAGTTCATTACAGCTCAACATGAATTGATACTTGTACCATGGCTCTTACCCAGCTACACCATAAATGTAACATGACAAATGTTTCTATTTCACCTAGCAGATAGGTTGCCAGTCAAGTTTTAAAAGTTCAAGGCAGCAGTAGTTTCAGAGGCTTTTCATCATCATGTTGACAGATGTTCCAAGAGTCGCAAAATATATGAATGGTTTTCTGTCTCCCATCTCCTTGGCACAGAACACTGCAGTCTGAAAAGACTGTATGAGTGCTAGGTATTTTTGTACTTCAGATTATACAGGATCATATCTCATAGGATTTGTGCCCACGAAAAAGTAGTAGAATTATTTTTCTACGATGTTGCTAATTTTCAACTGAGATGATTTGAGAAATCTGTCTAGGGCCTTTTGCATATTTATGCTAAGGTGCAAACTCTGGGACAAATCTGAGTTTTGGATTTGGGAATGAATCTTTCTGCTGCCTCTTGCTTCTATTGCAAACATATACCCTGCAAGAGATGTTACGAGAATTTCCTGCATCTCACTGAGAACCAATAAGAGAGGGTCACTCATCTTAGATTACTGCCAAAATTTAAACCAAGAGCTATCATCCAGTTTTTCAAGTGTGAACCCCAGCATGGTAACTAAGCAACAGAATTTGATGAGAATGATCAGGGCTTCAGCTGACTAAGGGGACAGGATGCTATAAAAGAGACCGAAAGACAGGGAGCAGATGAGGAGCAGTAAGCTAGCTGTAGGACAGATGAATTCTGTAATTTCGAGAAAAGTTGTTAGTAGAGTTAGCCTGAAGAGAGGCAGAAGGCAAGGCAGGGTAGCACCTTAGAGACTAACTGGTTCAGAGAGGTGTGAGTTCTCACAGGCAACAGCCAACTTTGTCAGATGCTACAAACAGACTGCAAAAAGAAAAGAAAGGGGAAGGGCCATTACTGAGAGAGAGAAAAAGGATATATTAAATTGATAGCGAAAAGTAAGGCAGTTAACACAGAGAGGGACATCAGACTTAACAGCTGGTGTTAATAGCTATCCAGGTAATGGAATAAGAATCATAGTCTTTGTTGAAACCATTTCTAATGCAATCAAGGCTTTGGGTGATTTCTTGTTCTGCAATTACACACTCAAGTTGTTTTTAAAGTTTTGGTAGTGTTGAGTTGCTGTTGGTTCCCATAATGGTCCACAAAATATACTAGAGGCAAGACTTCTTGTGGGCGATCTCTTTTACAGAACCAACTTCATGGATGGGGTAGATATATGCAAGGTTTCAAGTACCCTTCCTCAGGCATCTGGAGAGAAGACACAGCAGAGCCAAGCAGCAGATGGAACACAAGCTTGTTTAAAACTCCATATACACCATATTCATCTGAACCCAAAAGAATTTCGAATTTAAGATGATCCCACACTAATTTGATTCTATACATGGAAAACGTATAAATTTATTGCAATTTGCCAAGTGAGGAATCTAATTATTGAAGGGTCATCTTAAATTTGCCCCCCTCACCACTGAAACAAGGAAAGCAGTAATGGGGTGTGTGTGTGTGGGGGGGGGCTAAACAAGGTGGGGGAGACAGGGGGTAGGGTGGCAGAGAGTCCCGTAGCCTGACCCTACCCTCTGTCCCCCTGCAGCTTGTCCCTTGGTGCTTGTGCCCCTGCTACATGTTCCTTGTCCCCCACATGCCTCTCAGTGGTGCTTTCAACCTCTGACTTTGACCATTGCTACCTCCCTCTCCCCTCATCCCTTACCACCTACTCCAACTTCTGCCTGCGTCCCTGGACTCCATCCCTCCAGACCTTATATCCTCCTCTGCCTTTACCCCTGCCACTTGTCCCTGCTGCTATCTGCCCCCGCAGGACCTGCCACCCCTTCTCCCTGCTGCTGATTACCCTGAGTCACACCTCTAGTTCTAGCTCTGGCTCAGGGCACAGAGCATATGGTAGCAGCAGCAGTGGTGGTGGCAGCAGCAGCCCCAGCTCTGGCTCTGACCTTGGGCCAGGGCAAGGGCCAGAGCCAGAGCTGCCCCTTCTGCAACCACTGCTGCCTGGCTGACTGGTGGAGGAGGGGCAGGAGGGGTTGGAGACATCACGGACTCTATGCAATGAGCCAGAGCGGGACCAGAACTGGAGCTGATGCTGTTACTAGCAGTAAGTGGTGGCAGGAGGGAGAGCAGACAGCGGGGGAGGGATGGGGGTGGGGTCTGATGTAGTCCCAACTCTAATCCCCAGCCCAGCTCAGGGCTGAAGCCAGAGAAGCAGCAGCCAGCTGCCACTCCCCTGCACCCCTCATCACTTTGAATTTAAGTCACAGAGGACGGGGCCTTTTACCCCAAGGGTGCTTATATAAAAGTAACTTTTTGTGTGTGTGATCAGGCTCCTGAAAACACTCTACAGCCATGATGTAACATTCATGCACAACTGCAGAGCACTTTTAAAATGGATGGTCACATGAAAAATTAACCCTGATCAAATCAGGTTATAGATGAAGGCACGTGTGGGTAAATAGATGAAGGGAACTTGTGTTCCCTCCAGTGTTAATGTTTTCCACTTTCCAGGGTTCTGCTGGTGCTTGTACCAGTGATGGACCTGCCAGCTGTTTTGCCTGGCCAGCGCTGGAAGTGGGGATGGGGCCAGGTGGAATGGAGGCCCCTCATTTCATGCCCCCACTCCCAGCTACCCTGGCTGGGGTATTTGGGAGAGCCAAGCTGGGCCCACAAGAGCTGGGGAGAGGGGTGGTACAGCAGCTTCCTTCTCAGAGGCTTCTGGAGCACCCCTGCCTGCTGGCCAGTGCTGGTGCAGGCAGGCTCCAGTGCCCCCCGACCCCGCAACCCAACAGGTGAACTGGGGGGGGAGGGGAGAGGGGTTTTAATTCATGACAATTTGTGTAAAGTGTCACAAGTTAGAGCAGGGCCCTAAACATCTGTAGGCACCCCAAGTTGAAGGGGGGAAAAGCCTTATCTTGGATTTCAGTAAATAAGGTAAATAAAAGAGGATATAAGAGAGATTAAAAGAAGGTCCCGGGTAACGTGGGGCCCTTGCAGGATGCATTGGGAAATTTGGTCATCACATCAGATGACAAAGCTAACATGTTTAATGATTTCTTTGCCTCTGTCTTCCTAAGTAGAGACCAGAACAGCCACCTCCCTGCTGGGCCCCCCTCAGGCCCCAGGGGAGGCACACCTGGGCCAAAGGTTAGCATGGAACTAGTTAGGGGGCTCCTGGAGGGGCTGGACGTGTTTAAGTCAGCTGGCTCGGACGATCTCCACCCTAGAGTCCTAAAGGAATTGGCCGAGGTCATTGCAGGACCCCTGGCACGGCT
>NW_017728913.1:4358990-4363747 GCF_001723895.1 Crocodylus porosus
GGTCACAAGCTGGTAGAGGGCAGGTTTAGGCTGGATATCAGGAAGCATTACTTCACAGTCAGGGTGGCTAGGATCTGGAACCAACTTCCAAGAGAACTGGTCCTGGCTCCTACCCTGGGGGGTTTTAAGAGGAGGTTGGATGAACATCTTGCTGGGGTTGTTTGACCCCAGTATTATTTCCTGCCATGGCGGGGGGTTGGACTAGATGATCTACTCAGGTCCCTTCCAACCCTAGAAACTATGAAACTATTATTGGGTAGCCAAAAGGCGGAAGAAATACAATAGAAACCTGATAAAGAAGGAACAAGTTTGTTCAGAAGATCTTTATCATCTGTGAAGTCTGACCCCACAGTTTCTGTGTTCGAAGGACATCTACCCCACAACTTACAAGGTAAGCTTGGGAACAGAAATGCATTAGCTTATTTGACATGAAGTACCAGGGACTTAAAACAGACAATGACTTCATAGTCTATTATAATCTACCTGATACTCACTAACCTTTGCACTTCACAGGTGATAACAGTCCTCTTGAACAATCTTGTTCCTCTTTTATCAGGTTTTTACTGCATCTCTGCTGCCTGTTGGCAACCTGATACTTTCTGTTGTATCCTGTTTTCATTTACATACAGATTTATATGAGCTTTTATTCTGCCGCTTAGTTTGCTGTTTCTGCTCCTGTCCCAGAGGCCTGAAGATGGGTGCGAAGATACTCATAAGCTTACCTATATATATATATCTAACCCAGCAATGCAGATGGTCACCCACAAGAATTTCTGCCACTCTTTTAAAGTTTTGGGTTTTTTTAAGTTTTTTAAAGTTTTATTGTCTAAAGACAGCTTCTCTGAGGCCAATGATGGACATCCAAGGAGGTTAAAGTATTCTCTGAGGGGCTTCTGAGTGTTTCTGAACTTGATGTCAAATCAGTGTCCATTCATTCTTTTATGCAGAGATTGCCTTCTTGGCTCAGTGGGCAATGTAAGATGAAGATCTGGGATAGAAGTCATAAAGTACAAAAAGGATTCATGGCTATGCTAAAAAAAAAAATCAGAGCTGGTACAAATACTCCAGAGCACCAGTGAAACTGAGGCATAAAAATATTTGCAGGCAATTATTGTTTTGTCTGGATCTGAATATTTATTGGGAGTATTTAAGGAAAGGAGTATCTTACTATGTCTTTCTGCTGCTCCTATCATGCATTACTGAGGAGATCCACAAGTCTGGAGCACTTGGAAAGGGAATGTGTCAACACTACTCATGGGAGACCCGCAGCAGTAAGGCTCCAATTGTGTGAAGCGGTAATAGAGACAGGAACTGGTCCAAGGAAGCATACCAGCTAAGACAGGGAAAGAAACAACCACTCAGACCAACAGAAGCACTACTGGGACGCTGTGCCATAGATTTATTATTTACAAGTCAAGGCATGGATATCTTTGAGAAAAAAAGCCAACAAGCATGAAGAGAAGATGGAAGGGAGTTATAACAGCAAGAACAAAACCTTCTCCATAAATTGCTAAAATCTGATGAATTCCCTCTCTTACCAGTTGTTGAAATGGGTTAGCACATTTATTCTAAAATTTACTAAGCACTTTTGAAAAATAGAAAATTAATTTCTGTGTGCTCAATTTTGCATATTGTGGGCCTTACCCTGTTTAAAATGCATTCAACATTCCTCTAAACAGTGTCACTGTAATTCTGAACATACTAACAGTTGCTATGAATTGAAAGGTACATGAAAGGTAGGTCCTTTACATCTGTGTTTACATCTAAACATTCCTAGCTCTTAGAAGTATAAAGAGCAATTCAATTAAGCAATTCAATTAAACTATACAAATACATTTCAAGCATTAAATATAAAAACATTCTTGCTCTTGCATACAACTCAAGACCTTCCAGTTCTTTACTCAGCATTTCCATAAACGTTCTGGCTTGAGGGAGCACTTGAAAGCTAGAATCTTAAAATTTTAAATTCTCTGCAGATGGAGCAGTCCTGTCCCTAGCAAATATGCTGCTCTATTTAAACTTCCTTTAAAAGTGGATATTCTTGCTTTGCTGGTGCCTAGAGATACAGAGTATACAGATACTTTAAAGTTCAAAAGCATTTTGAAGAACCTATTTTTGCATCATAAAGTTAGAGTGCTAACCTGTTTTTATTCCCTGAGGAGGAAACAGCAAAGAGAACTGTCACAAAATTTACCAATCAAAAAAGCTAAATATTTTGATATTTTCTGTTTAAGTGAATCTCAGTGTAAGCCTTCTACAGTAATTCTCCTATCCCAATATACCTTAGCCTTGCTATGGAAAGTCTACCTCCTAGGTTATATCAATACTAGAGTGTCTCAACTCAAAATTCTCACCAGAGTTACCACCAGTACAACTCCACAAAGGCATTACCTAAAATGGGTTTAATACCACATCAATTAAATCAGCACCATCAAAAACAAAGGTTATTTTTGGTCAATAAATAAGAAAAGCAACAATAAAAACATACCACACAAAAACCACTCTCTCTCCAGTCTCTCAGTTCTAATCCTCAAAAGGAATTTACAAAAAACCTTTCACAGGCAAACCTATGAACCTCACTTCATCAACCTACTGGATACAAAAATCATGTACTACATATAAACACTGGATTTATGACACATTATAACTTGCCTAACATCCGACTCCCCAGGTACCTCTCAATTATTTACCAGCTACATTCATCCCCCTTTTCCCAGCCTGTCTCTCACCCACCGATTCTTCAATTTACATTTTCACTGACTGGATTTCTTCCATCCATACAAGCCTCTAGCTTCTTTACTAATTGTTCCATCCAGGAAAAGCATATACCAACTTCAGATGCTTCCTCAGCCTGATGAAGGGTACTTAAACCTGAAAGCTTGCAAAGAAGAATTTTTCGAAATATCTGAGTTGGTCAAATAAAAGATACTAGATTTATCCAAAGAACCTTGTTTGCCTATCACTTGCACTGTATTTCTGAGGTGATGAAAACATTAAGAGCTCAGGTATGAATCAGAAAGAAAAATATATAAAATTATTTCTTTGGAAATTTTATTCACCTACACAAGTAAGTATTCCACACCCTCAAGAAAATGGTCCAGTCCAAGTCTAGAAATAAATGTTGCACCTGTGCACACAGATGTGTCTAAGTGTACTAGCAGCCTTCTAAATTAGTTTTGGATTTTAAACATTGCAAAGCTTATAGAACTCACCTTTTAAAATCTATTTCTAAAATAGACACTGCTCACCAATTAGATGCACAGGACCTTAAACAGGCAGAGAAAAATAACGTGTTTGGTTTACTGTGAAAGGGAAACTGTGTAGAATAAGATTTTTTTTTCTTTTTTAAACATGGATACTGGGGTAGGAGGCAAGGTTAGTACCAGAGCCACTCCTGGTTCACTCCACCTAGACTGAACAGGGAGTGAATCTGAAGTACACACAGTCACAGCTCTTAAAGTGTTTTATTTCTTTTGCTTTATATACTGCTAGTGTTACCATATTTCTAGGATCAAAAAAAAAGGGGGAGGCAGGGAGCTGGGGGGGTGTATATGATTATGAGGGGCGAGGGGCCAGTGATATACTTGTGCCCTGCCTCTGTCCCTCTGTCCCACTCCTAATCCCCTGCCCCCCAGCCCTGCTGGTGCCCCTTATTCCAAACACAGCCCTGACCCTCCAGCACTGTCGGTGCCCCTCATTTCCGACCTGCAGCACCCTGCCCCACAGCCTTGCCATTGCCCCTCACTCCTAACCCAGAGCTCCCTGGCCCCCCAACACTGCTGCCCACGCAGCTCCAGCACATGTGCACACACATACAGAGCAGAGAAGAGCAGGTGACCCCTGACAGCTAATCACCTTGCCTGCTGCTCCCAGCCCCAAGCAGCCAAGCTGGTTCAGCCCGGGAAAAGTAGAGACTGAGCAAAAACATGGACATTTGCTCCCATTTTAAAAACCCACCCGGACCCAAGGACAGGGGGCAAAAAAGAGGACATGTCCAGGAAAACCCAGACGCATGGTAACTTTATATACTGCTAGTTCCTGACAGCCCCTCCTCAGAGCTTACCTGTGACTCAGGCTGATAGAATTTTAGCTCCTCTGCATCACTGCTGGGCCTGCACACTACGGAAAGGTCACACATCTCAGTTCTACAAAAGGTCTTAAACTATCTGACAGAAATTGTGAAAAAAGGTCAGTGACATATTCTGATAATACGGATGAGAGGTAGTTTTCTTCTTAAAACAAAAAGCAATAGTACTTTTGGGTTTGATTGTCAGTCAACTCTGTTAATTAAAAGGTGATTTTTTTTTTCCTAAAATAAGGGTATTTCTAAGTAAATCCACCCCTCATGATCGTTATAAACAACGAGTGAAGTAATTATAAACTAAACAGATTGGGAGGGCTACATTTTAAGCTTCTGATTATTTTTTCACTTAAGTGGCCAGGTTTCTGGCTACCAGAAAGAATTCAGTTTTCACAGCCAGTAGTCCTACTCTCCTAGATAATGGTCCTTCTGTTAGAAATATTATTAAAAATGCATTATCAATAGTATTGTTAAAACAGCTGTTAGCTCCCATCAATAGTGTTGTCAGAATAAGCACGGCTGCCAGCTCTTCTTGTCTCCCTGGTGTAAGAAGGAGAGGGTTGGAGGGAAGGATACTAAGGGCTCTTTGTACTAAGGTATCACTCTCTCTTTGTTTTGCAAAGTTACTATCTCTTTGTTACAGTAAAGCATATACTCCTCAGCTTTTCTCATGCAG
>NW_017728913.1:4363847-4368329 GCF_001723895.1 Crocodylus porosus
GTGTTCCCCGGGGGCAGAGTGTTTGATCTTTTGTCTTCTCTCTCTGACCCTATTTGCAAATATATACCTTTTGTATCACCAACAATGTGTGCCTAAAGGATCATTATTCATTGAGCCTCCAAAGAAACGAACCGTGATTTTTACATCACTTGCAATATGACAGGCACGGAGCTGTCACCCTAGGAGTATAATTATTTAAGCTTCTTTTACAAAAACAAGGACACTGGGCCAGTCCATTGCACCGTTGCCTTCTTTTTGCCTGTTGTGGACATTCAGCCAATCCACGTGTTCCTTAAGGCAGCAAGGAATTTTCTCACTGGTGTTCAAAGGTGTCATTTTTAGGAGCCTGAAGCACACAGAAATCTAGTGAGTCAATCAGACATACCCAGCTTTTGAAAGGGGAGTACTCCTTGACCCTGAGAAGGGCAAAATTTCGTATTAAAATCAGGAGTATACCAGTTGGAAGGCTTCTGGAGCATCTGTGGAGTAGCAGCTAGAGAAGAGAAGATATTTCTGCTGTTTTTGGCCTAGCATTATAAGTGTTGTATAGGACGCTTACTGCACACTAGGGTCATGTACTAGCATCGAAACCAACAAGTGTCCATCTGTTATTTGCAGCTAACCAAAACAAAAGGAAACATGTTACAGTTGCCAATTGAAATTGCTAAATTATTAATTAAATGGTCTCTATAGGCAATCAATAAAGGCAGAGCTTACCCATGTAAACTGTACCACTGAAGTCTAAGGAATCCTATGCCAGACTAATAGCTGCAGCCTCAGACCCAATAATGACAAGCCCTGTAGCATTCTGCAGCTCCCAGTCAAATCATGATGTGACAAGGCTGGATTTAAAGGGCCCGTCAAAGGAAAAAAAGCCCCAGTTGAGCTTAGGGAGCAGCGTGAGATGCACAGGTGAAAGCCCGTCATGCCCCCACACCCTGAAGCCCCCAGCGACCCCCAACAGCCGCGGAGTGCCCCGCCGGCCCCCAGCACAGCCAGAGGTAAGCAGGACCCATGGTGGGAGGGGACTAGCCCAGCTCAGCTGCAGGGAGGCAGCTGACAGGAGCCGAGGAGGGTCTCGTCCCATCCCAGCTCCTACTTCACGTGGTCCCCCAGGGAGCCATGCAACCAGAGCCTTGAGAACAGGCACACTTGTCTGCCCGGCATGTGAGTTAGTGTGGAGTCTAGACAGGAGGGTAAGCGGGAGGGCCCGAGGCCCTGCCAGTGCACCCTAGGGAAGCCAGTCCCATCAGCAGCCGGCCTACCAGTGGCATCATGTGGATGGGCACGTGCCGCACCCCAAGGGTCCCCTCAAAGTTTGCAGTCTCTCCCTCTGGCACCTCAGAGGCCTCCACCCAGATGGAACCCATGGTTCTGGGCTCCACACAGACAGAGCCTCTGGCTCTCAGCTGCGGGGGCTGCCTGACAGTTTTTCAGGCTCTGGGATCTGGGAACACAACCACCTCCCCTTGTAAGGTCTGCTCCCTTTTCGGGTTTCTAGCACACCAGCTAGAGGAGCTCCAGTCCGCAGTCCAGAGACTGCGTGCCATCAGGGATGGTGAGCAGGAGACTGACTTCTACTGCCAGGCTCTTCAACCCCTGGAGGCAGAGGGTAGACCAAGGTCACCTCCTAGGACAAGGGTGCACTCGAGGATCTCCCATACTGTCCAGTCAGGGGGGTTGGACCAAAGTGATCAAAGGTCCCAAGGCCTGCTGCACCAAGGTTCCGCCTGCTGGAGCTTTGCAACAGGTATAAACCTCTTGCAGCCCCAGCAGAGTCTGCTAAGCTTCCAGCTCTTGCAGGCAATGCAGGCTCAACTGTAGCTACAACCCCTGCTCTCCCCAAGACAAAAAGCAAAGTGTTTGTTGTGGAAGACTCCATCCTGAGGGGGACTGAGGGGGCAATCTGCTGCCCTGACCCCTTAGCCTGGGAAGTCTGCTGTTTCCCAGGAGCCCGTATCTGAGACATTGCAGAGAGGATCCCTAAGCTCCTCCAGCCCACTGACCACTACCCTATGCTCCTTATTCTTGTGGGCATTAATGACATGGCTCAGAGCAATCTCACCCGGGTCATGAAGCACTACAGGGATTTCGGACCCAGGGTTAAGGGGCTGGGGGCGCATGTGGTATTTTACTTGATGATCCCAGTTTCCGGCTATGGGCTGAGGAGGGAGAGGAGGATTGAGGTAGTAAACCAAAGACTGCGGCGCTGGTGTCATCATGAAGGCTTTGGCTTCCATGACCACAGTCCACTCTTTGCTGAAAGGCAGTGAGCTGGTGGGAAGGGACAGCCTCCACTTCTCTGCTGGGGAGGAGGCTCTTCTCAGCCAGACTGGCTGACTTGCTCCACCGGGCTTTAAACTAAGCCCGCTGGGGGACAGGGGGACTACCACCACTGCTGGCCCACTGAGCAGCCCTTGCAAAGCCAGCAGGCCAAGGCACTCTAAGGAGCCCACCCCTGCCCCAGCCCTTGAACAATCTGTGGGCAAGGCAAGGGCCCCCAAAGGGACCCTTGCCTGCCTGTACACAAATGCCAGGAGCTCGGGGAATAAACAAGAGGAACTTGTCCTCCTGCTCAATGCAAACAATTATGAAGTCATATGAATAACAGAGACCTGGTGGGACTCCACCCACAACTGGGCTACAGGTATAGATGGCTATTCCTTGTACAGGAGACTGAGTGGAGAAAAGCGGCAGGGGTGTAGCTCTCTATGTCAAGGAAAGCTATGTATCCCTGCAAGCTGACATTGGCATGCAGGGTGGATGACTGGAGACCCTCCCGGTTAAAATCCATGGGGAACACGGCACAGGGGACACAATGCCCCCCTACCCAGGGTCAAAAGCTTGACCTTGTTGGCCAAGTAATTGGCTGAGGCCGCATGCTCCTGGTCCGTAGCTGTCATGGGAAACTTCAACTACCAAGACATCTCATTGGAAGAGTGCTCGGTCAAATCTGAATGGTAGCAAAACTTTCTCACATGCGTGGATGAGCTCTATCTGACTCAAGAAGTCTATGGGCTGACGAGAGGTAAAGCGCTGCTCGACCTGGTAGTGGCAATGGGAGATGACCTTATTAGAGACCTAACGATCAAAGGGAAGCTGGGTGACAGTGACCACAAGCCGATCACCTTTACCATCCACCTTAAAGCTGGCAAGTCAGTCAGCAATACAGAAGTCCTCCACTTCAGGAAAGCTGACTTTGACAAGATCAGGAGGCTTATCAGAGAGGCCCTAAGGAACCACAACCCAAAGCCTTCAGGATGAGTGGTTGCTCCTCAAGGGTGCGATCCTGGATGCACAAGCAAAGTCTATCCCATCCTGGAGGAAAAGCAGCAAAAGGGCACAGCAGCCCCCTTGGCTCTGCAGGACAATAGCGGACCTCCTGCAGCTAAAAAGGAAAGCCTACGAAGGATGGAGGACAGGATCAACCTCCAAGGAGGAATATGGACCTGGAGGGAATGAACCAGGAAAGCCAAGGCTCTGACTGAACTCCAACTAGCTACAAGTATCAAGGATAATTAAAAGTCCTTTTTTAGATAGGTGGGGAGCTGGAGGAAAAGCAAGGGCAATATTGGACCCCTGCTAAACCAGATGGGACAACTAACAACTGACGCCCAGGAAAACGCCAACTTGCTAAGTGGGTACTTTGCATCAGCTTTTCACCAGTCCCAAGGGATAACCCTGCCCATTATGGGACAGGAAGGCCTGGGTAAGGGACGTTCCTTACCCTCCATCAGTGCTGACCTTTTGAAGGAACACCTTGAGAAGCTGGATATCTTCAAGTCAGCCTGCCTTGACAGTTTACATCCCAGGGTACTCAAGGAGCTGACAAGCATCATAGCCCAGCCCCTGGCATGGATCTTCGAGAACTGCTGGCTCTCTGGTAAAGTGCCTAAAGATTAGAAGAAGGCCAATGTGGTGCCTAGCTTCAAAAAAGGGAGGAAAGTGGATCCAGCTAACTACAGGCCCATCAGCCTGACCTCTATCGCAGGGAAGGTCTTAGAAAAGATTATCAAAGAGACCTTTCTTAACAGACTGCCTGATGACAACATCCTGAGGGATAGCCAGCGCAGGTTTGTTGCAGGTAGGTCTTGCTTGACCAATCTTATTTCCTTTTATGACCAGGTGACCTATCACCTGGACAAGGGGGAAAGAGATTGATGTCATATATCTTGACATTAAAAAAGCCTTTGATCTGGTATCCCATGGTCACCTCTTAGCAAAACTGACCAACTGAGGCACGGCTTCACCACGATCCACTGGGGAATTGGCTCCATGGTTAGACCCAGAGGGTGGTGGTTGACGGAAGTCAAATGCCGTGGTGTACTGTGACCATTGGGGTCCCCCAAGGCTCTGTCCTTGGACCTGTATTGTTCAACATCTTCATTAAAGATGCGGACACTGGTATCAGAAGTGGACTGGCCAAGTCTGCCGACGACACCAAACTTTGGGGTAAAGCATCCATACCTGAGGACAGGAGGG
>NW_017728913.1:4369069-4413068 GCF_001723895.1 Crocodylus porosus
TCCTGCCCCTGGGGCAGGGGGCTGGACTCGATGATCTTCCGAGGTCCCTTCCAGCCCTAATGTCTATGAAATGTATGAAATCTATGAAGACAAAATATGTTCCTTTTAACATTATCAGTACTACAAGCTTGAAACGTTCCTCAAGAAATAAAAATTGTTCTAAAACAAGAAGTTTATTCAATTCCAGATGAGTCACCTTTTATGTAGATTGAAGCCTATATATTAATTTTACATATCCCCAGAAGTTATGCTATGACGATTTTTCTGTTATGTAAACACTGTCCACTGGTGACAGAGATGCATTTATTTTCTCTTTTGAGAATGTGTTTTATGCTCTGGGATTAGAGGATATTTAAAACCTCTATACCCTAAATTAGGTACTTAAATCTATGTACACAGGTTGCCTAGATAGTGGGATTGATTTTCAGTCTCCATTCTGTATTGAGAAAATGAAGTCACTTCTGACATCAAAGGGGATTCTGGGGTAGAGTAGGGCTTCTCTCAGGCTCTTCCTCCCTTTCATAACTGGTGATAATTACATTGGCCCTGATAATTTAGATGTATCCAGGATCAGATGCCAGTCTTCTAAGAGTTGGCTCCATATGCCATGGTGCTGTGATGTGAGCACCTATCTATATTAAAAACATGTTAATTACCTGTTCTCTTACTTAGTTACCTGACTTTCTGCTACCTACTAGTCCATCTTCAAACACCACACAGAATACACAAATGCCTTCTTACTGTTCAGAGCAGCTGCTATATCAGCTGCTGTTATGTGGTCCTGTATTGTATGTGCAGCAAAGATAAGATAAGTTTATTAACTACAGGATATGTAACAAAAAAACCTGGCAGCACGCTTTCTTCCCTCTCATTAGAAAGAGAAACAACACATATGGTTCATTATTTTGTTATCAGGAGACTGTATTCATAAAGCTTTCTATATGGAGTAGTCACAATGTTGATCTCAAAGGGAATTCTCAGAAAGATGGGTTTTCTTTACTTGAAAAATCTGAGTCATTGTACCATATCCTATATACATTTCCTGTACTGTCAACTTCCTTTTTAAGCATACATAGGATATGCATCATATGACAGTACTTTTACATAAGGAAGATTATGTTTCTGTAAAGTCTTAGCTGAAACTGAATAAGCTACAAGCCTTCTATTTGAAGCTGATAAGGAGGATCTGTAGAAGGATAGTGATAGCATGACCATGGAAAGCAATTATTTTAAATGCTTATATTTTTGGTTCACAAAAATCTGAATAAAGCATTAAGGTGAGTATTTCAAAGATGAACTTGTTCATTTATTTCAGAACCTAGGTTTTCAGCGTACAAATGTATGAGACCTACCATGAACATCAAATAATTTAAATATTTGGGTAAAATAAAACAACAAAAGCACTAAAAAGGTTCACGCATCTGAATGTCTGAATCTTAAGATCTTTAGAAGCAAGTGGCAGATGTGCTTTGGATTCTATCTTGTAAACTCTTTTTAAAAAAATTATACAGTCATTGAGAAGGAAAAAAAGTCACCATTTATGCCTGACCCTGATCTACTGTTCTTGTTCTACAACTCCAAGGCTACGGACAGACGTTAAAAAAGCCTGAGCCTGAATTGATTCAATCTTTGCAGGTTAGGCTGAATCAGTTTGTAACTGAACAGATATCCCATAAATTCAGGCACATGCCTGCAGTGGCTCAGGCTAGAAGCCAGGGAGTGCTAGAGCAGCTTTCCCTTCTCTTCTTCAGTGCTGAGCTGAAGGGGGTGTGGCCAGGCTCAGGCAAGACACTTTGATTAGGGAGGGATAACCCCCACCCTTCTGACTAGCCCAGCAGGGAATTGATATCATAGTGTTTATCACCCCATTAAGAAAACAACAGAGGGACATTACCAGCTACCTGCTGATTCTGCTTTGTCCTGTCTGCCACAGTGTGGACTGTAGCCAGCATGTGGTTTGCTAGGTGATGTTGAGAGATGTCTGTTTAAGGCAGAGGGGATGAGGGATCCCTGCTTAGCAGGGAGCTGGGAGGGTTAGGGCGGGAGCAAAGGGAAGCCCGGCAGATGCCTGCAGTTTCTGCCAGACCTCCAGCCAGGGAGCAGAAGCGTGGGGCCAACACATCCCTGCTGTGGAGCAGAGAGCCTCACCCAGCCCAGAGAGCATGCCAGGACACTGGGGGAATCCAATTTAATTTAAACCAGCAAGAGGTCTGAGACAGACATTGCGTAATCTAGTTTGACCCAAATCAGTTAAGTCTGATACTACATTCAACCAGATTTATTTCAAACCAGTTTCAGCTATTTTCAAACTGTTTATATATACTGTTTATCTGTTCTGTTACAGGTTTAAACCAGTTTCTGGTCATTTCAACTGGTTCATGTGTAATGTCTGTCCCTAGCCCAAAGGTAGCTATGATGCTGACAGGACCAGAATGTAACATGGTGTCTCAATATCATTACAAGATCTACAGTTTACCAAAAATAAAAGAACTACTATTATCACCACAAGAAAAGGAGGAAAATACAACGGCATGAAGTCCTGCTGTAGCCCTCTTCCCCCATTCTTGGGCTTCACATTCAGGTGTTGTACTCTGCTCTTTCACCTATGACGAATAATAAGAGATGAGTAACAGTTTGGTTTTTTTTCATTACCACATCCTTAATTGCCTCTACCACTGTTTTGCTAGTGGTGTTAAGAAGACAATGCTCACTTACTCAGTATTTCCTCAAAGAGCAACACAAAGCACTGAGGGAATACTGAGATTTCACTGAGGCTCATAAATCAGGATATGCAGATATACACCAGGGTCAGCAACTGAAATCTTAAAGAAAAAGCTGCTCCCCCGTGTTTCAGTACTCCCAAATGGAAAATGAGGTTCTGAAGTATTGTTAGCAATTATTCTTAGTTGGCCTTATTCTAAGAATACTAATCAGAGATGCCTGAATACCAGTTTTCTAAGAGAGAATATACTTGTGGGGTCCATATTTAATTTGGGACCAAGCCCTATAGGTATTTGTACCTTGAGTCAGGCTGACCTGTGCTCTTGTTTCTATTTGAAATTCAGTCTGCTAGAAAAACACTTTTTCATCATGAAAAAAACTGTGTTTTGGCTTTACTATAAAGTCAATGTGTGGCAAGAAGAACTTTGAACTATAATTCATTTTGTATCACAGGGCTGACTATCTATGCTTGGCTTGAATACAGGTGAATCAGAGGAATAGACTTGTTTAGTTTTCGTATCATGGGATCTACTGGAATTTTGAGACTTACTGGTTATAGCCATGAAAGGTACAGCAATATTTTGCCTGGAAAAAATTGTTAGATGCTGTTTAATTAATAGGTTTTTTTGGAAAATTAGTCATTAGCAGTTGAAGAGTAGATATAATGAGCTGTAGTAGATAGTATGTGAACCTATTTGCTGAAAGTGCTGCTGGCAATTCTTCTGGAAAATTAAAGTTTGATGGTTTCCCCTTCTACAACTCAAACATCTGTATAGAAGAGTGCATACAAAGTAACAGTATGAGCAGCCTGCATGCCCTTATTCTACAGAAAATATTAACAACATTATTTGCATATAGCATCTTCCAGCTCAATCAACAAATTTACAAAATGACTGGAGACTATTCATTTCCATTCAAGTGGTTCATTACATTTATTGTTGAAATGCGATCGCCTTAAAGGTAAAAGTAGGGAGGCCGTGAAAAATTGTAGAGCAATAACACACAACAGCACTGGACAATGTAAATAAATCATTCTTTATCTAGCAGAAATTACAAGGAGAATTTTATAAAACTGACTACAATATCTCAGCTCAGTTGAGCAAGAATGTCAGGGTCTAACATGCCTAGTTTTATAATATGTGCTGTAAGATTTGTAATGCCAAAAATGAAAACAGCACTTATACACGGTAGCTACATAACTCCATTTAGGGGCATTTCTTCAGTATTGGCTATGATATGACTGTACTTAACAGTGAATCATTAACATTGCTTCCTAAATTGCCTTAACATTTCAGTGGAGATTTCACATTCAAGCACTGAAGAGACAGCAAATTAATTTCTTCATTATCAAATGATATGCAAATGATAAGCAAAAAATGACTTATGAATTCTCATCTCACAGTAAGCTAAACCAGAGACAGGATGTCTCCTTAGATCAACACCATCAGCATTCGTCATGCGATATTATCAGACTATGAGAGAAAGAAATTGCTTTATGTTTGAAGCTGCAGATTTTCAAGGCATCCTTCACAAATCATAAATACATCAAATGCAACATGATAGCATAACTACTGCTGTCAGTATTCAAGAGATTTCTACTAGCTTTCCATGATACTGAAAATTTTTCTTATCTAAGGTGAGAACTAGACCATAAAGAGGAAGACAACTAATGGGATGATGTGAGGATTTTAGCTACAACTTGTAAATTCTGTTTGATATTGTGGGACTCTGTGCATCTGTGTCAGACTGCAAACCCAATTTGAATGTGGGGACTTTTCAATTCCTCTTCCATCTTTTGTTTCCATAGTGAGCTAAGCCATTAGAAAGTGTCAGAATAAAGTCTTTTATAATACACAGACTTAATGGTTGAGAAGTATTAAATTCTGGAGTTTGTCCATGCAAATGAAACACCCGAAGACAAAGCTGCCCCCCCTGCCCCAGGCAAAAAAGTCTGTGAAATCTTCCAGAAGGGGGATATTAAATAACAAATTATCTGGTGGGAGACAGCCTTTCCTAGTTTTCCATTTGAGGGACCAACAAACTGAGAAGATGTCAAAGATATAGGTCTCCCTCAGGCAGAAAAAGGCAGCCTGTACGTCTGCAGTAAGCTGAGACCATCCTGGCACATGAAAATCTGGAAGCCCAGAGAGAAGGAATCTGTGATAAAAGAAAAAAGTGCTTCCTGCCTTGATTTAAAGGGTACAATAATGGGATAAAAAAGGGCAAAAGGGAAATGATTGGCAAATAAACCAAAAGTTTTGCCAACAAAGACACAATATGGCAGTGCCTCAATGCAGTCTCACAAAGGAGATGGCACCAGGTAAAGGTACCAAGCAGCAGCTGAAGACTGCAGCCTGCTCTACAGCAGAAAAGGACTCTCAAGCATGCTTCCCAGAACAGTGAAGGTATTCAGAAAGTGTAAAAAGAAAACAGAAAAATGAAATATGGGTTTGGAGTGTTACCTAAGGCTCAGAACTGGTACGATGTGAGAATCTGTCTCTAGCCACGCAGTTGAGAGATACTGGCTGTGCCTAAACAAGTACTAAATGACTGCACAGTACCCAGAGTTATTGTGCAGCAGCACTGTCAAATGGCTTTTAGGGGACACTGACTGCACAGTAGCTCCAGATCATGTTTCCTGCCATGCGCAGTCAGCCTCTCATGTATACATGTCCATTGAGGTGCAGAAATGATGCACTGTTCTTACTCCTCTTAGTGTGTAAGAGATGGGAGGGTCAGAGCTAGAGCACTCTACAGACACTCAAAAAAGGGTCTTTGGTCCAAGGTCAGGGGATTTCAGACATACACACAGGTGAGAATGTGAGAGTGGACAAATTATTCAAAGACCTGTGTGCCTGTTTTATGACATGATTATGCACCCCTGAAAAGTAAAAGTGGAAATATAGAGGGTCCATAATGTCATGATTCTGGAAAACCTGTAGAGTCTAAAAGGCTAGCATTAGTACTGGGAGCCTAAGCCAGCAAAAGCAAGGGTCCCATTTCCATGAAAGAGAAGCAAACAGAGCCATGATTTTTAAAAAGTGGGGTGTGGGAGCAGTGACCTGGGCTGCAGAGGTGGCTGCACTCCTGCTCTCAGCCTCCCCCTCAGGGCAGGCAAAGTCTATTGCTTTATTATTTTTTTTACAGTCAAAAAATGAGTGAAAGTTAAAAGCTGGCATTTTCCAAGGGGTGCCTTGAACCTAAAAAGTTGAAAACTACCGGTCAGGTTTAGATGCAGAGGAAGTATAATGGTGCAGTTACCCCTCACTTTTGGACTGGACTGTGGGGGGCATGGCAGGTCAGTGTGTGGGGGGGAGAGATCAAGGCTCCCGTGGTGGGTGAAGGATTGGGGCAGGGGCAAGGGGGGCCCCGGTCACCACAACTAATTTAGTCCGCTCACATGCAAACCTTACACTTAGATCCCTGGTTAGGTCAATCTAAGTGCAAACTGTACAAAAGTCCAAGCCTTAATCTGTCTAGAAAATATATCCTTCACCAGTGGCTGCAGAGCTCATTCAAGGCCACTCAGCCTTAAACTCCGAGACTGAGTCACCGAGGCATACCACAGACAATAAGCATTGGAAGGGACCTCCGGAGGTCATCCAATCCAAGCCCCTGCTCAAAGCAAGATCACCCGAACTAGATCATTCCAGCCACAGCTTTGAGCCAGGCCTTAATAACCTCCAAGGATGGAGATTCCACCACCTCTCTGGGTGACCTGTTCCAGTGCTTTACCACCTTCCTAGTGAGAAGGGTTTTTTTTCCCTAATATCCCAACTAAACCTCCCTTGCTGCAACTTGAGACCATTGCTTCTTGTTCTGTTAACTGTCAACACTGAGAACAGGCCATATCCTTGACCTATACAAATTTTCATAGCTCCACTGAGATCAGAGCTATGGCAATTTATATCAGCCAAAAAAAATCTGTCCTGTAATGCCCAAAAACATTAGTAAGGCTTCCCCCTCAACATGCTTAAGGTCTGGGTTTCCTATGTGAATGACAGCTGGGGAGACAGACAGACACTAAGGACCAGCCAGCCCCCAGCTTATAATACTGGCTGACAGCTCAAAGACAGAGCTATGAGTTAGAGAGAACCAACCCACTGGTGCAGACAGAACAAAATAAATTATTAGAAAAGGTGAAAGACCACAAGTTTTCTACACATGACTTTTCCTAAATATGTAAAATGAGTTTTGCTTGGTGAGCACTCAAACCAAGTCACCTTCCCACTGCCACCTGCAGCCCCCTCCAAGTGTCTATCCACTGCTGGGTATACTGAAGCCCAAAGACAGCTGTAATTCTCTTTTGGACTTGAGAGCCGGAGAAGGTCGACCTGTGAAAGGGAGTTGACTACTGAGAAGGATGAGGAACAGATCTGCCCGTTCCCCCAACATTTCTTGTTAGCTTCATAGGTCCTTACAATAATGAAGCTAAGGAACTATGGGGAAGCTACATCATCCCTTCTGACCCATGCCTGAGGCACATTCAGAATTGCTCTTGCAAGTATGGCTTCTCTGCATAGAAATAAAACCTAACTGCCCCTTAGTGTACATATAACAGGATTAGGATTCAGGTCAGTGACATCAATATCATTTTGTATTAAATTACACACTTGAACAGATTCATTTATATATACTGTAAACACACACTCTATGTCAAAGAACCTTAAGTGGCTATACATATATGTGACTAATTTAATTGAATATTACAAATTTAGTCAGCCTGAACTACTACTCTGGTGTTGTCTGAAATAATCACAGCTAAGCTTTATTTATGATTTTTAGTCTGACTTCAGATCATTTTAATTACCAATTTAAAAAAAAACCCTAAATGCCAACATGTAGATTACTTCATATTAGTGGCTTCATTCCAATGGTTATAGAAATTATTTTTATAGTTGATTGCTACATAAAAAGACCTGGATACAATAGATATTATTACTAAGGAAACATGCTTCAAAGATCTACTCATGTTGTAAATGTTTATTAACTTAAAAAAGGTATATATTAATTGATAGCTGGATTGATATGATAAACGTAACTCTTTGTACATGCATATTAGAGACTTCTGGACACAGTTTAAAGAAATCAAAGCAGTGCTGCAGACTACATAGAAATGAATGACTGTTCCCTCCCTCAGCAACTTTTGGAAAACAAATCTATTATTTTCCCCATTCTAACTACATTTTATTGTGAAAACTTTCCAGTAATGACAGAACAATGGTTAACAATTAATTCATTGTTTCATTTCATTTTTTCCCTGCATCGTACTCTTTGCTTAGCCTTAAGAATTTTCAATAAAAATGGTGAAACTCATTTTCTCAGTGACTGCTAAAAGGTATAAAAATAAATTAACAAGCAAAACACAATGTCCTTACAATGCACCTAACCTCTGGCTAGGCTGCAATATTGCAGAGAAGGATCTGGGAGTGACTGGGGACCATAAGCTGAATATGAGCGAACAATGTGCTCTTGTAAAAAAAGTTGGGTTGTATCAACAGGAGTGTCACTTGCAAATCAAGGGAAGTGATTCTTTTGCTCTCTTCAACACTCCTGAGGCCTCACTTGGAGTACCATGTCCAGGTTTGCACTCCACACTTTCAGAAGGATGTGAACAGATTTGAAGGAGTCCAGCACAGGATAAAAAATCATTAGAGGCTTGAAAAGCAAGGCTTAAGAAGAAAGGCCTAAAAAACTAGCGTTATTCAGTCTGGAGAAAAGAAGACTAAGGGGGGGAGGGATTGGATAAGTTTCCAAATACCTGAAGGATAATTACAGGGAAGACTGAAAAGGGGTTTTCTCAGGGGCTTTAGGGGGCAGGACTAGGAAGAGTGACCTCACGCTTTAACAGTGGAAATTTAGATAGAAGATTAGGAGGAACTTCCTGATTGCAAGGACAATCACACATTGGAACTGGCTACCTAGAGAAATTCTTAAATCTCCATCTTTAGAAATTTTCAAGAGTAGGTTTGCCAGACACTTGGCTGGGATGGTTTAGTAAGGGATGATCCAGCTTTGGCAAGGGGGGCAAGATGGCCTAGGGGTCCCTTCCAGCCCCACTTTCCTGTGATCCTAACAGATTAATCTAAGGGTTAGTAGCATCCTGTGCATCGTAACCCTTTGTCTGAATTTAGTCCATGCTGATTATTAACCAAAATGTGTTGCTATCAATAGGCTGTTTACAGGCCTAGGTTGCACTGCCCATTTCCTAATACTTTGCTTCCCCGTCGTAGAACTACCAACACCATAGTTTACACTAACATGCAGCATGTCTAGGAAGACCAGGAACCAAATGTCTATGCACATGAGCAGCTCTCACACTGGAAGCAGTACTGCTAAATTAAATTTGAAGCCAACATACCAAAGAGATGTTTTCACTGCGACTGCCCATTCTTTTCTTGCTCTGAGGAGTAACAACTTTACAAGACTGTCAATCTGGGATCTTTTATGAATACTAAATTCACTGGACAGTATTACTATTACTAATAAGGAATTCTTGACCATAAATCAATGAGTCTCAGGGTATTGAGCAGGGCTTGCAATTAAGATTAAGCAAACAGTAAAAAAAAAAATTAAAAAATCTAAAGCTTTGTGTATATTTACATCATTTTCCCTGAACTTTAGTATGAACCTTTGCTGCTTTTGGAACCCCTTTTAAAATTGTTATTTAATTAATGTCACAGATGAAAGGTTTTTTTTTTAATTCACACGCCTTTAGTTTGCAGCTTTCAAATACGAGAAAAATTCTGAATAGCTATATGGAGTATGAGGCACTCAATTTCTCTCTCAGATAATGAGACTAAGGGGAAACATAATTTATATTTTCCCTACAGTTTGCCAAATAAAATGCTGCTCAACACAAAATAATTCAATGCAGATCTTTAGATTTTAATTGCAGAAAATTCAAAAGTAAAGGTTCTCTCAGGAACTGCTACTATTATTGTTGTTTACAAAAGTAAAAAAATTGTACCAAACCCTATGTCAATTTATGTACATTAATGAAAAATATAGTTTCAGCACAACATTATACAAATTTAACCAACAAGCTACATAAAAAGACAGGTTTCTTTCTATTTGATTATTTTTGTAAATAGTATATTATGTTCCTTAGTTGAAGCCCTTAAGAGGATGCATACAAAAGGTAGCAAATTTAATATTACTTTGGAAACCTCAACTCCAAATAACTTGGTATTTATCAGAATTATAATCTCAATTTTAACATAGAATCAGGTGATGTTTTTCAGTTACATGTCATTGTCTTTGTTCCTAAAGAGATAAAATACTAGAGCTTTAAACAAAAAATTCATTTCATTATGCTCATTATAACCTTCTCCATGCAGGATAGAATGTACCTTCAGCTCATCTGAATATTCACACTTCAAAAATGACAACAGGCTATTTCTCAAACTCTCCAAAAACAAAACAAAACAACAATAAACTCACCCCACGACTTGGCTTGGATAATATAAGATGCTTAAAAGGGTTTGGGAGGGTTGTTTTTTTTAAATAAACAGTGTATCTGTGAAAAGTCAGACTTGTAATTATTAGTGCTGTCTCAACTTTACAACAAAGCAGTGAGAAAGAGCAAACAAATCCATCAGAGAGAATAACAATACGTGTTCCATTGGGCAAGGCAAGCCCTGAAGTGCCTTCCACATGGTGGCATACCAGCTTTTCATTCAGACTGGTGTAGTGGCCCAGAATGGAGATACTACAACTAATAGGGTCTCCAAAGTTAGGAGGTTACATGCTCATGAACTAGGAATTTGGTGCAGACAGCTTCTTATTATCAAAGCCTTTGATACAGCAAACACATCAAGGCAAGAGACAGAATTTACTCATAAACCTGTACCAGACCATAAGTTCATTGCATATAAACCAGTTTCAAAGTGGCCAAAAATGGTAAACCTGGCTGAATGTAGTATCAGACCTAACTGATTTAGGCCAAACCAGTTTATGAAACTTCTGTCCCAGAACCCTTCCTAATTTAAGTTGAATCAGAGTCCCCCAGCATCCCAAAATGCTTTCCAGCCCTCAGCTGGGCTATGCAGTCTGCACCAGTGAGCAGGGCTGGCTCTGCCCCTCTGCTCCCTAGCTGGAAAAGTGAGGCATGGCTGGCTCACTGCCCTCCTCCCTCCTTTACCCTCCCCCAGACAAACCCTGGCTAGGGTCTGGAGCCAGAGAGCAGAGTTAAATTTTCCTACCCCTGAATACAGAGCTGCCCTGTGGGGTTATTTACTGCTGGCTGTGGCTGTGGACTACAAATCCCAGAGGAGCTTGGAAGCAGAAAGAGGAAGTGAAGAGCAACCCTGTGGAGTCCTTCTGCCGTGATTCTGGATTGCAAATCCCAGAGACGTCGGGGGCAGCAGGAGCAGGAAGCACACATACCTTCTATGCTGTGTTCAGGGGAAAAGTCTTTGGAGGGCTTTCTCTGTTCCCTCCCCTTAGGCAGTGGCTGGCAGCCATGCTCTAGCAACCCCCAGCTTCTGGCTTGAGCCACTGACAGCATGTGGCTGCATTTCCTGAATCAAAAGCAAATGTGCGTTTATTGCTAATTGGTTCAATCTCTGTAGCTTAAACTAACCTGCAAAGACTGGATCAATTCAGCCTTGGGCTTTTTGACAGTCTATTCTTGAAGTTCAGGAGTTCTTGAAAAGGAAACTACCTAAAGCTCTGTCCTCTGGCCATTTCCAAATGCTGTATGATCTTTTAAAAAGACTGCTTTGCCATTCTTTGCCTTGAATAAGATCTGGACAATCAAATAATATATGTGGTGGTTAATTACCAAACTTTTTTTCCCTGGATAGCTGTGTGAGGGGAAAGGAGTCAGCCTTTGACTAGCAATTCCCTAAACTCACACAAAATAGTTTAAGCTCCTGTCTTCCACTCCCCGAGTGGTCCACAATCATTCATAGGACTGGCATGGAAATATAAAAGAACAGATTTGGCAGTCCTAATTTAAACACTTTGGTTTAAAATCACAATCTAATCAAGGATCAGGATGAATGCATATGGGAAGGCATGAGTGCAATGAATTATTTCCTGTTCCATTGGTCTATACTGGGATAAATTGTGTACTGGGGTGAACATGGGTAGAGACCTCTCTGGCCCTGTGCTCCCACCAGTCTCTCAAGAAGATCTACACAGATGTATGGGTTCCACTGGATTATGAAAACCGAGCCATATGCAAGTCAAACAAAGTTCCATTAACTAAAAGCTGAAAAAGAAGTTCTACTACCCCAAATTAAAAAAAGTAAAATCCTATCTGTTATGTGGGAGTGCTCCCCCCTCCCTCTGCCCCAGAGGATGAAGTAGCAAATGCTTCAAATCCAGTTGTCTTTCAGACATTCATATAATAAAAGTATTATCTCTTTTAGTCTTCCCTTATTTTAAGTACGGTCAGCCACATTTCTGTTGTAGCTGTCCCATGCAATTTTCTCTCCCACCAATCTTAAACCTGAGAGAGAAAGAAAGAGACCATCAAACTACTATCACAGCCAATGACCTTTTTCCTTTGAAGAATTAAATGCCTATGCTAGAGGATATGATTCTTTCTGCCCTTTGGAAGTCTAGGAGGCTGATAGATTGGTCTCAATGTTCTTTCAGTTTTACTTCTATAGCCTGTTTTGATATGACCCTTCCACCTCTAATCCAAAACTCAATTATTTTCACCTTCTAAAGAATATCTTTGTTCCTGTCCGGTAAACAGTGCATGTTGAAACCTGACAATTCATGAACTCCCGTCATTTCCTCACCTACAAATCTCTCTTTCAATGAAAAAACAAAGGCACAAACACATTAAGGTATGGATTAATAATAATATTTGCAGTCTTCTTAAGAGGGAATCAATTTGGTCTCATGTTGTATCCAAAAATGGGCCCTACCTTTCTTCAGAATTTAAACATGCCAACCACAAATTAATCTTCTCCCTAGGGTTTTTTCTTGCTAGAGGGGAGAATGATTTTGCTCCTTTCAGCTGCTAGATGAATGCAGAGACTGGCAAGACTGCAGTCAGAAGCTGATATTTACATCTCAGCCTTGACAGTACCAATGAGGATCACATGGCACATGCAATTTTTCCGATATTTATATACTCCTTTGAAGAGAACGATCCCCTGGCTAGTTTGCCAACTTTTTACTATGCTAGACTACAATACAATAGGTAGCTATATTAGCTACAATTTAAAAGTAATGCCTGTAGGAAAGATCTTTATTTCACATGCCCTGCAGAGGCACAATTGAGTTACATCTCAAATTATAGTGCATTAGATAAAACATAGTCTATAATATAGCTAATGTAAAACATATCAGAAAAAAATGTGAACTGCTTTTACATTACAGATAGAAGACTCAGGCAACATGTACATAAAAAAATCCATTCACCTCTAGTCTGATAAAATATTAAATTCAATTGGTAAATATGACAGATATTACAGTTAAAATGAGAAAAGATCACAACATCTGAATGTTAAGAAAAGTTTTAATTTCTACTCTATCACACTTTCCTTTCACAGAATATCCCAGTGACCAAGCATTTCACGCCCTTCACCTTCACCTATACTTAAAATAAATATGAACTATACAGTGGGCACATGTGCATGAGATGATTTACTGTGCAGCAGACTAATTTGCTGTGTAGTAAAGCATCACCCTCTACACATGTGTGGCAATTAGGTGTAGCAGACTAATTTACTGTACTGCCAGATAATCCCATCAGATACAAGTGGTATCTGGCAGGGCAACAAATTACTGCGCTTAAACACATGCGTAGACAGTTTCATTGGGATTAGTTTACTAATAAAATTGAGCCAGAGTATATTCAGTCTCATTAACTGATAGTGTAGATGCACCCAGTTTGTATTTCAACAAGCCCAGATCTTCCCAGAAGCAATGATCTGAGGTGGCTGTTTAAGTGCATCATTACCACCACCACTACCAACACAAGTAATATGGCCACAGATTACCTATTAATCCTCTTGAGTTCCTATCTGGGTTTAAGATCTTTTTTATAGTCATACACTTCAGTTTGCAAGTACCTCTGCTCTAGAAACCTAGTGGCAGTACTACTACTGCTAACACTACTGGATAAAATAAGCTGCAGAGGAAAATTGTTCTGAAGTTAAGCCTCAAAGATTTTTTTCCCCCTTGTTAAGGACTGTTCTTCAAAATGACATAGAATTATTCATGCTTTTAACCTTTCTGTAATCTACAGTGTTACAGATGCTAAGATATCTCAAGAGCATAACATTTTTTTCTTGTTTTATTTAATCTAAATAATAGTGTCATCTCAGTAATCTCTTCTTTCCAAGAATTAAAAATACAGTCTGTCATTTCACCTTGAAAACCCGTCTCTTTAAAGATAAGCAACAGGATATAATGGATGGCATCATTCTTATTGATCTTTGCTTGGTATGTTCCCAATGGTAGCCTCTGTGTAAAACACCAAAAGCTGTTTCTAAAAGCTATTTCTAACTGAACAGTTTAAATCCCATAGGAAATCATTTTTTCCTATACTTCTTTCTGTCTTACTTTCCTGCATCCCCCTCTTGATAATGAAGGGTGCCAGCACATTCTTTACAAGCCTTATGACTTTGGTAACCTATGAATCATCCTGCAGAATAACTTTTCACGTACACAGAAGAGGTAAAGGCAGTATAGCTGCACACAGCCAGAAAAAAAAGAGAGTCTATGCCTGACATACTAAGACAAAGCACTGTTTCACTTGCACTAAATTGTTAGATAAGAGACAGTTCTTGGTGTATTATTTTTCTAGACAAAAGTAGAAACTATCCAGCATATTCACATCACAAAACCCCCACTTTTTTCACTGAATGCATATACAGCTTTTTTTCTATTAAAGACTTTGTCTACTTATTGCATGGATATAACATGACATTGAAATATTAAAAGTTTGTAAAACCAGGTCTTTTACTGTTTGTGGTAACTGATATTAGGATAAGGTATTTACAAACAGTAGAAATATATGTTGACAGATATGGTAAAATGGCACTGCACACAAATTGTCCACGTAAATGCTGTGCATATACTACATGCTATAGAACAGGGGTTTTCAACCATTTTTGGTTGGTGTACCCCCAGTGGCCAGTTGAGAAACAGGGAGTCCCCCAGCTGTTCAACAAGCAAGGGTAGTGGGGGCCGCGCACAGCAGCAAAACCAGAAGCATCAGCAGGAAAACTGGAAGTGCCCCCACCTATCTGCGCCATTGCCGCATACTCCTGTGACCTTCCCAAGTACCCCCAGGGGGACGTGTACCCCTGGTTGACAACCCCTATTATAGATTAAGAATCCATATTCTTTGAAACCCTATGCACCATCCGTTTAATAATTGTTCTATAGTCCACTACTGACTTCCCTACTTCTTCAGTTTCAAAGAATGAGTTCAATTCTCTCGCACGCAGGAAAGTATTTTCTCACCAATTGCTTTGTTCTTCATTAAATTACAGGAATTCCTGTCTTGTACATCTGGAGGCCCTTGCAGTTATGCCTAAAGATTGTAAGATTCAAAATTATCCCCAGATGTTTGTGTATTAAATGAGCATTAACAAAGTAAAAAAAAAATGAAAACAGAGGCTGAAGTAAAAAATGAAAAGTGAAGTTCTTGGTTCAACTGCACAGTGGACCAAAATAAAATATTACAGAAGTGATTACATACACTACAGGCAGTACACAACAGTAACACACAAATTAATCACTGCTATCTTGTAAACTCAGTTCAGCTCAAGTCATGTTTCTCACACCCTACCACAAGTCATTACCAATAGATTTTCAATACTACTACACCAGACTTTACGGACCAAACAAATGCAGACGCTACAGCAGCACTGCTGTTCCTGACTCTCTTGTGACAGTATCCAGTTCATTGCCAATAAAAGGTGAACTCTGACAACAACAACAACAATAATAATAATAACAACAACAACAAAATGCTAGCTCTACTACTGACATTAATCTGTGCTGTTACGCTAGAACATCCACGAGCAAAAGACACACACTTAACAGCCCTAAAGTTATCTGGAATAGCCGGTAAGAAACTAATTTTTACATTACAGCAGTCCTGCTCCACTCTTGTTGCCATAGTGCACATAAGCAACACAAGAGAAAAAGTTTACCTAACAGAAATGTGTCAAATTTTCCACGAAAGATTTAGGTGGACACAAAGTAAATAAAAGGTAAATAAAAGGTTATTTTCCCAAGCAGATCATTGAACAATATGGTCTGATATTCTCTTTCTGGAACTTGTATGTATATGTGATTTTACAGCAAGATGAGTCAGTACCAATTGCGAACAGCTGTGTCACAAGAACAGGAACCCAATTCTGATCCACACATCCTACTTTCACCCTGAAGTAGGATGATAGACATAACATTAATGTTACGCTGCCACTTCTAACTTTAAATGCTAATAAGCATAAAGCAACTTAAATGTTCATTATGGAACGGTTATCAACTTTACTTCAACCAAAAACAAGTGTGTGAATTAACCTTTAGTACAGTATTCAAATTAAGCTTTTGAAACATCTCAAACTTGCTGTAAACTGTAATATTCATAACTAACCAGTCATAGATGGGTATATTTCTATATGCATCAATCCTACATCCAAGGGTTTATCTTTAAAACAAAACGGTTTTTATTTTGTGTTTAAAACAACTAATGAGAATAAGAATGCCTAAAATCAGGTTAGTTATGCCAATTTTTTTTGCAATAGATCATAATCAGACAGGGGAAGAACAGTTAAAGAAGAAAAGACTGGCATTTCAATCGTGGTTTTTATTTAAGGATTTGGGGGAAAAAAACTATACATTTCTTTGTGAAATATTTGGGTATTATTTATTTCCATTTTATAGAGGGTGGAACTGCAGGATAACTGAATGGATGTCCCTAGTAAGTCCATCTAAAAATTGAACTCTGACTTTGAAGGCCTGATCCTGCTGAACTTGCAAATCCATTTAATTTCTGCACTATGATTTGTTCTTTGCAAAGTAACATTTTTGTCAAATTTCCAAAATCTGAATGCCCCAAAATTTTGTGCTAAGTGAACTGCCTGTGATAACCAACAAGCCTGTGGCAAACTTAGGAACAGAGACACAGATCACAGATTTTGTCTTAATAAGCGTTGCTTTAATTTAAAGGTCTCTTCAGAGTCCATCGCTTAATTGAAGATGTCTAAAAAACATTTGTCAGAGCCACAACTAGATGAAAACATGCAGCTGGGCAAAGCCATGTTCAAAAATAGGTTTTACAGAGACCTCTTAAATTTAATTGCCATACTGATTTTATACACAATAAGCAAAAGGCATCTTCCACACATATGGACTGCAATATTTTATAAAACAAGAGTCTGGATTTTCAAAGCAATAAGACAAATTAATTAGTATTTTATTTCTGACTAACAGTTATACTTTGGGGGTGTCAAACTCACATAGCCCCATGGGCTGAGTAAGGCAGTTGGGTCTGTTCTGCAGGCCAGATCTGGAGGATAAAGCTATGTCATCTTAGCCCTGGGGCTGCCTACAGGGCTGGAAATGTGGCAGCAGCAATGCTAATTGCTGCATTCCCAGAGTCATGGTAGCCAGCACTTATCTCACTGCCAGATTTCCAGCCCTGCAGCCTAGATGACACAGCTTCATGGTCTGGATCCAGCCTACAGAGTTGGAAATTTGGCAGTACTGGTAGGATATGTGGCAGCAGTGTTAATTACCATAGCTCCAGGAGTGGTGGCAATTAATGCTACCACTACTAACGCTACTGCCAGTGGGTAGCCCTGCAACCAGGATTTGGAGCACAGAGGCAAGTCATCCGGTTTTCAGGGCCAAACATTTTGCAGCAGGGCAAGCAGTGACTACCATAACTCCAAAATCAGTACCAATTAATACTGCTACCCTCACCCTGTTGCCAACTTTTTACCTCTGCGTGGAACTCCACGAACCCGATGTTTGACATTCCTGCTATATTTGTTTAAGCAACATTTTTGGCAAATATCAGATTATTCTAATCCATTAAAATAGTTTTGGAGATTCAGGTTTTGTAGTAGGCCAGTATTTTAGATTTAAAGAATTGTAGGGGGAGGGTGTGTGTGTGTACACACACACACACATTTTTTTAATAAAAGCTTTTCTTCATTTAAGCTTTTTAGCACCCCCCTCCACTCCCCTCCTATTTCCCTAAAAAAACAACAACCTGGGGCTTTGTTTGCTTTTATCCAGGGCCTAATTCCATTCAGGTTGAAGTCAATGGGCTAGGGACACACATTACACATAAACCCATTTAACTTATCAGAACCTGGTTTAAACTTGTAACACAACGTAGGTTCAGTGCACATAAACCAGTTTCAAAATGGCTGAAACTGGTTTAAGATAAACTTGGTTGACTGTAGTATCAGACCTAACCGATTTGGATCAAACTGGTTTATGCAGCGTCTGCCCCAGACCCCTTCCTGGTTTAAGTTAAACCAGAGTCCCCCAGCATCCCAGATGCTCTGCAGCTCTAGTTTGGGCTGTGCTCTCTGCTCCAAAGAACAGGGCTGGCCCTACAACTTTGATCCATAGCCAGAGCTCCAGTACGGACTGCAGCCACAGTAGGGTCTACTTGGCTTTCCCCTGTCCCACCCCTGCCTTGCTACTGAAGCAGGGATACCCCACTTCCCTCTCTATCATCACCCACAGCACAGATCCCAGCCCCATGACCCTAAGCATGTGGTATGCGAGCTAATGCTGAGAAGTAAGAGAGAGAGCGCATGTGTGTGTATATGTGTCCCCAACTTCACTGGGAGAGACAGACAGAACCATGTCCGCTTAGGTCTTTCTGGAGCTAATCAATAGGTCAGCTGGTAATATCCCTCTATTCCATCCATGGAAAAAGCTGTTCAAGAAGACCTTCAACTAATGAGAGAGACTTTTGTTTTGTTGATAAACTCTGTGGTATCAGTCCCCTGCTGGCTCTCACCTGTCAGGTTTGCAGACCATATGAAGAAACAGGAAGAGGGAGATTGAAAAGGTCAGTATCATCAACAGATACATACTGTACACCTCCCCCTCCTTGCCTCAGAGTGCTAGCAGGGGTGGAGTCTGGCAACACTCATACCCCTTGAGCAGTAAGCAGGGAAAAGCCTGGGACTGTGCCCTCCCTAAACAGAGCATCCTGACAGGGCCTGGTCATGCCCCCCCTCAGCTCAGTAGGGAAGGGAAGGCTGCTCTAGCACCCCCCCCAGCTTCCAGCTTGAGCCACTGCAGACATGTGCCTGCATTTCTTCAGTCCAGAGGGACTGTCTGTACAGTTGCAAACCGGTTAAACCTAGGCAGGTTAGACTAACCTGCAAAGATTGAATCAATTCAGGCTCAGGCTTTTTGAATGTTTGTCCCTAGCCTGAAAGTATACCCACTCCTCAGTTAGTGATTAATCACCCTGCATTGGCAAGTAGGGCACAATTGGGATCTGATTCCTGATCCCAAAATCATGCTTCCTTCCAGGTATGTGTAGCATGGCAGAAGTGTTATTGCTGGAACTGGGGATCTAATCCCATCAAGTCTGCCAGCGGCCCTAGTCAAAATAATGTATTTTTGTGTTTAAAAATCTTATGTTCCATTCTGACAAGTCCTGCTCCGGTTTAGTTTAGGTGTTAAAACTGTATAAAAAGTATAAATTAAAATTAAAAAAAACCCAAACAAACAATGAACAACACTGATATTTAGCAACATTTAGCACCACCTTATGTCTCTGACCAACTGCCAGCCACTTAGAAGCATCTGCTGCTTTTTGGTACATACAGGGATGTTGAAAGATAAGCTATAAGAGAAGTTACAGTCAAAAACATTTTGTAAGTGTGTGTGGTATATAACAAAGAGAAACATATCCAGGATACACATTTTACAAACTTGTGACTAATGCATTTACCTTGATAAATACTTGGGAATTTAGGGAATAATTAAATGAAGCAAGCAAACCAATCTTACAAAATCCGGTTTCTGTGTTGAGAAAAATCACCCAAAAGTGTCAAAACAGCTGATTGTTCAAAGCTGCTCAGACATACTAGAACACAAGTCACGCAATCATCTATGCTGAAATTCAGGATTTCCTTTTTATACATTTCATTTCTTGTCCACTATGCCCAGGCAGCTTCTTGTGGTTTCCATGCCTAAACTTCTCACAGCCTGCTAAGTTACTGGCAAACTGGCTGAGAGAGAAATTGTAATGGCCAGTCTAATCAGTACCCTACTGATGGCTATAAATTAGCCTAGGGTCTTTCCAACAATTTGACAAATCTATAGTCATGGCTTTCATAAATTCCAAGACTATACCAGCACTACAAACGGTAAGTTGTGGACAGGCATTATGCTTGTAGAGCTCCAAAAACAGGTGTGCAAATGTGCATTCTGCCTGCAGCACTACATAAATATTCCTAGTGAAACAGGAACTTCTTGGTAAGCCCTATGTTTTCTAGAGCCACATGTAATATAGAGCCACAGAGGGTCTCTTGCTCCTCCATATCCCATAATGTTCCACCCTTCCCTAGCTTCTTTGAGGGAGGAATAGTAAACGCTGGTTCAATGACAGCCCACCAAGCATTTTTGGCGACTTAGTAGTGATCCAGCCAGGGGGCTCAAAACATACATACACCCCCGCTACAGCTATATTTTTGTGGCAATACAAAGCACCGTGGCCCTTGCTGCATTGCAAAACACACCTCTGTCAATGGCCTAACTTGATCAAAATCATTAGTCTATCTCCACAAATGTAATAGATTGACTTAAAAGTCATTACAATTTAGAAACAGTGAATTGTAAATTCTACTGATTTTCCAATCAGTTGCAACACTTTCAAACTTTCTCCACAAACTAGGGTGGTTCGAAACTTACTAAATAGATAAATAAACAAACAAATACATAAAATAAAATAGAAGTTAACCCAGAAAATAGAAGTTAACCCAGAAATCAAATTTTCATGGAAATCCATGAATCCAGAAGCCAGAGTTTAAAAAACCAAAACCCAATACCTGTGAGACTTGCAATAAAATTATGAGGACTGAAAATTCTAGGATGATCTTGAATAAAGAGTTCAAGAACATTCTTGATGTAAGGACTATAAGGGTATAATTAAGTCAGTGAATGAATCTTTTATCCCTAATGATCAGTTTACACTTCCATGGATAGCTTTTAAGGAAAAGAGATAAAAAACGTACCATGTGCTTCTCTCATATCATTGTACAACGGATGTAAATGTATTATCAGCAGTAAATTTACTCCTAATTTAGAAAAATGTTCAAGTCAGTGAAGGGTAAGGTGCAGAGTTCTTACTCATCTTTCATGGGGCTCCTGAACAATGCCTGAATAACTAGAAAGGAAGTAGCAAGAAGTACACTGTTATTATTTGTAAAATGTGGAGGTTGGTATGGTGATAAACTAGTCCACAATACAAATTCAGTAGTACTGAAAGTAGAGATCACTGTTTTTGAACAGAGTAGTACTCTGGCCTGGCCTGCCTTTTCTCTTCCTGTTTTCATGCAAAGATGCCTGCATATACCAATATGGTAATATCATAAAAGCTATTAAATATATCAGTCCTTTCCTCATCCCCTATTTTTCCCTCCCTGTTAAATAATTTCCTTTGCCATTTCTTATGTACTTCTAAAATGTTCTTTGAACATCTTTTGCCAATAGTATCTTCTTTAGTGCAGTTATATTTTCTCATCTTGTCATTACTGGTCTTGTACAATCACTAACTTCAGTCTTCTTCAAGTTTCTGACTTCATTAACTATTAAATTAAAATGTCTGTGCATTAAACAGCAGCCACATTTAGTCTGTTAAAGTCATATTTTACATGACTAGGGGATTGTTTTCTTTTCTTCAGTATTTTTTTCTGAAGCATTCCAGCCATACTAAACCACTCTTCACTTCTCATTTCTCTTCTTTCATTTACTTGGATCCAAAATCCCAACCAAAAAAAAAGTGTTACAAGGAGTAACAAGAGTGACTCAAGAACCGGTACTTTTGGTATTTGGACTGATCCATTATGGATCTGGTGGACACAATGCTGAAGCAAGCACCCTAAAATATAAGTAAAGGTTTTCTGAAGAGGGTCTATACCAGGGGGTGGCAATGTGTTTGGGGCGAGTGCCAAAAACACCTGCAGCCTCAATTGGTAAATGTTGGATTGCCAGGGCAGATAGCAGGGAAGCTGCGAGGGGCCTGATCCTGGTTGTGGCAGTGCAGCCTCGGCCTATTCCCCACTGTCTGCCCCAAGAAGCGTGTGCCAAGCAAAATGCCTTCAAGTGCCACACACTGGCACCCATGCCGTGGATTGTTGATCCTTGGTCTACACACACACATACACACAATGTATTCAAATTGTGCCATTTCTGGGATATAACTTCTGGTAAATTGGGTAACAATTACAAATCTGAATTTGTACTTACAGACACCAATTTAATGTGAGATATGGCTTTTACACGGGAAAAGTGAATTGATCAGGTATTGATTCAAGCTAAAATTATCCTTCCTTCATTAATGGTTCAGCAACTTTCTCTTTCCCACTGCTGGGGAAGCAAGTTAGTATAGCGCAATGAGGATCTAAAAGGGAGCCAGCAATTATGGACATTCTTTATTTATACACAGTTTCGCATCCTACTCTCATATGGAAGCTATCAGGCTGTGGAGTGGACGCTTATGCAGTCAGGTGGGTGGCCAACTGGCTTAGGGACCACATCCAGAGAGTGGTGGTGGATGGATCGTTTTCGACCTGGTAGGAGGTGGGCAGTGAGGTTCTGCAGGGTTCGGTCCTTGGACCGGCGTTATTTAATATCTTCATCAGCAATTTGGACGAGGGTGTGGAGAGCACCCTCTTCAAGTTCACAGATGATAGCAAGTTATGGGGCAAAATTAACACACTGGAGGGCAGGGAGCAGATACAGGCCGATCTGGACAGGTTGGCTCAATGGGCAGAACGAAATAGGATGCAATTCGACAAAGATAAATGTAAGGTACTCCACCTATGGAGGAGGAATCCCCAGCATACCTACAGGTTGGGGGATGACCTCCTCAGCAGCTGAGAGGGATCTTGGAGTCATAGTTGACTCCAAGACGAATGTGAGCCGGCAGTGTAACAAAGCCGTCAACAAGGCCAATCACACCTTGTTGCGCATTAGCAGATGCATGACCAACAGATCAAGGGAGGTGATGCACCCCCTCTATGTGGCACTGGTCAGGCTGCAGTTGGAATATTGTGTACAGTTTTGGGCGCTGCACTTCAAGAGGGACATGGAGAATCTGGAGAGGGTTCAGAGGAAGGCCACTAGCATGGTTAGTGGCCTCCGTGGAAGACCCTATGAGGGGAGGTTGAAGGATCTGAATCTTTTCAGCCTTCACAAGAGACGTCCGATAGTAGCTGCCTAAACTCCACTTCCATAAGTTTATCAAGGGAGGTCAACAGGGAATTGGAGATGCACTATTTACCAGAGTGCCCCTAGGAATAACTAGGAATAATGGGTGCAAACTAGTGGAGAGTAGGTTCAGGTTAGAAATTCGGAAGAATTTTTTTTTACAGTAAGGGTGGCCAGAATCTGGAATGGGCTTCCAAGAGCGGTGGTATTATCACCTAACTTGGAGGTCTTCAAAAGGAGGTTTGACAGACACCTGGTCGGGGTCATCTGACCTCGGTCCTCTTTCCTGGTAAGAGCAGGGGGTCAAACACGATGATTCTTTGTGGTCCCTTCCGAGTCTATGATCTATGAATCTATGAAACATCTGCTATCAGTTCCTGCACTGCAGAGATCCAGTAGAATAAGAGCAAATAAGAGAGAATGGGCCAAATTCTAGGAGAACATAATTCTGTTGCCTACGGTTCAGTGTCCTGTGGGCCTAAATACAATACAGACTATAATGGCACATGATAAACTGCAGGGTTAACAAAGAATAATTATTCTGCCTGCTTTGTCTTTGGATTTTTTTCTTCTTCTTTTTTCTTTTTGCCTGGTGGCACAGACTGCTTCCAGAGGTAAGGCTCCTGTTAGCTAATTAATTATTTTCCTCTCAAAAGTCAGACTTGTTGAATACTTAATTGAATTCTCCTTACTCACTTTTTTTTCTTCTTGCAGTAATTTCCAATTTGTCTCTTCACTTCCCCTGCTTTGGTAACCAAAGTTAATTTCATTTCTCACAAAATAGTACACTTGACCACAAAGCCAGCCTTAGGAAAAATGGTGTCCTGGGAGAACTTTTATTTTGCTATCCCCCAGTCCCCTCACCCCACCAAGTCAGCAGCATAGCTGCAGGCAAAAGCAGGTGGGCAGGGATGCCTGGTCCAGTCTGGTGAAGAAACAGAGCCACCCACATTGCCTGATACAAAAAAAACCAAAACACCTTGGGGGTTAGATAAGCAAGGTGCAAGGGGATAAGAAAATTAATAAAAGGCAGGTTGATTTAGATATTGCAAAGAAAATATTTGGAAGTGGTAAAAGGTTTTTAACTCACATGTCACATATTGTGGTACTGGGGTAGCCATGACAACCCCTGGAAGCTCCATGACCTTGCCCACTCTGCCCCTAGGGCACCGTCTTGTCTCAAGTGCCATGCCTTGATGGAAATAGGATGATACGAAGGAAGCTTCCCAGATCTTATTACAATAACCACCCAGATTGTGGTCATGGACCTGTGGGCCAATTGTATGGCTCATACCTCCACTACACCATGCCCTATGCCTCAGATGGCATCCTTGCAGATGTTTTGCCAGTCACTGATAGATACAGTCCCTCTCTAGGCCTTCCAATGCATTGGTCTCTCAGCCCCACTCTGGTCCTCTGAACCCTGTCTTTCTCCTGGCCCCTCTCCAGTTGCCAGACCCCTTGTCTCACCCAATCACTCCCTGGGCCACCAAGCCCCTTGGTCTCTCTCAGGCCCCCTTCTCTGTGCTACCAAGCCCTACAATCTCTCTTCTGGACCCTGTCCAGGATGTCAGCTCCTCTATTTTCCCAGCCACTTTCCAGGCCCTCACCCCCATCCAAGCCCTATGCTCTATTCCCAGCCCCTTGTTGAGTCACTGAACTCCCATGGTCCCAGTCTTTCATAGCCCCTCACTCGGTGTCTGGACCCACAAGGTTCTAGCTTTCTCTGGCCAGTCTTCTCCAGTGAAGTGCTTTTCTTTTGGTGTGCTCCCCTAGTCTTCCCCCTCCACAGGGCCATCCACAAAGCAATGGGAGCTAAGGCTTTCTGGTGCCCCATCCTCGCCTTCCCCTGAAGTGGCCCATGTATGGCATTTCATGGAGGCTGCCCTGCCACAGGCAGCCCCACCATACCAACCAACTCTACTAGAGTGCAGTTTTAGGTCTTACCCAGAACCAGTCTTCAGGCATATCTGATCTTGTATGTCTCACACTCCTCCTGGGCTGCTAACCACTGGGTCCCCTGGCCCTGCTTCCATCTTGTACTCTGAGTCCTCCATCTCTGGTCCCAGCTCACTCTCAGACCCACCAGTCATCGTCATCCTGAGCCGCATGCCCCTTAACCTCTTCCCCTCTCGGCTGTGGCCCCCCAGGGACCTTTGGCCTCTCCTAGGCCTTGGCCCTGCCTCAAGTCCAGTCAAGAACTCCAGGCCCACCTGGCTCTAGCAGTCTCTACTGTGTTCCATTTCACCCTTTGGCCCTGCCTGGCCTCTGACCCCCACACAGGCCAGACAAGATTCCCAGGGTCAGTCCTTTGGCTGTCCACCCCTTCATCTCTGTGGGTCCACCCTCTTGGACCCATCCATGGATCACTCTCTCTCTCTCTCTCTCTGCAGACTCAGAGCTCTCCATAGGTCTTCCTACACAGCTTCTTCCTTCTCTGGACATAACTAGGCCTACTAACTCTCAGCCCCTCTCCTAGGACTCACCTGATTTCTCATTAGACCTCTGTGGACTTGGCCTCTCTTTCTCCAGGCTCATCTGGCCTTTCAAAAGGCCCACAGACTCTCTGCCCCCTTCTTGGGGCTCTGGACCCCACACTGGGTCCCCAGAAACCTCCTCCATCCCCTTAGTTCCTACCCAAACCTCCAGATGTCATTCTCCTTGCTGGCATCTAGGAGCTACAGCCCTTCTGCTGGGTGATGTTTCTTTACCAGCTCCCAAGATGTTACTGCCAGCCCTGCTCTCAGGCTCTGGACTTATACCATATCTACACCCACCCCTCCTCCAACCAGGAGATACCCTTACCATCAGGTGACTCCCTTGCTCAGGCATAGCCTCACTTACCTGCCCCCCCGAGTCAGCTGATTCTGCAGTTATCCCTGACCCTCATCTGCTGGTGACTCAGTAGGCTGCCTGAGCACTTAAAGTGGCAGGCACATCAAATGCCCTGCCACACCATATAATTTAAAAAGTGAAAGAGAAGGAAACGGGACAGCTACGCAGGAAGGATGATCTAGGTGTGGCTCCTGAATTAAGCACTTGTCTTCAGTTTTCAATAAGGATGATAATGAAATACATGAGGGCAAATTAAGGATGAATAATGGAAAGAGAAATATTGAAAAGAAAACCAACACAAAGTGGAAGCAAAATTCCAACTGCTTAATGCTCTTAATTGGGAGGATTAGATACTATTCCAACTTTAAATCCAGTAGGCATGTGTAATAGGGGGCCATCCCAGGGCCGGGTCTGATGTCAGCCCACCCTGACCCAGTGTGCCCAGTCTCACCTGCCACAACTTTGCTGTTCCCAAACTTGGTGTGTATACATATGGAAGGATGCCTATTTTAATGCCCCAATGCTGGGGGAGGCTATACATGACTCCTAACTTCCCTTATCATGCCTCTTGAGTTGCTCTGGCTCAAGGGTGGGCCAAACTCAGCCCCTTGCTAGGCCTCAGGCATCCATCCTTTCACTCCGCCCCATTGGGCCTCATTCATACTGATCCCCTCTCATACTGGGGCCTCTCACACTCCACCGTCTCTCACTGGGCCTCTTACATGCTGCCCCTCACTGGGCCACAAACAACGTGACCTACTCCCTTGAGTGACCGCATAGGCCACCAGGCTTTCCTACTCACATTCCTTGGCTGGCTGGTATGCAGCCTCTCCGGCCCTCTCATGAACAGTGACCAGTTAATTTAACTTGCCCTAGGCAGAGCTCTGACCCAAGCCCCTCTCTGGGTACCTCATCACTCTTGCCCCCTCTTTAGGGCTAACTACTCTCCCCTTTCACCCATGACTCACACTGAGCTGCAACACTTGGACTTGGGCCCAACTATGGCCTCAGGCATTCAAAGTTCAACCTTGGTCTCCCTGCCCTTTCCTGGCGCTTCAACTCATGCCCTCACCCTAGGACCTGCTACTCACTGCCTCTTCTTTGGGGCTTCACTACTACAGCCCCTTCCGAAATGGGGCTTGGGTGCTTTCTGCCAAGCACACCTGGCCCCCACTACTCACACTGGGCTCAAGTCCCTCTTCCTAGGCTTGCCTGGCCCCACTACCCTCCAGTCTTAATGACCCACCAGATGGTGGGGGCTGGGATTATAGGTGCCTCTACCTGCCTTTCACAGGGGAGATAACTGGCCTGTTTTTTTCTGATGGACTGTCCTGCCACAGACAGCCGCACCAGACCACCCTTCCCCAGCAGGGTGCTGTTTTTGGTTTTACCCAGGGCCAAGCAGGCTTACTTGCCTTGGTCTTACCCCTACTGGGCTATGTGTTATTGTTTCAGCCTGCTGTCTCACTGAGCCTTCTCCTGCTAGACAGTTATGTCCCCCTCATCGAGCAGACCTTCAGCCTCCTTAGGCCCTGGCCCTGCCTCCAAGCCACTTGGGGTGCCAGATAGCCCATCATGGCCAAGGCCTGCCACTGACTTCATTGCCCTTCAGCTCTCCGGCGCTGGCCCTTTTGCATTGACCAGTCGGGGTCCCAGCACCACAGCAGCCGACCTCCTTAGGTCCCCTTCTGGGCCTCACCACACAGCTCTCACTCTGGGCTTACTCAGAGCCCCACAGGTCTTAATAACATAGCTCTGCTCTAAATTGGGCTTACCTTAGCCCTAGGCCTCACCCCTGCCTGTTCCACATCAGGGTTTGCCTAGCCCTGTGTAGGCCTGCAAACCATAAGTGCCTTCACAGGCTGGGCCTTGTTCTCTTTAGGCCCCAAACCTTCTCTCTGGGATTTGGGCCCTCACTGGGCTCTTAGGAACCTCCTGCCATCCCCATAGTTCCTCCCTTACCTCCATGTATTATGAGCAACAGCTCAGCCGGGTGTTATTGCTCCCTGGCTGCTTGCAGCTGACTGCTGGCTCAGCCCTGTGGGCCTGGATCTAAAATGGCCACCTCATCAGAGCTGGCCCACAGCTGCCGGCTGCCTGCTCACAGCCTTAAAGTGGCAGATACCAAAGGTGCTCTGCCACAGCATGATTTTAATAATGCAATTAAAATAGGAAAGGTGCCATATGACTAAAAGTATCAAACATAGTACTTATATTCCAGAAAGGAGGAAAAGAGATCAAAAGAACTACAGACACATTTGCTGAAATGCAATAATATGCAAGATTTAAGGAAAAATTTTGGCCAAAAACACATAATGCCATAATAACCTGATACCTTTTCTTTGACAATTCATTTTCCAGATAAATGAAATGTAGTAGATCTCATTTTTCTGGATTTCTGGAACACTTAGTAATATTCCCTGCTACCCTCAACCTTCAACCACATCAGGAATACCACAAGCTGGTTCATAGGTCCAAGAACTTGTATGAACACATTCCTGCTTTTAGCAATGAAGTAAATGCCAGGAGTGACCAGGAATAATGGTCACAAGCTGGCAGAGGGTAGGTTTAGGTTAGATATCAGGAGGCGCTACTTCACAGTCAGGGTGGCTAGGATCTGGAACCAACTTCCAAGAGAAGTTGTGCAGGCTTCTACCCTGGGGGTCTTTAAGAGGAGGTTAGATGAACATCTTGCTGAGGTCGTTTGACCCCAGTATTCTTTCCTGCTATGACAGGGGGTCGGACTCGATGATCTGCTCAGGTCCCTTCCGACCCTAGAAACTATGAAACTATATGTCATATCATCATCATGATGTGAGGAATGAGCCAAAAGTCAATACTCCTTCAACCACACTAATTGTTTATTTCTTTTTCCTCTGCCAAAATTATTTAAATGGAAAAATAAAAATAAATCAATAAAACAAATGCAAGTAACTAAAACTGAAAGAACATCTATTTTTCATAATTGTTAAAACGTAATGCCTCTTCCAAACAAGGAGTTATAGTTTCATCACCACCATGAGAGATTTATGCAGCGAAATCTCTATGCACTAGTATAAAAATTTAGTCTTAAATCTTCTAACATTCATCCCCTAGCCAGTTTTTATGCCTGAGTTATAAAATCCTGAGAATGGGAGTTTATAAAGGAAATGCTGACAGAGGCTTTAGTAAGTGTGTTCTCATTGCTATAATAAACACTTTATTAATTTTTAATTTCCTTTATCCAGTGCTGCTATATAACGAAGATTTAGATGCATAAGAGCCCATTACTCACAGAACTTTCATGCTGCTTTAAGAACAAACATAAATGGAAATGTAATTCATATCTCATTTCAAAACTTTTAAACATTAATGGTTCATTTGTCCATTGATACTTAAAAAAGAGGGGTACTGGCAGAAGCCAACAGACCTGCACTGATTTTTTCCTTGATTCTTTTATGTAGTGAATGATCCAGATACAAATAAACTCTCTGCTACTTATTGCTTCACCCATCTCAAATGAGAACTGCCAATATCTTGAAAAAAAGCCGAAAAAGTTTTCCAGATTCACAGTCTCTCCTATTAGTGATTCTACATGCTCTGTTGAGTTTAAATTAAACGTCTTTAAAATACATAAACAAGCATATAAAGAAAATTATAAAGACAAATTATAAGAACGCAAAAAACTATTGCTAAGTAAAAACCAAAGAATTCCATGTGAACTTCAGTGCCACTGAAAAGACAGGACAGAATTAACACATAACAGAATACTGAGGAGGCATTACACAACAACTTAGTAATACAACTGCCAAGTAGGAATTTAAGGATATCATAAAAGTGCTTCTGTAACACTGACAAGATGTGTCAGAAAACAACACATAATGAATGCCATTAAATAAGGAACACAGGAAAGTAAATAGAATCTTAGGACACACTCAAATGCAGACACCTAACAAATACTTTTCTTGATAATAAATATCTTAGAGGATATCATAAATTATAAAGCCACACAGAGGTGAATAGAAATTATTTGAAAAAATACTTCATCTTAACAGAGCAAACACATCTGACTACATTGCATTAGTTGCCTTTTGTGGTATTATCTGTCACTTCTTCAATATTTGCTATTCTTACATTTCCAACTACTCATGGTGGCTGCCACAATGTACACTGTACTGGTGATGGCATTCCTGATGCTCACTAGCTGCTGAAGGTGTTGTGGTAAATTCATTTTGATTCAATATTTATGGAGTTCTCTCTTTCTAGGTTCAAAAGGCAGTAATTTTAATAATCAAAAACCAACAAAATGGCAGTAATTTTTGCTGACTTTACTTGGGGTTTAACAACTTTTATAAAGATTGATATTTTCTTCTTTTTCAGGGATATATCCTTTTCACTTTCAAGTAAGAAAAAATGCTGACTCAGTGTTAGCTATTTTTGCAAATACTAGATTCAAGTAATATTTTTAAAGACATCAGAAAGACATTAGGCTAGGGACAGAAGTTACATACAAACTGGTATGAGTGACTGGAAACCAGTTCAAATTCACAACATAACAGGAGTTCAGTGCACATAAACCACTTTCAAAATGGCTGAAACTGGTTTAAGATAAACCTGGATGGATGTAGTATCAGACTTAACCAATTTAATTTAAATTGGTTTATTGAATTTCTGTCCCAGACTCCCTCCAGATTCAAGGTAACTCCCAGGATACTTGCACCTCCCTCACAAGTGTTGCCCTGCCCTCACAGGGTGGGCAGGCAAGCCTTGGCCCAAGCTGTTTGCTTCAGCCAAGCAGAGAAATATGCTCTAGTGCCCCCAAGCTTCTGGCCTGTGACACTGCAGGCATGTGGCTTCATTTTAGGAATCAAAAGTGAAAGTCTGTTCACTGGCTTATTAGTTCAAGCTACACAATTTAGCCTGACCTGCAAAGATTGAATCAATTCAGCCTTGGGCTTTTTGACTGTCTGTACTTAGCCCTAATGATCTTATATTTAGCACACACAGCCTTTCATTATAAACAGCTTTCAGTTAAACTATCTGCAGGGTTCATTTCACCCCCCACCCCCAACAGGAATGCTAACAACTCTAGGGGAAAACATAGCTAGAAGGGGTATACAATGAATATGTCACTTTCTGTTGTAAATGCCATTGTAATGAAGACTATACATATTTAAAACTGCCAGGAGAGTTCAGTTAAATGGAATGTAATTGCTCAGTTTGGAATTTAGCCAGATCTCCACAGTGATCAGGACCTTGGCTTTCCATTATATCTAGGACATAAATAACTCTCAGACTTTATTTGGTGTTTGACATAAAACCATTGTCCTAACCATTTATCCAGGCTCTTGCTCTAATGCAAGTTCAAGTGGGTTTGAGAGCCAGAATATCATATGGCAGAGTGACGTATCTCCACTGAAGTCAATTAGGAGGGGAAAAAAGGCAAAAGGGAAGAGGTTGAAACGCAGTGCCAATTCAGTTCACAGGAAGATCTGTCCCTCAAGTCTCATGGCACTCTACCAAAGAATAAAAGTGTTATCCCTAGTATTTTAGCCAATTATCTGACCAGCTATATTCTGGTCAGATACCCAAAAAATCCTCCACACTGCACAGTTGTTATACTTAACTCCATAGATGGCTCCATTTCATCTCTAATTTTCAACTTCTAGATACAGTGTACAACCTGTAAGAGTAAATTCCAAGAGGGAAATTAAATATCCCCATTGCCCCCAGTACAGTGAACTTTATTTATACTACTAAAGAATCTGTCCTACATTTTTTTTTAAATAAAAAGCACTGAGCAAAAGTGTAAACCACAGACCCACCTAGGGAGAGTGCTTGCATCTCTCCACAAACTAGTGGAGAGCAGATTCAGCTTGGACATTAGGAAGATATTTTTCACAGTAAGGGTGGTCAGAATCTGGAATGGGCTGCCAAGGGAGGTGGTACTCTCACCTAACTTGGAGGTCTTCAAGAGGCAGCTAGGTAGACACCTGGCTGGGGCTGTATGACCTTAGTGCTCTTTCCTGCCTGGGGCAGAGGGTCAGACACGATGATCCTTTGTGGTCCCTTCTGACTCTACAATCTATGAATCAATGAATGACCCAGATACTGTTCTGAGGTATGCAAAGAGAGGTTAGTCAATGTGAATTAACAGGCTATTCCCAAAGCTAGGGATAGACATTACACGTAAACCAGCTTAAGTGATCAGAAACTGGTTTAAACCTGTAACAGAACAGATGTTCAGTGCACATAAACCAGTCTGAAAATGGCTGAAATCAGTCTGAGATAAGCTCAGTTGAATGTAGTATCAGATTTAACTGATTTGGGTCAAACCGGTTTATGCAGTCTGTCCCAGATCCCTTGCTGATTTAAGTTAAACCAGACTCCCCCAGCATCCTGGCATGCCCTCTGAGCTGGGCAGGTCTCCCTGCTCCACAGCAGAGGTTGCCCCTTCCCCCTGGCTGGAGCTCAGCAGGGACTGCAGGCATCTGCATGGCTTCCCCCTGCTCCCCTTCCTCCCCTCCCCACTCCCTGCTAAGCAGGGATTCCCCCATCCCCTCTGCCTTGCACAGACACCTTCAAATCCTTCAAATATGGCAGTTGTGTCCTGTAATTCATTGAACAAATGTTTACCACTTACTGAACTGACTTGATTAATTTAGCTTTCAACAATAAGACTATACCCCAAATGGCAACACTGACAGAATTTCAGAACTCCATTTCCAAAGTTCTGTCTAATCCAAAAATATGCAGGGAACTCCAACCTCATTTTTCTCATAAACGCAAAATCAAAAGAATTTTTGACCAAAGGGAATGGTAAGAAAATTTTCTCTCTTCCACAAAAAACAGTATGATCATTTGTCATTTGCTTTTATCCTATACTCACCTATGCGCATCTTTCCTACCCCATGGTCCAGACTCCAGAAATGATGTGTGTGATGTATTGTGCATTAGTCATTATAGATATACTTTAAATGTGGCTAGGCTGTGTGCTGCCTCAGGCACCATGTTTTACTTTCAGCTTTGGTTTCTTTTTAGAAGAATAAGATTACCAGCCGTGTGAGCTGTTGTGCTCTCTCAGCTAATTGAATCTTCCCATCACTGTGGAACCACGAGATCAATTATTTTGATGACAAGGATCTTCACTTTTGCTGGTAGCTGAAGCCATAGCCTAAATGATCCAGAACAGTAAGAAAATACTTTATTATTACTATATATGCACTGAAGAGATTCATATGAACATCCAGTTAGACCTACAATGGCTGCTGTGGTCATAGCAGAAGGGTTAGCAGAGAAATAAAAGTAACAAACTGATACTGAACAAAAGTGGATGAAGTACAGAAGAGAAACGTGCCAGACAGGAGAACAGTCATTTTGTATTCCAACCTAAAGTAAAAAAGCCTGCAGCCTGCACAGCAGTGTGAGCTCATGTGTGGACAGTTTTAAAAAAAAAAAAGAAAGAAAGAAAAAAATGGCCACTTGTACAAGCAATATTGGTGAATTTAATGAAAACAAAGAGATGTGGATAGCGTATATCAAATGTTTTGAACAGTTTATAGCCTGCAGTTCAATTCCAGAAGGACGAGTTGCAACATTGCTGACAGTGATAGATTCCAGGGCATAAAGCGTCCTACGGGCTTTTTGGACTCCAACCTTGCCAGGACAGGCCACCTATGCAGAAATCACTGAAGCAATGAAGGAACATTTTTTTTTACCTACCCCATCTAGGACTGCAGAATGGTACCGATTCCTCCAATGAACCAAGGAGAACAGGGAGTCTGTAGCACAATTTGTGGCTGCTTTAAAGTTGTCAGAGCACTGTCAGTTTAGACAAGGGTTGAATGATGCCTACAAGATTAATTTGTTGCAGGGTTGCACAGTGAACAAACTCAGAGGAAATTATTGACTGTGTCCACTCTTACATTCACAAAGCTGTAGAAATAGCAGTTGCCACAGAAACTGCTGAGAAGGATTCCCATGAATTTAGTATGGACTGGAAAATGCATTGCTTGCATCAACCAGACTGAGGGGCACAGAAACCTGGGCACTTTTCCTGTGGCCCTTGTACACAAACCAAGAACAATGAAAGGGATGGCTAGGCACTATCAGGTCACTTGCAGGAAGTGCAGCAAAAAAAATAAAGGACACATCGCTGTGGCCTGTTGAAAAGTTCAAAACAGAGTAACGCCTTCGAGCCATCCATCAGGGAGAGACTCAGTAAGGGACATTGTGCAGAATATATAGTAAGACCAGTGTTCTAGTGCCACTGACCAAGACCTGGGTTTGCATGTACTATCAAAAGCAGCTGTGAGAGATGGTATCCAGGCCACACCCTTAACTGAAGACATCCTTATAAGAATGGAGCTACATAGAGGGGCTGCTGGTTGCCTACTATCTGCATCTCTGTATAACCAGTCTTTGCCACAGGTACCTTTGGAGAAAACCTCCATGCTTCTGAAGACTTACACTGGAGAAAAGATAGTCCCAAAAGTGTGACTGTTCAACTAGGCAGTCAGTCCATTTACCCTTCTATGTGATGGAAGGAAATTATCTACCATTGTTTGGCAGATCTTAGATAAAGAAGCTTGGAATGAGATCAAGTCAATTAGAAAGTCACCTCAAGGCCTTCAAGAAATACTGGAGAAGCATCCCAGAAGATTTTGGGCAAATAAGCAACACCTTAGTGCAGTTCAAAATCAAGCCTGCAAGTCAGCCAAAATACTGTAAGCCCAAAATTGTACCTTCTGCTCTGTGACTGCTGGTGGAGGCTGATTTGGACTATTTAGTAAGCAGTGGGTGTTGTCACCAATTGCACATACTAAATGGGCTACACCAGCGGTGGGCAATTATTTGGGCCCAAGGGGAGTCTTGGTGAGCTGTTACAGGCCAGATCAGCACTACCCCCATGCAAGAGCTCAACAAACCTCCCTAACTCCTGTGCTTAGCAGAGTGGCAGGGATGGGGCTGCAAGCAAGTGGCGAGAGGCATCTGAGAGCAGGAGAGGTGGGCTCGGTGCTGACAGCATGGGGTCAGGGCTGGGGCAGAACTGTTATCCACCCCATGCCCCTGAAACAGGTGCCTGTTCTGCAGGCAGATGCATTCAGAGAGTAGATTGAAGCTCTGCCTCGGGCCCTGGCCCCCCCACTGTCACTGCCCAACTGGGACTCACACAGGCAAGGCACACAGCCAGCTGGACAGGATGGGGCCATGGAAGGGCAGAGAGCTGTGTCCACGTCCAGTGCTGGGGCGACGATTTTGGGGCAGTGAAAGTGCAGGCCTGGGACAGAGCTGCAATCCACACCCCACATGCCTCTGCCCGTGGAACCCACTGCTGTCACAGGGACATGTAGGCAGCGGTGGCTGCCAGGAGCTGCTGCTGCCACTGGGGCTGCCAGGAAGCAAGTCTGACCACGGACCCACCCCAGCCCGGCTTTGATCCCAGAGGGCAACAGAAATGACCACATGCATCATGGCTTGGGCCGCCCCCTGTGCCTGCACCAGGCGGGACCAAAGGCCAGCCAAAATCCCTTCGCAGGCCAGATTCAGCCTGTGGGCCGTATTTTGCCCAAGCCTCAGCTATACCCATTGTTCCAGTGATCAAAAAGGATGGCTCAGTTTGAATTTGTGGTGACTTGAAACTGACAATGAATCTGGTTTTATGTGCTGCCCAGTACCCTTTGCCTACCACTGAAGATTTGTTTGCTGCTCTTGGTAGAGGAAACTGATTTAGGAAATTGGTTTTGAGTAATGCCTACCTTCAAATAGAACTGGATCCTGCATCTCACAAATATGTTACAATAAACACTCACAGGAATTGTACTGCTATAATCAACTGTCTTCTGGCACTACTTCTGCTCCTACCCTCTCTCAGAAAGCCATGGACAAAATCTTAAAAGGCCTGAAAGGAGTACAGGATGGCATATTGGTTACAGGAAAAGATCAGGAAGCTGGTCAAAAGCTTGAAGCTGGCCTGCAACGTCTCAAAGACCATGACTGCAAGTACATAGGGACAAATGCAAGTTTTTCAAGCTCTCCACTAAATACCTTGGGCACGTCATTGATGCCACAAGGGTAAAAAAATCACCAGAGAAAGAGAAGGCAATCCTTCAAGCACCACCCCCAGGGAATGTCACAGTTATTTTCCTTCTTAGGATTATTTAACTATTATGGTAACTTTTTGCCTAATCTAGCAATTATATTGGCATGGCTACTTGAACTATCACAAGCAAAAAAGAACTAGCAGTGGACTAGAGAATATCAATATGCCTTTAAGGACGCAAAAAAAATTGTTGACAGACTGGTGTTCTTACACACTTTGATGCTTCATTTCCATTGTAGTGATGTGATACTTCACCACATGAAGTGGGGACAGTCCTTTCACCACCTTTCCTCAGATGGCTCAGAGAAGTCAATTGCTTTTCCTTCACAAACAGTAACTGCTTCTGAAGCGAATTATATACAGACAAAGAGGGGGGCTCTCACTATTATCTTTGGAGTATGGAAATTTCATACTCATCTGTATGGCAGACATTTAACTCTATTGACTAACCACTAGCCATAACTTTCTATTTTTAGACCAACTCAAGGTATTGCTTCCCTTGCAGCAGGTTCCAAACAACGCTGGGCATTGTTACTTTCTGCTCACTCTTATACTGTTTAGTATTGAAAAGGAGCTCAGCACAGCAATGGCTCATGGGCTATCACACCTGCCTTGTCCCAGTGACCAAAAAGAAGACACCATGGAAGTATTCTATTTGAATTTGATGGACCTGTTACCTACATACAAATTAAGAAGAAAACTGTTAAGGATACTGTTCTTTCTCTTGTGAAAGGCATGGTTCTAAAAGGTACAATATTAAACTACAACAACCCTCAGCTGACACCTTTGCATCACATCAGTCAGAATTATTGGTGCCTGAAGGTTGCCTCTTGTAGAAGATGCAAGTGATCACACTGAGGTCACTCCAAAATTTGTTTTGTCAGATCTTCATGAAAGACATTTTGGTGTTGTGAGGATGAAAGCCTTAGTGCGGAGTTATGTGTAGTGACCAGGCATTGATCAGGGCATTGAGAGGACAGCAAAATGTAGTATTGCATGTAAATAAATTCAGAAAGATCCTGGCCCAGTTTATCTGTACTTCTGGACATGTCCTCATACTCCACAGCCATACATTCATGTGTATTATGCAAAGCTATTGGAAGGTAATATTTTCTTAGTAGTGGTCAATGCATACTCATAAGTGGCCAAAATTTTTCCAACTGTCTTCTTGTACAGCTACGTAGACTACTTAGCACTTCGATACATTATTTAGTTGCTTTAGACTACCGTTGCAATTTGGTGAATGATAATAAACCTTAGCTCTCTTTGGAGGAATTCAGGAAGTTCCTTGTTTCCAATGGAATTCAACACATATATTTTGGTCCTTGTCTTGTTGCAAATGGACTGGCTGAACTTTTTGTACAAACTCTCAAGCATGCATTACAAGCCAACCAGTCTACCATAAGTCTTCACACAAACTGGACAATTTCTTACTCATTTATTGCAACACACCCCATGCTAATATGGAGGAGTCACTTGCTACTCTTTTACTGAACAGATCAGGGCAGACAAAATACAGCCCACGAGCCAAATCCAGCCCACCAGGCAATTCATCTGGCCCACTGGCACCCACCAATAAATTGTACCCTACTCAGCCCACACATTTTGCTACCACCCTTGTGTGTGGGAGGGCCCTGGCCCAGGCCAGCATGCACAGCTTCTGCATGGGGCTGACGCTGCCACTGCTGCAGCCTCCCAGGGACCTGCTTGGCTTCCCCAGCTTTCTGCAGCTCCTCATGTCCCTGCTGCAGTGCTCACTCCAGGCAGCAGGTAGGGAAGTGGCAGCAGGTACAAGGAAGCTGTAGCTGAGCAGGAGTGTGTAGCATAGGGCTGAGGCTGGCAGAAGAACAGATCCAAGGGCCTGTGCTCACCACCCCCAATAAGGTGTGCAGTTCCTGTCACTGGAGGCAGCAGCAGCAGGTGGCAAGCCCTCAGGGTGCACCCTGACCCATGGTGGCCGAAGCCTCCTGGTGGTGCACAGCTCCAGCCAGTTCCAGGAGCTGCATATGGAGGCAAGAAATAGATCCAGGCCAGCCTGCCTATTATGCAGGACTCCCTGTGGCTCACATGGAACTCCTGGGACTCACATGCCACTGGAGGAAAGCCTACATGATGCAGCCAGATGCCTTCCCTGCTCCCTGCCACCACATGCAGCTCCTGGGACTCCACCAGAAATGGCAGGGAACCCTACCTCCTGTTACCTGGTAGACTCACAGGAGCTGCACATGCAGCTCCCAGAACTTGTTGGAGCCACGCGCCATTGGATGGCTACGCCTGTGCAGGCCATGAGCACCCTAAGGGCCTGCCACCTGCTGTTACTGCTGCCTCCAGTGATAGGGGCTGTGCGCCATAGAGGTTGTGGGGGGAGGCTCCCCACACCTCCCCACCCTCCTTCACAGCCCACAAACCCCACACACACACACCCTTCCCACACACACCCTTCCATATATACACACCCCCACACCTCCCAACATACCCTACACCGTCACACCCCCTCACAACCACCTCCCACACCACCATATACACACACCCAACCCCCCCAACCACACTCCACACACACAATATAAAGAGTAAGACTTTATTTTGAGCTATTACACACAATATTTTTTTTAATAAAATTTAAATATGTTATAATAGATGTTTGACTTTTAGTATATGATTTTTGTTTTGTTTTTCTCAGTTGCAGGATGGCAACTAACCCCTCCCCCCTTTCCCAAAAGGACTACTTCTGGGGGCAAGGGGAAGAACTTTCAGTAGCTAACGTCTGGATTAGGGGTGGGACTTCTGGTCCCAATATGGTGACCAGGGGGGCAGGGCATCTTTCAAGGGGCAGGGATACCCTTGCAGACCATAACAGCTCACCGAAACTCATTAAGCAGCCCTCCAACTGAAATAATTCCCCATACCTGGAACAGACCATTGCAGACTTGTTTTGAGCATTTATATCCTGTTGTTACCTCACAGGTACTCAGATTCCTAAGCAGACAAATGGATCAATGACATGTCTCTCTCAATAGCTCATTCCAAGTAGGGGACTCGGTCTGAGCTTGTAATTACTCTGATAGAGACAAATGGATACCTGGGGAACTCATTAAATGTATGGAGCCTGTTTCATTTATAGTGCAACTCTTTGATGGTACTTCATGGAAAAGACATATAGAACAGTTAAAACTATGATATATACAGGAGCCTAAGAAAGCCCCATTTGAATGTCCAGTTCCCCCAGGTAACCCTCCTCCAGTTACAAGTTTTGATTGTGCTGATATATTGGAGAAGCCAGAAGTGCCATACACTAATGATTCCTTACCACCAGCTGATCCTGTGGTACAAGGCAACACCACTTTATCCTCACCATATTATTTTAAGAGGGTAAGAAAATCTGTCATGCACCCTGATGTCTAAATTGTCTAATTAGTAAGTTGCAACGAGCTGAATATTCCCTTTTGTTGTTGTTATTTTGTGTGTGTTATTATTTTGAAATGTAGTACTTGTAAGGTGGGGTGGGGAAGAATGTGATGTATTGCACATTAATTATTATACAGGGTCTTCATAAAGTCTTTGTGGATTTTTAAACTTAGATTGTACATATGATAGAAACAATCCGTAAATGGCATTTAAGAGCAAATTTATTAAAGTTTTACGACAATTAGAGTACATACTGCTAGACTTCAACATAACCACTGTCCATCATGATACAGTGCTCAATCCAATCTTCCAACTCCTTGAAAACATTTCCCAGTTCCCCTTGAGTTACTGCACTAATTGCATTGGTGATCCTAGCCCTAAGTTCCACCAAAGAATGTGGTTTTGACAAGTAAACTATACTTTTAATGTGTCTCCATAAAAACAAGTCCAATGGTGACAGGTCAGGTGAACGAGGTGGCCAAGCAATTGGTCCACCTCTGCCTATCCACTTCTCTAGGACAACGTTGTTTAGGAACTGTCGTACATTCAGAGTATAGTGGCATGGAGCTCCATCTTATTTAAGAATAAACTGGTTGCTAGTTATGAAGTCTATCATTCTGTACTTTAGTTGCCTTAAAACTTAAATAAATTTGCATTGAAATGCTGTTTACAGATCTTTTCTATCATGCCTACAGCCTAAATTATTAAAGTTTAAAAGTGCACAAAGGACTTTATGAAGACCCTGTATATACTGTTTCTTTAAATGTGGCTATGTTGTGTGCTGCCTTCAGCCCACACTTTATTTTCAGTTTTTGTTTCTGTTCAGAATAATAAAGTTACCAGATATGTCAGTTGTATGGTGCTCTCTGCCAGATCTCATTTTCCCAACACTGCAGAGCCACAAGATATAACAATACGCACACGGCTAGACGCAACAAGCCCAAAGCTATCAAAAATTCAAACCACCAGCACTACACACCCTGATCATTTGATAGCAAAGGTGCTGTTAGTTCAACTTTATGCAAGGAGAGAGGACTAAAAGGACACAAAAGACTGGACAAACAAGCTACGTAGGTAGTGTACACATACATGCAAACTTTTTAAGGATGGAATGATATCCATCTACCACTTTATCAAACACTCAATGTTTTTTAACTTGTGTACTACAATTTAAAGCCTATTTTATTTTCCAAACAATTTCACAAAAGACAGGCAAAGGACCTATCTGAAAAAGAACACCAAGTCAAATGCAGCATTTGTCACTCAGCAAGTGGCCCAATTAATTTAATAGCAGTTACTTGTGTAAAGGAACAAGATATGGTCTTCTAACTTTTGTATAACTTAGTTTGGAGGAACTATCAACATACATTTAAAAGAAAAATACTGAGAAGAGAATAAAAGAGAATAGTTCATGGATAATTAAAAAGGTGCAATTAGGTAGCAGTGGTAAAATCTCAGACAGCAGCAGACCCAGGAGTGGGATAGAGGGGTGCAGCCATATACCCTCTTGACTTTGCTATGCATGTACAGTGAACTCTGAGCTCACTGCCTGGTTAGCCAAAGCTTTGCACGCCCAGTGAGTAAGGACCTATCTTATACACCTGGACACTCTGAATCCACACAAAAGCAGTCACATCTTGGGAAAATCAATGGCACCTCAGAGATGGCCACCCAGGCGGAGCCCATGGTTCCGGGCTTTACGCAGACAGAGCCTTTGGCTCTCAGCTGCGGGGGCTACCTGTCCCTTTTTCAGGCTCTGGGGCCAGGAGCATGGCCACCTCCCCTTGTGGGGTCTGCTCCCTACTGGGGTCTCTGGTGCGCCAGCTGGAGCAGCTCCAGGCCACAGTTCAGAGACTGCATGCCATCAGGGACAGCAAGCAGGAGACAGACTCCTACTGCCAGGCCCTTCTCCCCCGGGAGGTGGAGGGTAGACGATGGTCTCCCTCCAGGACAAGGGAGGACTTGGGGACCTCCCCTTCTGTCCAGCCACGGGGTTGAACCAAGGTGGTCAACGGCCCCAGGGCCCACTGCACCAAGGCCCCTGCCCCGCTGGAGCTTTGCAACAGGTATGAGCCTCTTGCAGCCCCAACAGAGCTTGCCGAGTTGCCAGCTCCCACAGGCAACACAGAGGACGCTGTAGCTACCGTCCCCACTCTCCCTAAGACCAAACGCAAAGTCTTCGTCATGAGAGACTCCATCCTGAGGGGGACTGAGGGGGCAATCTGCCACCCTGACCCCTTAGCCCAGGAAGTTTGCTGCTTTCCGGGGGCCCACATCTGTAATATTGCGAAAAACTGCTCCAGCCCACAGACTGCTTACCCATGCTCCTCATCCATGTGGGCACCAATGACACAGTGCGGAGTGCTCCTAGCTGGGTCATGAAGCACTTCAGAGATTTGGGTGTGGGGCTAAAGGGTCTGGGGGCACAGGTGGTGTTTTCTTCGATCCTCCCTGTTTCAGGCTATGGGCTGAGGGGGGAGAGGAGGATCCACATAGTCAATGAAAGACTGCTGGTGTTATCGGGAAGGCTTTGGCTTCCATGACCACAGTCCACTCTTTGGAGAGAGAGGCAGCAAGCTGTTGGGAAGGGATGGCCTCCACCTCTCCCCGTTGGGGAGGAGGCTCTTCTCAGCTAGACTGGCTGACCTGCTACACAGGGCTTTAAACTAAGCCTGTCGGGGGATTGGGGGACTACTGCTGCTGCTGGTCCACCAAGTGGCCCTTGCAAAGCCAGCAGGCCAAGGCACATAAGGGATCCCACCCCAGCCCCAGCCTTGGAACAAAATGTAGGTAAGGCAAGAGCCCCTAAGGGGACACTTGCGTGTCTATACACAAATGCCAGGAGCCTGGGGAATAAACAGGAGGAACTTGTTCTCCTCCTAAATGCAAATAACTACGATGTCATTGGGATAACAGAGACCTGGTGGGACTCCGCCCATGACTGGACCATGGGTATAGATGACTATACCCTGTACAGGAGGGATCGAATGGACAAAAGGGGTGGGGGTGTAGCTCTCTATGTCAAGGAAAGCTACGCGTCCCTGCAAGCTGACATTGGCACCCATGGTGAACAACTTGAGATCCTCTGGGTTAAAATCCATGGGGAACACGGCACAGGGAATACTATGGTGGGGGTCTACTGCAGACTCCCTACACAGAGTCAAGACCTCGACCAGGAATTCACCAGGGAATTGACTGAGGTCATACAATCCTGGTGTATGGTTGTCATGGGAGTCTTTAACTACCCAGATATCTCATGGGAGGAGCGTTCGGCCAAATCCGAGCAGGCGCAAAGCTCTCTCTCATGTGTGGATGACCTCTACTTGATGCAGGAAGTCTATGGGCTGACAAGAGGTAAAGCACTGCTTGACCTTGTACTGGCAACCGGGGATGACCTAACTGGCAACCTAGCAATCGAAGGGAAGCTGGGTGACAGTGTTCATAAACTGATTACCTTCACCATCTGCTGTAAAGCTGGCAAGTCAGTCAGTTGTACAGAAGTCCTTGACTTCAGGAAAGCTGACTTTGACAAGCTTGGGAGGCTTGTCAGAGAGGCCCTAGAAGGCCACAACCCAATGGAGAGGAGAGTTCAGGACACGTGGATGCTTCTCAAGGGAGCAATCCTGGATGCGCAAGCAAAGTCCATCCCATCTCGGAGGAAAGGCAGCAGGAGGACACAGCAGCCCCCCTAGCTCTCCAGGGAACTGGCAGACCTCCTGCGTCTTAAAAGGAGGACCTATAAAGGATGGAGGACTGGAACAGCCACCAAGGAAGAAGATACTGCACTGGTCCGGACTTGCAGAGAGCAAATCAGGAAAGCCAAGGCTGCGATTGAACTCCAGCTAGCTACAAATATCAAGGAAAATAAAAAGTCCTTTTTTAGATATGGGGGGAGCCAGAAGAAAAGCAAGGGCAACACTGGACCCCTGCTAAACTGGATGGGGCAACTGACAACTGACACCTAGGAAAAAGCAAACTTGCTAAATGGGTACTTTGTGTCAGTTTTCCATCAGCCCCGTGGGACGGCCCTGCCCACTGGGGGTCAGGGAGGCCTGGGTGAGGGAGATTCCTTGGCCTCCATCAAAGCTGACCTCGTGAAGGAACACCTCAACAGGCTGGATACCTTCAAGTCAGCTGGCCCTGCTGGGTTACACCCAAGGGTACTCAGGGAGCTGGCGAGCATCATAACTCAGCCCCTAGCACGGTTCTTTGAGAGTTCTTGGCACTCTGGTGAAGTGCCCGAAGATCGGAAGAGGGCCAATGTCGTGCTTATCTTCAAGAAAGGGAGGAAAGTAGATCCGGCAAACTACAGGCCCATCAGCCTGACCTCCATCCTGGGGAAAGTCTTGGAAAAGATCATCAAGGAAGCCATCCTTAACAGACTAGCTGAAGGCAATATCCTGAGGGAGGGATACCCAGCATGGGTTTGTTGTGGGTAGGTCTTGCTTGACCAGTCTCATTTCCTTTTATGACCAGGTGACTTATCACCTGGACAAAGGGGAAGAGATCGACGTCATATACCTCGACTTTAAAAAAGCCTTCGATCTGGTATCCCACAATCAC
>NW_017728913.1:4413430-4422596 GCF_001723895.1 Crocodylus porosus
AGGTTCAGTAGTGCTATGCTGGTTAGCTCTACAGATGAAAGGGACTTGGGGGTCATTGCTGACCACAAGATGAACATGAACCTTCAGTGTGATGTGGCAGCTAGTAAAGTGAGCAAAACACTGGCTTGCATCCATAGATGCTTCTCAAGCAGATCCCGGGACGTCATTCTCCTTTTGTACTCGGCCTTGGTGAGGCCGCAGCTGGAGTACTGCGTCCAGTTTTGAGCTCCACAATTCAAAAAGGATGTGGAGAGCTTGAGAGAGTGCAGAGGAGAGCCACGCGCATGATCAGAGGTCAGGAGAACAGACCTTATGATGAGAGGCTGAGAGCAATGGGGCTATTCAGCCTGGAAAAACACAGGCTCAGGGGTGATCTGATGGCCACCTATAAGCTTATCGGGGTGCTCACCAGGATCTGGTGGAATGACTGTTTACCAGAGCCCCCCAAGGGATGACAAGATCGAACGGTCACGAACTCCACTGTGACCCGTTCAGGCTGGACATAAGAAAGAACTTCTTCACTGTCCGAGCCCCCACGGTTTGGAACAGACTGCCACCTGAGGTGGTTTAAGCGCTCACTCTGAATGCCTTCAAAACACATTTGGATGCTCATCTTGCTGGGATCCTGTGATCCCTGCTGACTTCCTGCACCTGGGGCTGGACTCTATGATCCTCCGGGGTCCCTTCCAGCCCAAATGTCTATGAAATCTATGAAATGGGAGCCCATGCTGACTGGGTGGTGAGCTCTAAGCTCATAGCACATGCATGGCACAGCCAAAGAGGGGTGTAGCCAAACTGCCACCACCACTCCTAGATCCACACCTTGTTCTCAACTTTCAGTAAATATACTTACTGCATTACTAACAGGATCTGTAAACAGAATTATTTCTGTTGCTATTATGCCATGCCAATCCTTCTATTAGCACTTCCAGCAAAGATTCAAAAACAGTTAAGGAGCTACACAGGAAGTCAGAGTAATTATATGCAAAAACCATAGTTTTATTTGTTTAATTCTGTGGAGGCAATTCACAATCATAAAGAGTATATATAACTAATGACCTGAGAAAATACAGCAAAATAAAAATAGTGGCTATCCCACCATTTAGCAGAGCCTGCAGTTGAATTGTGACCTTTATGCCAAGAGGTAAACCATAAACTGTCACACAATTTGTACAGGTTTACATTTGAAACTACACGGAACATTTATTTCAGATGTGGTAATACATCAATTAAATGCAATGTGCATTCAGAACATTAATCATTTCATACAGAAGCTCATAATACATGTACAATGCAAATGTAGCAAGAACCACTGATGCATACTACAAGCTTAATTATTTATCATATAACAGCATTTATTTAAAAAATAAATCAGAGCTTTTGGAAATGGATGCCTTCTTCATATTATTAATTTTAGCAAAAGTAAACAATTTTTGCAGTTAGTACAATTTCCTTCTGACCTTGCTTCCTGATTATACAAATTATGCAATATTATTACATTAATTTAACAGTATTTTAAAATGTTTTCCCTCATAAAAAGATAATTTTTTTTGGTAAAATATTAAAAGCGTAATGGCTCTAATAAAATGTTATAGGCAGCCTTTCATAGTTTAAAGGACTCATTAATAAGATATCTCCCCCCAGCCAAAAAGACATAAATCACATAAATGAGAAACCACAAATAAAATGCAGAACAATTATCTGAAATTGCTACTTTGGCATAAGACGGGGAAAATGTAATCCAGTGGTCTATTTATAGCTAAATATTATTTGTTTAGATTGTCACAGGCAGGAATGTATATTCTTAGTACAATTCAACACATTATGCTTATTGACAAGATATCAAGCCACATTTTTCAAGAAACATTAAAAGCACATACAGTGAACCAAGTATACTGTTATAAGCGATCATACTAAATTCTGGAGGAGGGAAAAGGACGGTTGCTTGTTTTGTGGGTTTTCTTTTTTAGCTTAGTTTGTTCTCTCTCAGCCTTTTACACTCAAGATCCTTTGCAGACTACTTCAGTGTTAATCAAAGTGGCTATGGAAGCAAATGAAACTCAAACACAGAGGGGACAGCTCTGGGCCCAGGTAGAGACATTGCACTTCTACTGGTATAAGTGATCAGAAACGGTCTATGCCTGTAACAGAACAGAAATTTGGCGCCCACAGACTGGTTTAAGAATGGCAGAACCAGTCTACGATTTGCCCTCTGCCACCAAAGGGAAAACGTGTTCTGTTTGCTATTCATCTAAACTACGCCACTTACAGAACACCGTGTAACTTATTTCAATTCTTCCTTAGGCCTTTTGAACGTCTGTACCTAGCCTAAGACAGTGGGTGGGTTTACAGCTGCTGTGGTCATTATTACTTTCCAAATTAGCCAAACAATTTAAGAGGAATGGGATATCTCATTCTTTTTACCAGAGTTGTGTCATTCCAGTGTCTATATCCCTTGCTTCTATTGTTTAACCTCTTGCTCTTTACAACCCACACCATACTCATAGGCTCAGCAGTGCTACACTCCCTAGCACCATGACCTAAAGGCTTGGAGGTCATGATTGACCGCAAGATGAACATTAGCGACCAATGGGATGCCGCAGCTCGCAAAGCAAACAAAACCCTGGCTTGCATCTACCAATGCCTCTCAAGCAAGACCCAGGAAATTGTCCTGTCACTTTACTGGGCCCTGGTCAGGCTGCAGCTGGAATACTGTGTCCAATTCTGGGCTCTGCACTTTAGAAAGCATGTGGAGAAACTTGAGAGAGTCCAGAGGAAAGTCATGCGCATGATTAGAAGACAAGAGAACAGGCCTTATGAGGAGAGGCTGAGAGATATGGGACTCTTCAGCCTGGAGAAACAAAGGTTCAGGGGACATTTGGTGGCTGCCTGTAAGTATATAAGGGGTGTGCATCAGAAGCTCAGAGAACATCTGTTCACCAGGGCACCCCATGGGAAGACAAGGTCTAATGGTCACAAACGCCAGGAAGACCATTTCAGGCTGGACATAAGAAAAAACTTCTTTACTGTCCACATCCCCAGAGCCTGGAACAGACTCCCCACAGAAGTGGTGCAAACACCTACTCCGGACACTTTCAAGAAACACTTGGAAGCCTATCCTACTGGGATCATTTGACCCCAACTGACTTCCTGCCCCTTGGGCAGGGAGCTGGACCCAATGATTTTGCGAGGTCCCTTCCAGACCTAATGTCTATGAAATCTATGAAACAAAGGTGCATAAATCTTTGTCCATTAGAAGAAAATAACTGGCTAATGAAACTAGAAAAAAAATAACTGACTAACACAGTGTCTCTTGTGTCAAGCCCAGGTGTAAAACAAAACTGACAAAATTTGACTTGGAAACTGCCAGTATTTCTTCTCTGCTGCCATAACAAACATGAGATAGGACAAAAGACAGACAACAACTGTCTGGATCCTCAGGAGAGTCTAATAATCTTTTAGATGGTTTCCTGCAGAAAAACCTAGCAACTCTTCCTTATAATGCCACCAGGCTACTCCCCTGAAAGAAGATACTAAGAATCAGTCACAAAAATCCAGGACCTCCACACTAGATATCACCAGCTAAAATAGTTATGGGCTCCTCAAGTTCCCCATCAGCTCAGTGAGAGACTGGATGAAACTGATGTAGAGAAGACACACGCTTGCACCCAGGAAACTGTTCTGCTGTCAGGGAGCCAGGCAATCTAGTCAGAATTGATCTCAGCAGTGAAATTGATCTCAGCAGTGAAATCTTTTATGCAGTGAATGCACCCTGAGTCTAAGATAAGAAACTATGGATAAATCAAGCTCTAAATTAGGTGCTTCAGGACAGCAAAGATGTTCTTGTATACTGTAAAATATGTAATCTTCTTGGATTACATGTTTTGAGCATGTTTGTTCTTTCCAATTATACTTCTGGCCCTGGTCCCAAATGATGGAACAGAAATATATATATAGTTGACAGCTAAAAACATGTGCATAATTCTATTCTAATGCAGATTTCCTGGGCTAAACTGTTTTATCCTGTGTATACCTGATTTCCTCATCTTCTTTAGTAATAGCACTTGCAGACAGTAGACCAAATTCTTGCTATACAGCCAAAAGCCCGAATAATATGGGAGCTTCATGTAACTTTATACATGAGACACAAAAGTAACCCTACCCCAACAGGATGTAATCATAGGAGTCCAATCAGAAAAATGCTACACTTTGCTTTTTACTTTTTTTTTAAGCTGCTGCTTTCAGCAGAAATAACTTCCTCATTAGAACAGTTGCTAGTTTGTCCTCACTGCATATGCCAGCTAGATAGACTATACGTCTCTACTCACAGTGGAGGGCTGCCGTCCCACTGAATACAAGAAGGATTTTGCATTTAATTAGAAGTTTTATAGTAAAAAATTCTAGTTTTCTTCAGCTTAAGAAAAGGCCTGTAGCTTTTGGAGAGTGCAGACTAAATCTTTTCAAATTGGAGTACCTCGCTGTATGCTCTGTTCTAAATAAAATATACCCAAGGGGTCAGATCTGGCCTGCAGAACCATTTTATCCTGTCTCAGTAGTATGGCAGGCTACCAGGAGTGGCCTGATGCAGAAGTTGCGGTCCCTGAGCCCCAGTGGACATGGCCATCAGAGGCAGGCCCCCACACCTGTACTGCTGTTCAAGCACAGATAAGCTGCAACTGCTACTGGCTCTGTAGATTCAGCCTGGATCTGGCTTGGGGTGAACTTGACATCCCTGCTCTAAATTACATTACTGAGAGATCTCAATTAATTTGGACTATTAAAATAGTTACATTTTAAATTTTCTCCTCTTGAGCGAAACCTATACTGACACTTGAAATAACAGCTTTTTTTGTTGAAAACTTCCAAAATAGGTGTATAATAAAGGAAACTAAAACTTCCAACTGATGAAGCCTGAAAAAGCATGAGAAAACATATTTTCCTGAAGAATATAGTGCAGGACTCTGGTTACCATCAGTAGAATAAGACAACTGTGGTGAAGTATATATGAGCAATAAACGGTCCAAAATATTCTGAAGGTGACAATATAGAAGGTGCTACAGGAACATCCAAGCCTTGAAATAATGCCTGAATTAGAGAGAAGTTCCTCAACTGAACGATTTTTTCCTGTGAACATTAATCCTGAAATGTGAAAAAAGCTAAATAAAAATGTTCTCACTGAAAAATTAGCCATTTGTACAGAGGAAAACAAAACAAAACAAAAAAATTTAATCCGTCCCATGATTTTATCAATGAGTCCTCTAATTTAGGAAGAAATACTAATGATTCATTATGCAGTGAAAAGTATGTTTATATCCAGTCCTTCAGGCATTTCAGTTTTATTTCATCTTGGGAAGTGTGCTTTTTCTGCTGACCGAGTCTCATAACTGTGACCTTTCTGCTCTTGCTCTTCACAAACAGTTTACAAAACACCACACATTAGAAAGTGAAAGCTTTTATACTCGCATTTACTCCAAGAACAACACAAAAAAATGACTTTTGCAGTGAGACCAAGCATGGAAAACATCAGCCCCACTAAATCTGTTTACATAATAAACTGACTATATGCAGATAAGATGTAACAATCAAAATGCAGTATGAATCATCAGGTCCTAAGAAGTGTGTATGAGCCTACACAGATTTCAGGTGCTATATTTTATATACTTGAGAAATAAATTGTTCTAAATATTTAGCTAGCCCATTCTGACAGCAGTTTACACCTTGCTTCAAAAAGCTATTAAGAAAAGACCCCTCTCTCCCCCCCATTACTGCATTGAAAGTAGAGTTTTCTGGGTTGAATTTTTAACAAAATTGTTCACTCAGCTCTACTGTAATCAGAACACAATTTCAGATACAAATATTTCCTAATACAAATATGTGTGTAATAGCAAAATAAAATAAGATGCAATTAAATAAAATAAAATGCAATTCCCTCTCTGTGACCCACTGGAGGAAAAACCTGCATATTAATCTGCCTGAATTTGCTCTATTTTCAATTTCCTACAATTATAAGGCAAAACTTTAGACGACAATTAGCCACTATTTATAAAATGACTTCAACTGCCTACTTTTATAACAATAGGGCAGTTTTATAGTTTCAAAGTTTTCCATCAATTCAGAATACAGGTTTCATTTTTATCCTTTCAAATTTTATTGTGTCTAAATAGACTTTATTATATACTGTCACATTTTGTCTGCTCTAATTGAAGAGCTAAGTTCTGAACATATCATACATTCTATTTTGCCTCAATATTGTGTAGATTGGTGCCCTTTTATAAAGGCAGGAGATGGTTGAGAAGATGAATAGAATAACAATGTTTGACCTTTCAAGGTGCTAAGAATTCAGATAATAAATTTCAGAGACAGAGAAGAATTTATTAGGAAAACTGCTGCAATTATTTTCTTTAATCTAGAATTGTTTTTGAAAAAAACATGGAAATACCCTCTTGAAGAATAAAAGGCAGTAAGAGAGTCTAAATTTTTTGATGCTAGGAAAAAAGTCATATTTAATTAAGTAACCTATAAATATTTCATTTTTGTTTAATACACATGCGTGGGCTACATGAATAATAGAAAATAAAACGGTATTTTTTTCTGTACATATAGAAAGAATAAGTTTGAAGAGCACTTGTAAATCTTAACTGCTGCAATCTGACAAACACAGAAAACTTCAAGAAGGAACCAAATCAAGGCCCAAGCTTTGACCCTTCAACAAGGGTCTGCCTGCCACATACACTGAAATTCAGGAGTGCTCAGCACATCAACAAGAGAGTGTGGCAGCTACTGAGGACTGAATTAGACTGCCATAAAATGGGTCTGACAGACATAAAAATGGAATTTCTTTTCTAAAGAAATCATCTTCTAAATCCTTTTCTCTCTCGGACACAGTCCTGCGCTTATTGTGAGCCAAGGATTTAGTCCATTTGAAGCTCAGTCAATCATTTCAGTCGATGGAAATACTCTGACTGCAACAGGCTTTGGATCAGGCCCTAGGCATATAGGTAAACATGACACTAGCTATAGCTTCAAAAAGACAAATCCTTCTTCTTATCTTTTAGCTTTTTTTGAAAAAATTTTATTCTACAACTTATTTGGGAAGAAGTTATCAGCATTCATAGAGCTATGGTTAAGAAGTAACAGCTAACTAAATAAGATATATACGAGTGCACAAGCTTTCGTGAACCCAAATTCAGTTATTTCATAGATTTCATAGACATTAGGGCTGGAAGTGACCTCAGAAGATCTTCGAGTCCAGTCCCCTGCCCCAGGGCAGGAAGTCAGCTGGGGTCATTGGATCCCAGCAAGATAAACATCCACATTTCTCTTGAAGGCGTTCAAAGTAGGTGCTTGAACCACCCCAAGTCTATTCCAAACCTTCGGGGCTTGGACAGTAAAGAAGTTCTTCCTTATGTCCAGCCTGAAATGGTCATGGAAGGAGTTTGTGACCATTTGACCTTGTCATCCCTTGGGGCGCTCTGGTGAACAGTCATTCCCCCAGATCCTGGTGAGCACCCCTAATAAACTTATAGGTGGCCACCAGATCACCCCTGAGCCTGCGCTTTTCCTGGCTGAAGAGTCCCATGGCTCTCAACCTGTCATCATAAAGTCTGTTTTCCTGACCTCTGATAGTGCAGAGGAGAGCCACATGCATGCTCTCAAGCGTCTCCACATCCTTTTTGAATTGTGGAGCTCAAAACTGGACGCAGTACTCCACTTGCGGCCTCACCAAGGCCGAGTACAAGGGGAGAATGACATCCTGGGATTTGCTTGAGAAATGAAACCAGTGTTTTGCTCGCATTACTAGCTACAGCTTGGGTTCACAAGAAGTTTATGCTTTCTATATATATCTTATTTAGTCTTTAAAGGTGCATATCTACCCTGCCTTCTGACTGACTTTAAACTAACATGGCTAACTACCTCTCAAAGAAGTAAAACTACATCACATCAGATCTACCAAGCCTTTAGGATTTTTCTGTGCTACAGCAAAGAATTCCTTTGCTAAAGCCAACAAAGGAAATCTCACAATGTCTGTAATATCTGGGGCTAGGGACATAAATTACATCTAAATTGGTATAAGTGATTGGAAAGCAGTTCAAATATGTAACAACAAAAGTTCAGTGCACATAAACTGCTTTCAAAATGGCTGAAACTAGTTTAATATAAAGCTGGATGAGTGTAGTATAAGACTTAACTAATTTAGGTTAAATCGGTTTATTAAACTTCAGTCCCAGATCCCCTCCAGATTCAAGTTAGCTAACAGTCCCCCTGACATCCCATGATGCTTTGCATCTCCCCCACAAACCCACCCTTGGGTTGATGAGTATGTAAAATTCCCACACAACCTAAACCCACGTTAAGATCAAGGTAGGTTCAAGCTTTATGATCTTTCAGGTGCCTCAGTCGGGGTTTCTGAAGCTATTGACAGGAAGCAGATTAAAAAGTAGGTAACAACTCCCAGTTTCTTTGGAAGAGGTCATTTGCCAGCCACGGGTAACTTTTCCCCAACAATAAAGTACAGAAAGCAAATACCTCCAAGCTGGGCATTAGTAGCACAGAAAAGTTCCTGCTCCTGAAACCTGACTGCTCTTTATGATGCTCAGTATCAAGACAGCACATCACCATCATCATTATTATTGTTTAAAGCACTCTCAGCATACAGCTGCATTGTACGATGCCAACAACAATCTTAGATATAGGAAGCACATTAGTGTAGGCACTCAGCCCAGGTTAATATACTTGCCTTCTCAGCTGATCTACTTCACCTCTGAACAGTGTCATATTTAAGTAGCTGTACTACTTTGGGTTCCTGAACTACTTCAGATACCTCTGAATTGCACTGCATTCTTCTTTGTAAATGCACCATCACCCTCACAGTGCAAAATACTGTCTCAAGCAGAGACTGAACTGAAGCCAAAATAACACAAAAGGTCCAACTGTCTGTAAATGAAAACTTCTTGATTTCCTGCAGATCTAATGCTGACATTTGGAGGGGTAAACATCAACATGAACCCTTGGAACAAATAGCAACTGACAAGTTGTGAATATGATAAAAGTATATATTGAATTGTTCTGAGATTTACAAAGACTTAAATCATTTATGCATCATTACCCAGTAGATATACAATAGCGCTATGTGAAGCTTAGGTAGCTGATTCAATTCAGAGGAGAT